>NC_055686.1:37104663-37443829 GCF_017639745.1 Melanotaenia boesemani | reverse complement strand
GTGGAAACTGCTGAGGAAATTTTAAATCAAGCAAGAAACTGAGTTTCAAACAGACCCCTGGGCCAATAGTCTTTAAAGATGTCATTTATAAATTCAAAATTTTTATATATTTTTCATATAACAATAACATTTCTCCAACGGGTTGTTTTGTTCTGACTTAAATTAAAGGAATATATAAGTACTTAGAATCTTAGCAAAAGGTATCCCCTAGTGCAGGGGTAGCCAACGTTGGTCCTCGAGGGTTCCAATCCGGCATGTTTTCCAGATTTCCCTGCTCCAGCACACCTGACTCTAATTGAATGGATCCAACAGCCCATAAGGATCTCCACAATGACTCTTTAGTTTAAGTCAGGTGTGTTGGAGCAGGGAAATTTGGAAAACCTGCCGGATTGGGGCCCTTGAGGACCAGCTTTGGCTACTCGTGTCCTAGTGGATAATCACATGATAAAATACCGTACATGTATGCAATTTTTTTTGTTCATTTTTAAAAAGTCTTGTTTGTATTTTCTGTCTAGTATTTCTTGGGTCTGGTGTTAAAGGGTTAAATTTATACTGTATTACCTTTTCATCAGAGTTGTTTATGCTTCTATCTGCTCCATGTCATTGCATGCAGGGTGGCTAAACACAAGTCCTTCCTCTGATCAGCTGGCTCCATCAGGACATTTGTCAGACTTGTAGGGTAGTCTTAGAACTGGTCATATATATATGGTAAGTGTTGATGCTTTTCCAGGCTTTTTTTTTCCCTGTAGTTGGTAGTTTAACTACAGGACCACAGAAAGTTTGAGCCACTGCTGATCTGCAGTTCATTGGGCAGTAAATGCAGCAGCATGTAGCAGCACAAATGCAAAATTGATCAAGTTTTTTAATGGAAAAAATGATGCAGATTTAAAAGTCACTATTTGACTTATTACTAGGTTTGAGTTGTATGAGATTAAGATGATTCACTCTTCTGTCACCCCCCCTTTTGAGTGGCCATTTGCTTAATTCCCCCCACCTGAATTCCTGTTTTATTCCCCAAAATGTGAACGTTCTGCAATTTACTGAACATAAGATATTAAATGTTCACATTTCATGCAGTCCTTTAAAAAAAAACTATATAAATGTAGGGTTTAAATTATTATTTGAAGACTTTTGTTCTATCTGAATGAGCAGTTTATACCAATTGTTTTGGAAAGTAGGCTCACACATTTTGTGCTCATGATAAAGTGTCTTTCAGACATGCACTGAAGACAACAATGTTTTGTAAACTGGAAATATTTCCCTGTGACACCGCATGAGTCAGGATGTTGTTATCTGAATGTTTCACTTTCTGTTCATGTAATCAGAAAACAGCGAGGTCTTTCCCCTGACAAAGCCCACTCATTTCAGCATTTTAAGTCATGTGCTGCTGCTATCATGGGAAATTTGCAAAGCCCAAACACAGATAGGTGACTTGCATCTCTAGGGAAACAAGCTAGTCATTGAGAGTGGCCAAAAGGAGGTGGCGTTCGGAAGTTGAGGATCAGTTTTGGATCATTTTAATCACCTTTAGGCTGGGGCTGGGGCTTCCTCAGGTTTCCTGATGAACAGTGATTTGAGTGTAACTTTCCAAATCCTTTTTATTCAGTCAAATTTTGTACATAGAAACTGAAACTGCAGAGCTGCAGACTTAGATTGAAATCCTAAGTCATGAGTCACCACTAATCAGCACCATAAAGCAGGTCAATGCTCTTTTTGTTTGAAATGCTCCTCTTCATCCCCAACTCCTCAGGGTTTTGTTTCTCAAGCAAACTGGTGTTGGCATGTAAGGCACAGCCAGAACCTGTGTGGTTGTATGAACCCATTATAAAACAGTGGTTTCTTTTCCACAATTGTCTAATGATTGTGTTTTTGGTTAAGTTTTTCAAAACACTCCCCGGGAAGCTGTTATGTATGTGTGCAGGGTTTTGGCAGGCCTCCCATAGGGGAGTTTCTGTCCTTCCACTGCAGACAAGAACTTGGCCCGCACGCTGGTGAGGTAAAATCTCACAATTTATTCAGTGTTCATAATCAAAATGAAAATGACCCTTTTTTGTGAGTGTGTATGTTTGGAAACCAAATGCTCCTTAGCAGAAAATGCCTGGTCTGATTGCTCTTTAACATGATGGATTACTCAGCACGCTGGTGGTGATTAAACACATAACGGGGAAGAATCGGACGGCTTTGACAAATAAATCAGTGTCAGCACCACCTTGGCTGTCTGCCAAGTACACCCAAAGCCCTGAAGGGATGATAAACCAGGAAAAACACACACACAAAGGCTAGACACCAGGCTGCACACACATCTCCATGCATGTACTCTACCAAACACAGCAAGAACTGGATAGAAAGTACCATTCAGGTGTCTGCAGTTAAAAACATAAAATGACTCATTGTAATCCACGCACAGTGCACATGATTATCTGAGACTTGCATGTGCGCAGTACATTACTACTCTCCTGGTTAACATAAAAAAATAACTGAGGTCCAGGTTTGCACGATTGCTTTGGGCAGATGAAGAGCCGCACTCACTCATCAAAGTCTAGTCCTAGCAGCTAGCCGTTGCTTATAGTGGTTCGGTATAATAGCTGCTGCACAGCCTATAAACGAACCTCTGCTACCTCCCTATGAGCATACAGGCTTATTGTTTTTAATTTCAACAAGTTCTTTTTTATTAAGTCTCATTACTGCCAATAACCCAACAACATCAAAGCTGTTCCACCCATAAAATATGGCAGGTTGTGAATTTGTGTGTTACACCTTTTATATGTGTCTGCTACCACTGATTTAATTCTGCATAATTCATTCAGTATGTAGCACACATTCGTACAGGGAGGTGCAATCAGTGAAGTTTCAGAGTTAGGCAAGCAGTTAGGTACATAATAGCCTCATTCATATTCTGGCTAAATTGTGATCTAACTGTACTCTCCTAATATTGCTAAATGAATGTGCATCATGTAACTTACACGATTAAGCTATGAGGCTAACATATACATACAGAAGTATTCAAATAGACCATGTGGTGGCAGAGATATCCATATTTCATTTTGTCTTAGCAATTGTTGAGCAGAGGCCTAAAAATTAGAAACAGGGCTCAGTATTAATATTCTGTGTGTACAATACACACATCTGATAATGTGAATGGTAGATCTGTCCTCTGGAAACTGGAAACAGATTGATCATGGCTCATGTCAAAGATGTTCCTTAGGAAAATAGTAATTAACCAAGATTTTAGCGTTTCCAAACAATCACCCCTTTGCAAACAAATCTTGATGTTTACTCCTCTGGACCTCATGATTATGGAAATAAATCAGAGAGCTGCTTTGGGCTCAGCAGGAGTCCAAGAAGAACTTTTGGGTTTGTTTTAAGAAAACCTGCCAGTAAGCAAATTATGTTACCATGGCAGCTGAATCCTTGGGTTAACAGTGAATTACTAGCTCATGGTTTCAACATTCAATAAACCAGCTTTCTGGACCCTAAATCAAATACAGTGGTCCCTCACTATAACTCGCCCTGCGTCCTGTGGTTTCATTCTATAACACTGGACTTATTTTTCTACGAAGGTTTGAACTTTGAGGTTGTTTAAAGAGAAAATTGTGAAAATGTTAATGTCTGTCTCAGAAAAGTGTATCAAGTGTGTAGTGAGGGGTTTTACAGCCTTATAACATCTATAATAATTGTAAAAAATAAAGCTGACTTCCTGGATTTTGCCTATTGTGGTTTACTTTTAGAACATAACTCCCGCGATTGACGAGGGACCACTGTACCCACATTTATCATCTTTTAAAAACAATAAGAAATGCACCACATTCGCTAATAAAACAAGCTGTGCAAACTTTAGTGACCTGTTCAATTAAATTGCCTAAAACAAGTCCAAATAAGAGGCAATATGAAGTGTTTGTCCTGATAAGCTGCGTTTGGTATTTGCTTCAGTCTCATCTGGCCCAAGGACATCGTTGAAGTCTTGTCACTCGTTCAGACGCACCTTTGCAAACCTAAACAATGATGCCGCATTCTTTTTTAAAAAGGAGACTTTTTCTCCTGCAATCTTTCCAAACAATATATATTTGACCATCTGACTTTGGCGTGAAATTCCTGAGATATCACTCGATTGGCAGCTGTTTTGAATGTTTTTCAATTGTGAATAATCTTTCCCTCTTTATAAAGATGGAACATGTCATGCTGTTGTCAGCTGAGGTTTAGAACTTCTCTTGTATGTGATTCCATCAATCCATCCATCCATCCATCCATCCATCCATCCATCCATCCATCCATCCATCCATCCTGCCATCTACTATTCCAAGGTCGTGACACAGGATAAGCATGTCGTGCAAAAAAGCTCAGACTTCCCATCCTCGGCCACTTTCTCCAGCTCTTCTGGGGGTATCCAGAGGTGTTCCCAGGTCAGTCTCTCACATTGTACCCAACCTTCTTGGTCCATCCCATGGGTGATGAGCCCAAGGGAAAGGACACCCACATTACCTCCTTGGGGTGTGCCCAGCCATGTCCCATGGGGCAGACCTGGCCACCAGGCGCTTGCCATCTAGCCCCACCCGCAATACTAGCTCCAGAGGGGGGCCTGGTGATCCACATCTGGACGAGGAGAAGTGGAATCCAAAAGTTTCACTCATCATTGGAGGTCTTTTTGAACCAGTCCTGGTCACCTAGGACTTGTTTTACTTGGGTGACTCTTCCAGAATGATAAAGCCTCCTACAACGGATCTAGGGTCACTGGGACAAGCAAACCCCTCGGGTAGTAACAATGAATGAACAAACTATTTTCACAGTTACCTACTTGGATGTACAGCCTCAATAATCTGGAAGTACAACTAGAGCAGAAAACATCCTTTATTTGCCCTACAATCACTCCTGAATATTATCATATGTTTTTGTAAAGACATTTTTCTTTAGTGTGTCTGTACCTTTTTTTTCTGTGGTCATCTATTGCTGTTAATACCACAGCCTACAGGGAAACCACACATAAGGTTGGAAATAGTTTATAATAGTACTCTAGCTCATTATTCCTCTCTTCCCAGTCTATCTAAACCTTAATGCTTCACTCCTTTAGACATTTAAGATACAGGCTGTCAGTTACTCAACATGGAAAAGCTGGTTCTGAAGTCTTGCACCCTTGGTTGATTTTATTTCACTTCTCTGGTTGTGTAAAGCTCTGCAACTGCGTTTGCATGAAGTGATTCATGAGCAGAATGGCTTCTAGCGAGGTTTCAGCTGCCACCTGTCTGTCCGTTTCATCACAAAGCAGACAAAGCATTGTCAAATACAGCCAACTCACATTTTCTCAATGTTTGCTGTTCGTTTTCTAAAAGAAAGTCACACACACACACACACACACACACACACACACACACACACACACACACACACACACACACACACACACAGGCTCGATCCACAAATCTGCCCTGCTGGATTTGAGTTACATGGCGGCCTTCTCCTCTTCCTAATCCCCTCAAATGAGAGTTCTGGACTGCCAAGGAACTCCCAGACCCTCACCCCGCACACACACACACACACACATACACACACACAAATACACACTCGCAAACTGAAACTCAAAATTGTTGCTGGGTTTCCAAGTGGCCCTCTGAGATATTCTTTTCAGGGTTTGGTGTCCAGCAAGAGCCAAACACACACACACACACTACTGAGCATACACACTAATGGCAGGCCACACACACAGGAATACACCAACATGTAGCGAATATACATGCACACACACAAAAATACACATACCAGGCGGGAACAGTGCATCATTGTTTGCCGCTTCCTGAGAGTCAGCATCAGGAGCTTTCTCTCTCTCTCTCTCTCTCTCTCTCCAGAGTCCAGTCATCCAGGTCGGCATGGATGACCGAGAGAGAAGTCTGCTGGCAAAGACGGGATAAAAAAATGCAAAGAATACTTAGAAATGTGTGTGTGTTTCCTCTTGTTGCAGAAGCAAATCAACTGGGAAGGCATTTCCATTGTGGTCAAGATCACAATGGATCAATAAGGAAACTAATTTTGTAATTATATTAATAGTCACATTGCCATGTTAGGTCAATTTTCTGTCATTTTGAAGGTTCAGTCCTGTCACTGGTTTGTTGTTCAAGCAGCATTTTGTTGTGTGTGTGTTATACGATGTTAGCAAGTCTTCGTCTTGGGGGCGGAGCATTAGGGTCTTTTTTTATTGATACTGTTGTTTGCTTTGGAAACTTGTTAGAGGTATGAATGATGCTGAGACTCAGGAACCTGGCTCGTATGTTCAAACTAGAATCTGTTGGGGAGCTAATAATTTCTGATTGTGTTGGTTCTGTTTTATAGAGGTTTTATTTGCTTGTTGATTGGTAAATCTGAGTAAATCTGATGGTTGTTAACTGATTCAAACATGCAGTGTGCAGTTTGTGAGGCAGCACCCTGTCAAACCATATAGTGGACATATAATCATTTATGCTTTCAGTCATACAGTAAAAATGCCTGTGTCTTTCCAATTAGTCCACTCTAAGTAATATCTTATCCAGGCTAAATCATTTCATTCCACTTGATAAAAGATTACTTCCAAATTTCTGGTGTCATAGTCTAATTACTGAAAGGTAATTGAGCTGACATATATCCTTGTGCTAATGGATCAGATTTGGGCAGCAAAATGAAAATGGAGCCACAGAAATATTTTTTTTCTTTAAAGAAGAGGCTTCTTCTTAGTTAGTGTGTGAGCGTGAGACAGAGTTCGGAAGTTTGGGTTTTACTTTAAAGGCAAAGCAACGCTGCTGTCAGTACATGAAAAATAATATTTCAGACAGAATCACATAATCCTAATTCTGACATTTCAACAAAGTCATATTTCATCTTGTTAAACAGCACAACAGAGAGTTACATCATATCTCATGTGCAGCAAGCCGGTTGTTTTGCATTTGTTAGCATCTCTCTGGCTGGACCTTAGACATTTGCCTGCAAATGAAATGCAATTGATCAAATCTCTGTCAGAACTCATTTCACCTCTAAATGTCAATGCTGGACTTTTGTCATCATATCGATTTGCTATTGTTGACTCATCTGGGTGTAACCTTTTCAGAAAGTAATACCTAAAGTTTTGCAATTTCAGAGTTTGGCAAAGAGAAGTGGGGATTGGCAGATGGACTGTTGTCAGAGGAGCGTTCAGGAGAGGGCGAGGTATTATCTGCCTCCAGGGCATTGCAATGATGTAGAGGCTCAGTCCCCCATCTCTGGAGGGCTGCATGTCCACACTGGCCTAACGAATGCTTGAATATTCCTCTCTGTTTCCCAGCTCTACTCATCCAAATACAGAGTTGAACATAAGTGACAGTCACCACAACGAAGGCAAATCAACAACCTGGTTTCCATAAATGTTCTTAATGGGCAGGTGGATTATCTTACTAGTTGTTAAAAGCCTCACTTTTGCATAAGTTTTTTCTTTTTTAAATATATTTAATGTGCATGTAGGTGAATGAAAATATCTTTTGCAAAGATGTTCCAACACCAAAAATGTAAAGGTCTGATCTTTAGGATCTAGAGACCTCTAATGTCATAGTTGTAGATTACAATAAAATAAATTCTCCTCGTCTTTAGCTCAGTTTATGCTTTACATTAAATATGCAAACGGACGGAGCCTTATGTCCATCTTCTGCATCCTTCACATGCGCATCTCAGGAAGTTTTCAGAGAGCTTGCAGTTGCACAGCATTGTTCGCATGCAACCTGCGGAAGAAAAGAGGAAACTACGATGTATTTAATATCTGCACAGACCAAAGCTTCCTACTGCACTGGATCTTTTAAAGTCTCTTTTTCAGAATGTGCGTTATTTCTCAGAATTGTGTCATTGTCTCCTCCACCATCGCTGTATTTGCAGTTGAAATTGACGTCTGAACTCTGCACTGCCCTCTAGTGGATGTATTGACTAAAAACTATGCCAATGCGAAGGATGCATGGGAGTAGGCACTGACATTTGGCAATGTTTGAAACGGATGTTATGATTTACGCACATAAAGGGAACATAAATCAGGCTTCACACTCTTTTTCCAAGCTTGTAGAAGAACTCTATTAGCTCGATTACTAAAAAGTCAAAAAAGAAAAGGCTGAATTTGTTCATATCTAAAACTATTAACTCTATAGACTTTTTTTTTATCTTACCTGGTTAGACACAAATTAAGAATAATTATGAATATTAGATTGCTTTCCTTCCAACTGACTTCTCTAAATGCTGCACACATTGTGACACAATGTTTAAAGGTCATTAAACTGTACCTGCATTCTTCTTTTGAGCCTTTGTTTCTGGTTAGCATCCTCTTCATCTCTTACACTGTTTATTATCGCCATGTGCAGCCAAGTTTCAACTGTCTAACAATGCAGGGGAGCCAAGTGTATTCCCACAACACCAGTTTGCAGACCTCTATAACACACATTTACTTATAAAAAAAGTCTACTTCAAGTTTCTATTTTCAGTTATATTAGACTAGCACAGCTACAAGACTGGATGGAAACTCAGTATCAGAACATGTGAAATCCCAGTTCATGACCAAAAACAAACAGCACTCTAGGTTTCACTCGTCTGGATATGGAGGATTTCACCCAGAACAAGATCATCAATATGGATGAGGAAATGATCTGGCTGTGAAAATAAACAAGCCTTGATTGTAAAGCACTATATTACAAGCTGAAGCCAAACTATGGACTGAGCGTAAAGAGAAGCTACTGGATTTAAATAAACTACAGAAATAACCACAAGAGGAGCAAACTGTGCATTATGAGTCAGTTCTGACATTTAATGAGTGTGTGTCACGTCCTTTCACATGACCCCGAAAGTCAGGTTAGATTATGTAGAGCTTCCTGGTGCTTTACCAAAAGAAAAAGCTGCTACGCAGAATACTGAACTCTTGATTTTAATGAAACACAAAACATCTGATACTTCATCCAAAGAAAATTGAAGTACTGACAGCTGATTTAAGTATTGGGAATATTCCTGACTGACATTATTTTGCATGATTACTAACATCGAGGGCCCCAAAGTTTCAGCAGTTAAATCACCTCTCTGACTGTACTTGGGACTCCTCTTGATGATTAAATGCTGAGAACAGAGAGATAATGTTTCTCTGCATAGCTGGGTTTAGCCTCTGGCCACACACTAATGGAACAGACAGTTTAATTCTTATCTTGTTTTTGGCTGTGGGCAGTGATGCGTATGGGCCTCATCTCCTCAATAAAACAGTGTTTCCCATAATAGATCAAACACTCCCTACCACCACTGTCAAAACTTAATGGACACACACTCTGGTCTTCACACACATAAGTGCATAGTCTGCAAAAAAAAAAAAAAAGAAGTCTTTCATTGTCATATACAAAGACACTCCTCAGTTCCAATTGATAGTTCAGTCACATCCACCGAAACGGGGAGTGTGTTTTGGTAGAAGCACCAGAAAGAAACGAAACTGACTTTCACTCCTTTGTTAATGTGGAGAAAACGCTGATCCACTCATGCATGTGTGAACCTCCCCATCACTTCTGTCATCACACTACTCCTCACAATAGACAAACTGTCTCTGTTCAGACTCCACTGTCAGCAGTTTTTTGTTTGGGATGTGTCCCGATTGTTCGCTAATGGTCGAGCTTGACCTGCCGTACTTCCTTTTATTTCAACGCAATGATGGAAGACAATGGAGAGTTTATGGATGAGAGTTACAGTCAAACAGTCATCAAGGTTTTTCATTTTATTAGTTATACACTCTTCACTTTATCAGATCCACCTCAGTAGTACTGGGTTGGAGCCATTTTTCCTTCAGAATCACCTTAATTCTTGGTGTCATAGATTCAACCAGGTGGTGGAAACCTTCCTCAGAGGTTTTCTTCATATTGACATGAAGCATCACACAGTTGCTGCAGGTTTGTCGGCTGCATCCATGATGAGAATCTCCCGTTCCACCACATCCCAAAGCTGCTCTACTGGACTGAGATCTGGTGGCTGTTGGAGTCCAGTGAACTCATTGTCATGTTCTAGAAAGCAGGTGGAGATGATCTGAGCTTTGTGACATGGTGCATTATCCTGCTGGAAGTAGCATCAGAAGATGCTCCACTGTGGTCATAAAGGGATGGACATTTTCAGCAACAATACTTTGCTGGAAGTTTGCCTTAGCTGGTACTAAGGAGCACAAAGTGCGGCTAGAAAATATCCTCCACACCATTACACCTCGAGCAGCAGCTTGCAGGATGGATCCATGCTTTCATGATGTTTCCATTCTGATCCTACCATCTGAATGTGGAGCTGCAATGGAGACTCATCAGACCAGCAACGTTTCTCCATCTTCTATTGTCCAGTGTTAGTGAGTCTGTGTGAATTGTAGCTTCAGTTTCCTGAGTGGGATCTGGTGGGGTCTTCTGCTGCTGTAGCCCATCTGCTTCAAGGTTGGATGTGATGTGTGTTTCCAGATGCTATTCTACAGACCTTGGTTGGAACCAGTGCTTATTTGAGTTACAGTCTCTGAAATACTCAGACAGTCTTTCTGATTTTAAAAACCCTGTCATGTTCAAAGTCTTTTAAATCCCATTTCTTCCATAAGATTCTGAGTTTAAAGCAATTGAACTGAGTGGCCTGTGAGTGTATATAAAAATTTCTCCTATCTAGTGGGTATTCATCACATACATGTATTAGATGATCTTTTCTGGAAGGGTCAGATTTATTTATTTTTTTTCTCTTAAATATCTTAAAGGTGTCTTCATATATTCAAACAAGGTAACATAGGTGACCAGGCCACTGCTTTCTCTTTTTCCTTCTTCAGAAATGCTTGTGTGAGTTTGTGCTTTGTATCGTTATCATGCGGTAATATTCCTTCTCTTTAGAGTGGAATCAGACTGCCATCCAACATATTTGTAAAACCACAAGCATTCATGAGACGTCTATGTTTTCCCTCTAACATCAGTCTTCATGTAACCCACATCATCACACTGCCACCTCCGAGCTTCACTCTGCACATTCTTTGTTGATGTCCATGTTGAACCCAATCTGAGCCTAACAGATTTACCGTGGTCATCATCCGACCAAAGAATGTGCTCCAAATCAACTCACGGTGTTGTAAATGGTTTTTTTTTTTCAGGAAAGCGTGTTCCTGTGCCGGAGAGCAGGCATGGGATTTTCCTGCCGGTCATGCATAGAGATCAATGTTATGTGGTGTCTTTTACACTGTTTGAGCTGTCAGATCTTTTTCTACAGCTAGATTATGAAAGTGCACCAAATTCGATGCTCTGGTTAGCGGTTCTGTTGTCCACTGTTTCCATGTTTTTACTTCACCTGTATTGTTTTCTACCTGTTTGCTGGTTTGAAATCAAACTTGTACTGTACCAGTTTTCCCATATTTTAGCTCTTACTTTTCTTCAGTGTGTTGGCGTTTGGACACATTAGTTTCATGAGAGTATAACTGGAGCTAACTGTACAGCTTTCCCAGGTGTCATCAAATGTGTGTGCCTTGCTTACCACACACATTTAGTCTCTTCCTAACCAGTCCCACCGTTACACACGGCTAAGTTAGGTCTAATTAGATGTCAGTTCTGCTGAATATTTTCATCTTCTTTTTATTTGTTAAAGCATCAGTACATTTCATCATAGTTTCTTTCTACGACTCAACTGGTCCTTAAACAGTAGAAAGCCAAACGCTCTGCTTATTGAAGCAATGCTACACTCAATTAAATGTTGAAAAAAAACACACCTACACAAGAGACTTTTAGCTCTCTACAGAAAAGAAATACTCAAAGCCAAAAATCTCCCTAAAAAAATAAATACCAGATCTTTTGTCTTATATTTTCTGGTTGTCTTAGCTTGACATGATTTTGACCCATTTTTTTATATATTGACACTCGAACTGGGCTTGTTACTGGAAAATGCTACGAATAAAATGTGACATGTGGATCTAATTAAACTCATTATACTTCGAATTGACTTGTAAAGCCATTTAAGACATGAGTCATCTTTTTAGGAGTGGGCAGCATGGTAAAATGTAGCCCTGCTCTTTTCAGAAGAACCCGTATTTCCAGCACTGCCCTGTTTTTTCCCTCAGTTTGAACAAATTTACACACACTATCTTCTCTACAACAGAAACAAGGAGATCCACACATGCGTTAATATGAACTGTGCCACTGCTGGAAAAGAATGAGACGAGGGAAAAGCAGAACAATGTCAAAGAAAGTTCATAAAGAGGAAAAAAGAAAGCCGATGCAAGACGGAAACCAACAAGAAAGACAACAAAGGGAAGACAGTCATTATTTCTCTTAACAGTCACATGGAAAGAAATGAATATAAATAAAGCGAGGGGGTGAAGGACTGCAGCGCTGTAATCTCATTCCTCTCATCAGTGCCTGTTATAGAGTCATCAGCGAGGCTTTCAGACCGTGAAGATAAACACTCTCTCATGCACACACATATATACTCTATATATGAATGTAACCACAAAGCCAGAAAGCAGTGTGCACATTTCAGTCCTTAAATATAAAAAATAAAGCTTACTTATTTCACACAAAAAATTTACTTCTTTCCTAGAGGTAGAAAAGAAGCCAAAAATGTCCTGTTTGCCAAGAGAGGAACTGTTGAAATTGTCTTTGGTTAGACGTCTTGATGTGGGCGCTCTTTAAGTGTGTGTGGTTTTGGGTTCACTCCAGAAGAATCTTTCACTGAGATCCATTCAGTGTTGTTACCTGAAGAGTTGGGTTTCAGGCCCTGGTCGAGCCATCAACATGTGCCAAAATGTTTTGCTCACATTTGGTTTTGGGTTGTATTTCACTTACAGCGCTCACACCGCTATAAAACTGATCATATCTGTTCTGTCTGGCATTTCTTGTTCCGCAAGTCTCCTTAAAAACAAAAACAAAACAACAGACTGCATAAAAATGAGAAACACATGCAAGAAGAAACTGACATCAAAATGAGATAATTCTCTGGATGTACTTACAGTAATGACACACCCGAGGATAAGCATCTCAAATGGCTGCAAAAAACAAAATTATGACCTTTCTACAACCTCATATGAGCTATTAAAAAGGAGTCAAATGTTTATATTATTAATGAGATCTGCAGATTTTTGGACCATATTTTATTCACTTTGTGAAGTTAGTCTTGTTTGACTTCTCACTGCTTCTCATAAGGAACTGTATGCACATATACGCACAAGCTGGTGACAAGAATACAAGAAATTTATTCTTATTCATGATTTATTCCTTTGAAAGAAACTTAATTATGCAGAATTTACATTATATAAGTAATTCTGTGTTTTATTATTTTGTTCATTTATGTTTGTTCCACTTTTTTGCCCTATAGGTGCGTAGCCAAGGAGTGACAGAGGAGTTAAAGTGCCTGAGTTTACTGAATGCTCTGGATAAGGACCAGGACATCCCAGACCAGCTGGCTCAGCTCTTTGGAGAGCCCTGCATCAAACTGGCTGAAGGCATCAAGGCCTACATCTCAAAGGTAGGAAGGAAGGAAAAAAATAAAACAAATTCACATTAGTGTTGTTCCCTACAACCTCTGCGACACTGGATTGCAACATTTCCTAGATTTCTGCACATTTTCGAAGAAAATATTGAATAACATCAGAAAACAATCAGATGTGGCGAAGAAGCATCAGAATTGTTTAATGAATATTGTTCCACAATTTCTATTTCAAAAGCAAAAACACTAGAAGTTTGGTAAAATGTTTTTTTTAAAAAGATTAATATGGTCATTTGTGGCAGAATAAAAAGTTGGGAATCTCTTGTATTTGCATTTTATAGGGCTTTAAATGTAGATGAGCATGGGTTGCTTCAGAAAATAATTATTGTGTATGTTACCATCATTATGGGAAATTATATAGAATTTATATAGAATAGAAATGTCCTAATAAACAAACTGCAAACTGGCAGAGGAAATGGTGCCGTTGCCACTACATGGTATGGATTATATACTGCTGGGTTAGGGTTACGTATAGTTTCACACTTTGCCTAAATAGCACCTGTCATCTTCTTTATGATGCCTACACATTTTATACAGTTCCAAGTAAAGTATATAACATTAAAATCATTTCATACATTTTTCTTAAGTTGTTACGCATTGTATACATAGCTTAAGCATTCATGAACATATTACCTACGCATTCTACAGTACACCTGCATGTCCCACATATTATTGTATTAGTTTTATCTCCCCTTGAAGATTAATAGTCCTTTATTTTTAATTTTTTTGTGTTCAAACCCAACCTCAATTAGCTGACAATCCACAGTAAAACATATATACTGTCAACTCGACTAAATATCTCTACAGCCTTACATTTCTCTGGGCTAAATTAAGGTGTGAAAGTGCCTCGTGGTCAGACAGATCTAAATTTAAAATGATAGTTTTGATCATCTCACCCTGCAGGCAAGAGAGGAGATTCTGCATAAACCAAGACTTTTTTTAAGATTTTGTTCAAATCAAATGAAAGGTGTACAGTGTAAAGGTGCTTTTCTTTAAGTTAAATTTTACATCTTGTCATGTTATTTTTTCAGTTAAACAGAATTTAAATAATTGGAAAATCACTGCATTCTGCTTTTATCCTTTGTTGACACACAGTTTCTTCAAAAAGCAGAGACGTATGTTAATAGATTTTAAATTATAGCCCCAAAGCCAGACTTTTTTTAATATTGAGGCTTAGTGCTATGTGTTTGGCCAGCACTACAGAGCCTGCGTTTAGGACCAGGCTGAGGCTGGTTTGGTTTCAGCATGAAGGAATCCAGTGAACACAAAGACATCTGCAGGAACCAATGCAGAACTGGAGCTCTGGGTGGAAGTTATTGCGTGTACTTGTCATTGTAATGGAGAAACCATCAGCTATGAGGGAGTATCACTCATAAAATAAATATCTATATTGGCTGCATGTGTCGAATTAAATAAAGTCAGATGGCTAGTTTGAGAAGATGTGGTCTAAAGGTTTAGTCATCAACTGAAACCACATCTTGACAGAAACGCTTAATGGCATAATCCAAATGCAGGCTCCCTGCACCAAATGGATAAATTAATTAAATCGCAACTTTCAAATATCTGATAGCAGTTTTTAAAAAAGATGATTTAGAAAAACCCAATATGATGGAAGATTTTGGCGATGGTCTAATGGGAACTTACTGGCAGCTACAAATGTTCTCTATTTAAATTAGCAAAAGCACTGCTTTTAATCACAGAACTGCAAGAGTACAAATAAGTACCCAGTGTTAAGGCTGCTACTTTTTTAGCAGTACGTTTGAGGTTACCACCCCAGTCACAATCTTATGTACCCAAGAAGGAACAATTAGGAACTTAATTTTCTAAGAATATAGACCTAGCATTTGATGTAGGGATTATATAGCTTTTCTGATCTGGGGATGCATCAGGATCCCCTAGGACAGGGGTAGGCAACCCTGGTTCTTGAAATGGTTCCCTGCTCCAATATACCTAATTCAAATCAAATGGATCCAACAGCTTATTAAAGAGCATCTTTCAGGTTGAATTTTCCACAATATGACGTTTTGAAAAAGTCCGAGAGACACTGTGGCATAAATAAAAGCTTCTTAAAATTTCATTTTTTGTAATTGCACTTAATTCAGCTCGTCTGCGATCCAGTGCTTTAAAAAACATAACTTTTCCTGTCACGTGATACGTGACGTCATGTAAGGTAAACGAGCCCATACGCCCGCGGCTATCAGCTCAGTTTATCGTAGGCATCGGCTGTGTTTTTTACTCCAGACTTCTAATAGTAAAACTAAAGATTTCTGGAACATCACCATGGTGAATACTTGTGTTTGTGCATCCTGCACAAATTCAAGTCTCTCTGGACATCGTGTCCACAGTTTCCCTAACAAGAAGAGCCCCACCTTTCGCTCCTGGGTCAGGTTTGTCCAGGCTAGGCGCCAAGACTTCACTTTCAAGTCCGTTCATCCCAAAAACTCCGTCATTTGCAGCGCACACTTTGTGGAAACGGACTATATGCCTAGTGACCTAACTGCGTTTAAGATGGGGTACAAGACCATGAGGTCAGTGCGTTTAAGGTCTGATGCAGTTCCCACTGTTCATGCTACGGCTAGCATGCTAGCAGCAGCAGGTGCCCCATCACGTCTGCCTTCACCGGGGAAGTCGCGGGCCGCCCATCGGAAACGGGAGACGAGCAGAGTAAGTTTTTCTCTCTGTTTTTTAACCTGTTTATAACCTTTTCTTATAAAACGGAATTGTCCCCTTTTTACTACTTATTATTGAGGACAGTTTCAACATATTTAATCCCGTTTGCAAAGGTGGATTCACTGTGCGTCCAGTAAAGAAGGAGCCATCATATGGTAAATAATTGAAGGCATCGCGCACATTTTCTTCAAATAATGGCCATCTATTTTCCCGCAGAATTATATAATCCATAAGATTCTGGACCATCTAATATATGCCTGTGTATTTCAGAGTGTATTTTCTATCTCTATTCTTTCTTTGTAATTCCTGTATGACTGTGTAAATTAATTGAGCTTTATTTACTTCTAGCAACAAGTTTAAATAAGATGTTTTGCTTCTAATAATTAGAACTTATTAAATAAATCCAGGAAGATGATCATAACAGAAAGATGACATTGAGATGGAAGCAAAATATTTTATTTATTATTACAATTTACAGAATAGGAAGACATGTCTTGTATGTGTTACAGGTCAGGCCATCTGAAACCTTGGTAGACACCATGTTCATCAGGGAAAGCTAACCGGATTGCTGAGACAACACATGCTGGAAGAGGTTTCCTCACATGTCGTCCAAGCACTCCATGTGCCCAGCGTACCATCTGCCTGTAGGCAGTATACCTGAACTGTTCATTTTGGGTCAGATCAAGTGGACCATGTTCCTGCTTGAAAGCGCTGTAGGCCACCTGAAGCACCCAGGGGTTCAAACAGCATGCAGAGAACCCAGGATGCTGTCCCACACAAGTAATGCCTTCGGGTTGTGGATGGAGGTCTTCGACAAGGCTCCAAATTGCAGGAATCTCCCTGCAGCATATGCTCTCCTCCGCACTGCTCATGGGCTGACAGTGTCCACATAAACACCTGTAATTAGATAACATGCTGTTAAAGAATTTCTGTTGTTAAATGTAGATACAGTGTTGTAAATATATGTTCAACCATGTAAAGATTTTTATTTTCTTTACTTTTACATACAGGCTTTAAAAATTAAATGTTTATATTTCATCCGTAGTCATAGCTGCTTATAACATGCTGAAACATATCATGTAATACATAAAGCTGAGATGCCCTTTTTTCTGTTGTCACTGGCCTTGCTGAATATAGGGGGAAGAGGGATTACCAATTGTGGGTGAGAGTTGTGGGCTCTGTTGTTTGGGGGATAAAGTGTTAAGACTGCAGTGCACATGGCATCATATGTGGAATGACCATTATTCAGAAGGGTTTACAATCCAGTTTTAAAAATAGTTTTTCTGTTTTAACAATATCTTTAAACCTCAGAATCAGGCTTTATTTATCATTGGGAAAAAAGTGCAAAATTATACACATCCTGAAAAAGCTGAGACCAAGTGTTGGATTAGAAAAAAAGGTAAGTTTAGCGAAAAAACAAAACAAAAAAAAAACAAGCGATGGATCTGCTCAGCCAGTGCGCAGATCCATCCTTCGTCATGGAACCAGCATCCTGGCGCAACAAATTTTCTTCCAGTTTTATTTATTTTATTTTTTTTAAGCGTATTTAAATACCGCATTGAAATAGTCTGCTTCTAAGTTTAGAGAGTGCTGGTAAAACTAAGACATTACAGCACGTACATTCTATGAGGTATTTATGAGTTTAGAACAGCGTGGGCTTTTTTTGCGCACTACACGCACATCCAGTCTGACCAACTTCAGAAAAAAGATTATAACTCTGGTATTCCTTGATCAATCAACACAATTCAGAAAGTTGTTTATAGTCTAAAATGACTGTTTTGCGCTGTTAATTAGGCTACCCGACGTGGATTAGATGATGGAGCCTTAGCGAGGCTACTTTGGGCACTAGCCTACGTATCATCAGATGATTTGATTAGAACAGCGCTTTTCTGTCTACAACTGTGTGAACGGGGTAGCCATTGCACAGCTTTTATAGGCATTATCTGCCACAGAACTATTTTATTTAACCAATGTTTTGTCACGAATCGCTAGTGACATAGTAGCAGCTTGAAGTTGTTTTTTTTGTGGCGAAACGTGATTTTTAAAACAAACCTGTCAGGGCGGGGCAGGACAGGGATGTCTTCCTATCGGCTGCAGTAAGTAAAAGGCTTTAAAATCTATTTGCTATTGCAAACACTGTATTTTTTCACTGGTCTGCAGCATAACCAGGTATTACTTGCCCAATTCAGAAGGCTAATGTGGAAGAAAATTTACGAAACATTTGTATCACTTACCATGCTGTTTGATTAATCCTCCAGATGTTTTCAGCTGCCCATGACTGAATCTGCTGCCTGTTTCCCGTCAACGATCTCCTTTGCTGGTTGTCAGTGACTCTGTTTGTAGCTTCAGGTTCAAAACTGTATGGATCCGGTCCTTCACTTATAAAAATAAAATTATCTTCTTCTTCCTCCATAATCTCACGCCCATTCCGTTCCGTTGTGTTAGCCATAACTGTTGTGTTAGCAATAACGTACATAACAGAGTCCCTTACGTGACGTCACTTCCGGCAAAACAGATTTTTACAGTCATTTGAGCAGTTTTTAATAGTCCATAACCGATTTCTTTATTTTCTTATTCACGGACTTCAACAAAAACTAAATAGATATTAACTATAAAATATGCATAATCCAAACCATTAATCATGCTCTTAACCTGCCAGTTGCTCTTTAAGTTCTGCTCGGTGACTCATTAATTTGAATCTGGTGTGTTGGAACAGGGAAGAGCTGTCTACCCTGAACGAGGAGGAGCTTGAAAGTGGGGAAAGGGATGTCAGGGTCTCAGTCCTCAACCTGTTGTCTATGCAATCAAACCTCAGATAATAGAGAAATTGATGGATGGATGAATGAAATAAACAGCCAGTGGTTCAGTTTGTCAACATGTGATCCAGGAATACAACTATACATCGTAAAACCGATCAATAATTGATAGAACAGTCTACCTTTGGAGCTCTCTTCCTTTTTATTGCCGTTAGGGTATAAACACCTCTGAATCTTTATTGGCTACAGTTTAAATTTATATGTTCCAACTTGTTTTTAACAAGAGTGCTTAATAGTGTTTTGTACCTCTGGGTGTTTTAGGAACATGTCAGGACAAAGGCAGATTTATAAACATACACACACACCTCTAGCATGTGTGTGCATGTGTTTGCATGTAATGTTTTAATTAAACCTGCTTGACCTTCATCAGCAATCTGTAAAACTTATCTTTTACTGTAAATGATCCAGACTTAAATCAAATGCCACTGAAAGGAAAGTGGGTGCCTACTTACCGGCAGCACTAAGTCCCGGAAGACTTTCAGTTATCAGTCATGTTTACTTCCCTTTACTGCATTTATACTCACCATAAACCCTAAAACTACGCCACCATTGCGTACATGCTGTGTTTTATTGGATTAATCGAAATGATTGAAGGAGCCGATAAAGTCATATTTTTGTTTTGCTCCCCTGTTTCAACCTTTATGTAACAGCTCATAAGCATTTTTTCTGCTTGGTGGCTGTAATCGATATTTTTAATGTTTAATCCACTAGGTGTGTCCCAATTCAGGGTCTGCACACTTCGAAGTGCGGATTCGTCGGCCACATACGTCATCGCGGTGCGCGAAGTACTGTCCCAATTCACAGAATTTGAAGGACCCTCCGAATCCACCCTTCGAATCCGCACTTTGTTTGGCCTCAAACGAAGGATGCTTGTGATGCATCCTTCGCGGCCTCTTTTCTCCCACAATTCGTTGCGCACAGGACGGTGGCGAATCAGCAACCTCACAAGAGTCTTATTAAGTTTAAATAAAGTTTTATTTTAAAAAAAAGTTCGTTTTTTTAACTACACTTTAGTATAAACGTTACAAAACCAAGTACATTTAAAGCATGTTTGTTAAATGGTGACATTAAAATTCGGTAATATTTGATATTCAGATACTTTTAAGGGGTTAATTAAGTGTGTACCGGCTGGAAAACAACAGAGCCTCAAACCGTTTTTTTTTTTTTTTTTTAACTGTCGGTGTTGCCGCTCCGTGTTCAGCGTCTACTGACGTTTCCTACGAGTAATTTCTGAGGTTTAAGTGATTAAACGTCCTGTGTTGTTGCTATGGGAAATTCTTGTAGACTAGGTAGGCTGTCCCATTTCACGAACGTTAAGCAGACTTCGAAGTGTGTAGACTACGGAGGACACTCTGTAGCCTACGTAGTCTGCGCACTTCGAAGTGTGCAGACCCTGAATTGGGACACAGCTACTGTGTTATGCAAACAGCAATCACACAATCATTCTGTAAAACTTTATCCAGCTTTATTCATCAAGATTAGAGAATTAGAAAAGCATTACCAGAACCATCTGATCCTGGATCAGCCAATTCAGCTTGGCCTGTTTTTAAGCAAAGTACAGATACTTAACTCCAAACTATATGTTCCTGGGGGGGACGAAAATCTATGTAGCTTGGGTCAAAAGTGCCCAATAATATGTGCTAAAACACTTTAGCCTCAGGCACCCTCTTCATCTGTTGCAGCTGGGTTTAGCTTTATAAACACCTGGTTTTACTTGGCAACAAGTGGCGGGATGTGTTCAGACAGATGGTGATTTCACAGCCTTTGTTTTTAACAGAGACGGGAATTCATATCTTCTTTAACTCTCGTATAAAGTGTTTTTTTTTACTCAGAACCTTTGCTGTTAGCAGCTACTCATGCATACATGATGTGAGGCTTTAAAAGTCTAAAGTCGGCAGTCACATGGCTGGTGGACTGCTTATACATAGATACAGACATACACAGATAAAAACAAATAAGTCACAGTAAACAGACTGCAGTTGATACACATTAAGTTCAGACTCGTCTCGGTGCATGCGCCGAATCAGCATTAAAATACCAGTGACTAAAGGAAGCTGACTCAAGAGTCCCCAGTTGCTTTCTCAGACACACACACACATCCACGCAAACACACACAGTCGTTCATAAGCCCACAGACTCAATCCAATGATATGTCATCTACATAGCCAAAAGGACCTCTCCCACTCAGGCTCAGTGTCTGGACACTTATAGCCATTTATCTTCAGCCCACTAATTTCCTTCTTCCATCACACACGCTACTTACAAGCTACTTACATTACATTTAGTCTTTAAATTTAACACCTGAGGTCCCCCAAGTGGGGAACAGATGGTGGCCAAACTGTCCCAAAAAGCTGTCCCAATATACTGATATGTACAGCTCTTATGAAAGCTAGAGTCTTCCCTTTTTATGACCCTAAAAGTATGTAAGCAGACTTTGTGATTGCAGAGATATACCCATCAGTCAATGGCGACATGTAAAAGTTTGGTAATTACTGATAATGTGACAAACTAAGTAAACCTGAAATATGAAAGGCATCAATTTTAAGGTAAAAGACAAAAAAAAAAAGGTCTACCAAGAACAATCCTCGGTAATAGAGCCTTTTTCTCTCCTTTTCACCAGATTGCTTCAGATTTGCTTTGCTAGAGAGTAGAAACCAAACTTCATTCTGTTTTGCTTGCTCTGCTCTTTTGAAGTCTAGCAGTGGATGTTTGATGCCACTTTAGGTTGTGTGTTACAGATTCTGCAGTATGTAGAGGACGCCCTCTTTCTATTTTTAGCTGTGTTACAAAATATGTTTCTTCTTCTGCCTGTTGGACATCAATGATTTGAATTTGTTTGGTTCTGGGCACCTGTTCAGAAGAAACATCTGCTACTTGGCCTTACTTAATGATGACTGGGAACAAGATACAGCCTTTATTATTAAATTTTAGACCTCAGGTAGTGATGTGAGATTTTTAGGGTTCCCAGACTTTTGCATGGTACCCCCTTTCCAGTTTTCACTTACAAATGGCAAAAAAAAAAACAAAAATAGTACACAAAATTGCTTATGCCAGTGGTTTATAACAGCTTTTACTCTTTACCCTTCATAGACTATTGCTTTTCACATCGTAGTAACAGAAATCTTAACCTCAAATATCCAAACCTTTAAATGTTCCCCCTTCTCCCAATCTTCTTCTTTATCCTCTTTTTCTTTTTTTGTCCTTTACTTTTCATGCTTTCTTCACCTCTTCACCCCTTACCTCAGCGCTCTACTTGTACGATACAATCAGAGCTCCATGCCCCTGTGGTCCTCAGTGGACGGTAACAGGAATGTCTAGTTTTCTTCCAGTACAAATGGAAAACACAGAAAATGCAGGCATTCGCTGTTGAGAAACATCCAAACACATTTACATCCAATTACTCTCTTGTAAACATTCACATACTCAGGTGCAGACACATGAATCAGCTAATCCAAATCCCCTAAGTTTCAGCATTTTGTACCTCCTTCTCTGTCATGTGAAAAACAGTGAAAAAAGCTTTTGGCGTTTGAACTTATCATTGTGTTTGGGTCTTTTCTTTTTCATTAGATTAAGATTTTACAACAGAAATTGTTGAGTCAAAAAGGAAGGATGTTGGTTAGGTCAAGCTGGCAGGCCGAATAGGCACCATCTCTTTTCCCATAAAATGCTTCAGTGAACGGACTTGTGTTCCAGATTTTAAACTGTGGCATAAATCTCAATAGATTATTTAACATTTAACTGAGGCTGAACAGCAAATACAAAGTTTTACAATGATGTTATGTAGCAATCAGAGCTTTAACTAATCGGCTTTTAAGAAGCAGAGTCCATACCCAGAGTGCCTTTTTCTTTTATGCATCAGGCAACTTTAAAGCAATGCCTGAAACTTTTTCTTAACAGAAGTCTTGGGCACAGCCATTAGCATTGCTGAATGTTTTGAAATTAGTACAGAAAGGCAGTGAATCATCAATGTGATTTGCATGGTGCAGGGTAATATGTCTAAAGTACTTATAAAGCAGACTAAGAGTCTGGTGGGGCCTACAGTCCTGCCTGCCTTTATTTAAGCCTGGAACTGATTCAGCCATGGGCAAGCTGGCGGTCACTAATACATAAGAGCTGGTGGAAGTTCTTCAATATTGTTCTCAAAGGTCGTTTTTTCATGCTGCATAGCAAAGTCTTGCTAAGCCTTGCCACCCACATGATTGAGTTTGCTGGATTGTCTAATGACTTGGCAATTGAGCAACGTTCACCAGCTAGTGCCTTACTTCTGTCTGTGCAATATAGGAGAGAATAAAGTTTAGTTTATGGTTATTTGTTAGACACAGAGCCTAAAAGATCTCACATGAGTGGCCTACAGCAGTGCAAGCATTTATGGGCGTACAGTGTCATTGAACAACGCAGAAACAGTTGAAGATGGATTGAGGGTTGCATTTTTCTTTTTCACAAAGGCATTTTACATTCTTGCTCCACAGGCAAATTACATTTAAGTAAAGCAACATGTTGAATAAATAGCATAATAAATAGCATCTTAATGACTTAGGGTACCAGGTTTGACCCATTTATTCATATTCATATTGTTATTAGTTTGGCTTATCATGTGTTTCTACAGGGTTTCTAAATGTTTTCAAATCTGGAATTTTCTTTAAATATGTTTAAAAAAAGACAGTGACTTTTGTGCCAGGAAGTTGGATAAGTAAAGTAGACAACAAGCTTTTAGCTTGGCAAACTGTCATACTTCTTGCAACGTAATAAAATACATCAGGTTTCAGTGAAACTACAGCAAATAGTATCTGAAAAGCTTTGCATTCACATCCAAGTGAAAACTTCCTTTAATGTTGCTAAAGGGAGCATTGTGCTAGATCTGTTGTATATGTCAACATCAGTTCTGTCCAGCAGCTAACATGTTTGAATACTTAGATTTTTCCAGAAACTAAAAAAAAAGTTAAACATAGTTTATTTGCTGAAAAAGATTGACTTTTGTGGTAGACTGCAAAGAGAAACAACACTTTGGAAGGGAAGTAGCAAACAAGCTAATAAGCTATCAGCTTGGCTCATACTAAGGCTGGGCAGATCGAACCAAATATTGATATTATCGATACCAAGGGGAGTATTGATATAAATCTATACCAGCGTGATGATACCAATATTTTTCTTACTTAGGGCTTTGGGGTCACAAAGCCAAAAAATGTGAATGAGAGCCAACCAATAGTAGGTTTTGCTTTAGTTTAGATTATTTGCATTCTTGATACCATTCTTGGCATCGGTATCAGCGATACTTGCCCTGGATGCACTTGGTATTGGACTGATACCAAAAATTGCAGTATCGCCCAGCCCTATTTCACACTTCCTGCAACATAAATCCCTGTGCCAGGCTACAGTGAAGCTACAGTGCTGGCTACAGCGTAGGGTACACGACTGTCACAACGCCCATCCGTCCATCCATTTTCTGCTGCTTATCCACAGTCGGGTTGCGGGTGCAGCTGCCTAAGCAGGGAAACCCAGACTTCTCTCTCTTCGGCCACATTCACTAGTTCATCCGGAAGATCCCGAGGCGTTCCCGAGAGATGTAGTGACTGTCACGACCTTCAAATGAAAATTGTCTTTACTGTTTGTTTTACTGTTGTCTATATTTGCACTGATTCAACTAACATTTTAGAAATTAAAACAAAACTGTGGCAAGCAGATAGATAGATAGATAGATAGATACACACACACACACACACACACACACATGCACCCATAACTTCATTTACACACACTTTCTCTCATTTTACTTTTGACAGCTTCGCCTTCAATAATTCAGTTCACATCTAGAAGATAAAAACGATCTTAGTTCAGAGAATCATCTTGCAGAGCTTCAATGTTAAACTGTTCCAGTAAAAGATGCATTCTGTGTTCATTTCTGCTTTTGAATCACTTTATTTCTGCATCACTTCTAAAACTACACGCGTGTGTGTAAATCCTGCTTTTAAAAAAATAGTGCCATTATAAGGAATTCGTGTTAGCATTAACTTTGACAGCCCTAAGTAAGTGAGAACACTGACACACAGAAAGCTAGGCTCTTAAATTGTCGCCTGTTTTTGGAAATGTCTGTGGTGATGCTTACTGACCAAAGTTGAGCTGACATTGTGTAAAATCTGTGAAAACAGTGTTGAATGGAAGTGATCTTCAGGCCCTCAGGCTCCGCTGCATTAAAACCAGACATGCTTCTGTAGTGAGAATGAGTGCATGAGCTGAGGAAGACTTCTAGCAAACATTCTCAGTGAACATCAGTACATCCACTACTTTAAGTTCAAACTTTACCATGCCAAGACAAAAGAAAAACCAAAACACATAAGCAAGATTCAGACTGCTTTCTCTAAGTATATCTTCTTTTAATATGGAAAAGTGTGCTATGGTCTCATTATTCAGAGTTAGAAGAGGGATCTGTTATCAGCACAGGTGTCATAAATGCTGTAATGAGGTGTCAGATGCTTAACAATTTCTCACTTTCAACATTTCAGTTGCTGTGTTTTTTCTATCGTGAATTTAAGATAAGATCGAAATGATCTGGAAAGCATTAAATTCTGCTCTTATTAACATGTTTCACTATGTTGCAACATTTTTTGGAAACTGGTTTGTCTCCTGGGCTGTTAATACAATAGAGCTGAAGGTCACTGCTAAACAACAAGCACTGGTCCAGATTACAGATTTAGATCAGACCCGGCCACAGCCACTCGTACAGTTCTCCTGGTATCTCATATCATCCCAGATGTCGGTAGCTTACAGGTGTCAAGAGAGAGGAACCAGACCATCTTAACGCAGAGCAGCTACTTGGAATCATGTGATCTTTTCCGGCCAAGATTAAATACTTTTGACATTTAGTGTACGTGAAAAAAACCCATTGTTTTGTGAAATCAAGTTTTAAATAAGGAAATTTGCACATGATTGTTGGTATGTAACTTACTTTAGATGAAGCTGTGGGATTTCTGATGAATCTAAATTGAGAAATAAAATCTAACTATCCACATAAATTATATAAACCTATCTACTCCTACACTAATAGGTTTGAGAATTCACTTACTCAAGCTTGCAAACACTGTCTCTTTGTCTTCCAGTTCTGGCACAAAACCCTGAGTCTCAAACAAAACAGATGCACGGATTTGGTCCCACTTGGACACTGAGCTTTGCCTCTTATAACAGTTATGAAACAGAATGATAAGAATGAGCTTGAGAAAAGAGACGGGGAGACTAATGAAAGCAAGTGTTCAAACCCTTTTCAGGCTACAGTTTAACAATAAAATGTGCCTGAGGACCCATCAGTATAGTACATACACACTAAAAATACACTCAGAAGCTGTGTTTAATGAGTGAGCAGTGATCATAATGATGTGACAAATGCATCTGTGTGCAGACGACAGCTGAAAGGAGGATGGTGACAAAGATGTTGGCATGGAGTCGTGTAATTGTAATCATTTTTCTAGGCAGAGAACCAAGCCCACAGAACAACCCGCAGAGAGGGTGTCTGCATCTCTGGATCTTGTTTATATTGAACAGAAACATGACTAAACTTTTCCAGCATTTTTACAAGACTTTTGGAAAATTGGACTTGTGCAAAATTTATTCTTTATGTTACTGTTTCTTACTCGCGGCCCTGCAGGAGACTATAAAGTGACAAAGAACGAGTAAATTTGCACCGGAAAGGCTTCTCTAGATTTTGGCTCCACATATGCGCCTCCGCTGCAGTTAAAAGAGGTGCAGAGATGCTCATTGTGAAACAGTAAAATGTCTTTAAACTTCATTTGGTAATAAGACACATTTTCCTGACGGAAACAAAAAATAAATAAAATAAAGTATTCATATATTAAACTGTAGTGGAAGCTGTAAGCTGGAGCTTCTTATGTAAAAGCAATATGAATATGAGTTAGTCTGGAATATGTCACTTGCATGAATTTAAACTCATGACTTCCTCGAGGGTGAGAATCAGTTTAGAAACACAACACATCCTTTGTAAGAAATAATAATGCAGACCTAGAAGTGTTTTATGGAAATTTAAATAAGATATATCATGCCCCTTTTCGGTCCTGAGGTCTAAATAAAATATCTGTGATGAGCTTTAAACAAATCACCACAGAAACAAAGAGCAACACTTCCCTTTTACACCATGAAATTACAGCTCTTTTCTGATTATAGGATGTGAACACATTGACTCCACCCATCTTCTACATCTGGCTACATTTATGGGTGCTTTGCTATCAAACTGCGGTAGTCCTGTAATAACTTTGGCTAGCTAGCTTACCTGGCAGAGTTTGCCCTGGATCTCACAGAGTTTCACACTACATTTTGATAGCAGGGGTCTTCGGGTTTGCATGTTTCTGTTATTTTTAAACCATTAGCATCTAAGCACCACACACATTTTACCAGAGCCTGGTAGTTGTGGAGTGTTTTTCATGTGTTGTTTCAAGGCAGTTGATAAAAGTTTGGTGCAGTACACAACCTTGTAGTGGTAGCGCAATATAACCAGATGCTGGTTAAAAGTTAATCCAGTATGGTTGGATGATCGTTGTTTATTTGTAACTACTCTAGAACACAATTAAAAAAAGAGACATCTGGTACAAACTTCTTTTAAGCACAATATTGTCACCAGTCATGTTAAACTGCCTTAGTTTGTAAAACCCGACACCACACCTACATGAAGGTGGAGTCTCACCTTGTAAGATTGTTAGTCCAGTCAAGAATCATGTCATTACCGCTGGACTTCACGGTTGGTCATTTCTACTGTATTTGTTGTTCTTGTCAGGTTATTAATGGCTGATGTTAAAGTGGGCTGCTTTTAACCAAAGGCTGTTCTTTGGAATTGGAAATGAGAATTTTCTAAGTTGAAAAATGAAAAAATGTATATTAAAAGTTGGATTTCTTTGTTGGACATATCACTGCTGACCTTCGGGCACTAAACAAAGTGTCAGGTTTTTCTTTTGTCAGTATTTGGGAGTGACTTACGATAATCCATGTCAATGTTTTCATACACAAAAAAAGACTATTACATTTAATGCTCTCTTAAAATTGACATTTTTGCTGTCTTGTTTTCACTTTGTGGTACTGTAGTAAAACTTGTGAAAAAAGGTTATCTAATACCTGTATTGTGATCCAGTAATAAATAATGTGAACCATAAGTGTTTTTACGGGTATTTAAAGGAAGATGATCCAGCTGTGCTAAGAGGTTCCTTTTGCTTCCACCTCAACATCTGGAGAATACAGCTCCATCTACCCTTTATCTTCACCTGCTGTGTTTGTGACACATTTTATCTGGACACAGGCAACGAGGGGCACCCCTTCCATCTTGCACATGTGCAGCTTTGGTACTGTACTACATATGTTGTGTGAAAGATTTGGAGTATGAAAGCTCAACAACAACATGGCATGCATGACACTAAGCCCGTGTTGGGGTAACTGGGAAAAATCTGCTCCTGCTAAAACAAGCTGCTAGTACATCAGCTCTCAGATTTCAGCTCTCGGTGATGTATGTGGGGTTATGGCATTGTTTTATATGCAAGCCTTTAAGAACTACACGGGCCTCTAGTTATGATGTCAGTTCTGCGACGCATAAAACGTAGGACCCAAAAAGGACATGTCAGTGGTTAACGTGTTCCTGACAAAAAAAAGAAACATGAAGAGAACAGTCGGACCCGTGTGCATTATTAGATTACACAGCAATGTATGAAATTCAGGGACGAAGGTGACATAAACTCAAATGTTACAGGAATGTGTCTCATCTGGGGTCTATAACAGTGATCAGTCTACCACATTTGAGTTTCTACAAAATTTCCTCTTCATATATTACCTCAGCTGATAAGTGACTGTGTGAAGACGCCAACCTGCTATGGTGGCTGAACTGCAGTTATTTTATTAGAGGAAGAATGCTGCCTCCCCTGCTTTCTGTTGGAAGGGTCACGGCCTCCACCTCTGTGCTCATTCACCTTCAGCAGAGTAAAAGAAAGGAATTCACCTTTCACATGAGGGAGGCCTGGGATAGAGTCAAGCAAAGCATGCATTTGAATGTGTGGATTTATTTAATCTTGTCTGGCCTGTAGTAAAACACTATAATTCCCCCATGTTAGATATATTCATACAGCACCAAATCCTACATAAGACATCTCATATTATTACATGAATATATACCTGCAGGGAAACAAGATTTTTGTCTTTATTTGATAATGATGGACAGGAACACCAGTTCCTGTCCAGAGTATACCAGTTCCTCACAGAGTATTAAAAAGAAAAAGACAAAATTAAAAAAAAAAAAAAAACGTCATTCCCAGCCATTTCAACAAAGCAAACTCATCTCATGTTTTGGGGGCCACTAGGAAAGCTGCTGGGCAACTTGGACAAGAGTTTCTGTTTTTTGTTTCTTTCATTGCTGGACTAAAGATATATTTGTAAAAAAAATATATTAGAAATGCTGCAGTACTGTGCAAACATCTCGAGCAGCCTTTCATTTAGTGATATTAAGCCTTCAAGGGGGCAGACTTTAATGTAAGCTGTTAAAATGGTCTTGAGCTGCATTTTCTATGTAAAAAAACATTAGTTTATGAATCATTCAGAAAAAACTCAGGGAAACAACCAGTGTTCAAGAAACAAGCAACTTAGGTGGAAAGACATCATTTGTTGCCGTTCCTTCAGATGCACCTCCAAAAAATAAGTAAATATAGAAATACATAAATAATATAGAAATACACAGGTGATTCCCAGAATTGATCTAAAAACCTTACAAGCCTCAACATGGTGTGAATTGTTAAAAGATTTTCGGACACTACAGATGTGGAGGACAAGTGGAAGTCAAAAGAAGTTCTACAAAAAAAAACTACAAATCTACAGCAGCTAAACAGCATCTAAAACTTTCTTAAGTCTAATACATATTAGATAGTAGCTACTTTAACCTGTTGCTTTCAGAGGTCCTGTGGACGAGACGGGACAAATAAATATGTATTTTACTACATCTTAGTTCCAAGTACCTACACATGTTATACACCACCAATCACTTATTTCAGACCAGTCAAAATGCAGTTTATCTTTGAAGCCATACTGTACTCCAGTAGCACATGATGCTGCTACAAAAATGGTCCTGTTACATCAGCAAGTAAAAGTGGACCAGTAAATTAGTTGGTCCACAATAAGTCTGTTATCCATAAAAAGCCGTTTTAGGTAAAAAATGATGGATTTTAAGGGGCTAAACATGTTTAAAGGCTGAAAACTGTTTATTAGTTGTGGACTTTGCATTGATTTGTCTGTTTAGGAGTGTTTACAAAGGTCTAAATTGACAGAGTGGCATTGAGTATAGAAACCATGCAAAACTGACCCGACACTTGTAAACATTGGCCTGCTACGAAGCATTAGCCTTGGATTAGCATTTAGCTAGTTAACGTGATAGTTAAGTTTCTATTTATATTAGCATATTTCAAAGAAATCTCTGCACCCATTTCTTGTTTTCTTGGCTATTTGCAGCATAAAGAAATAAAGGTTATTTTAAGACTTTTAAACACCAGTAGGGCATATCTGATGATTCTGAGGTTGTATTATTTCCATGTGGTCTTCATCTTTTACTCTATTTTTTTTAAATGTTAACATGATTTTGGATTTCTGTGTTTATTTTTTTATCTTTTTTTTCATGTCTTTGCTCAATCTTTAACAATGATTGAAAACAACTTGATACTAATCAAATCAATTTTATCTGTAAAGAGCTTTTCCTGCTAAAGGCAACACAATGTGCACAACATGCTCTGCTCATCCAAACTGCTCAACAGATCCCCCTTTATGAAAACTCTCCTGATGAGGAACGTGTAGTTTATGTGACCAGCTATGCTTCTGTGTGTTATTTCTATCAAGAATTGGTAACTGTACAGAAACAAAGCTGTTCTGGTCTCTCTTTGTGTGTGCATTGTTAATGCTGTATCTCTAAATCTACTCCTTCCCACAGCAGTGATGTCACCACTGATACGAAACAGCTGTTTTGACATCACAAGTCTGGGTGTGGACAGACAAGCTACAGGACTCAAAGTTTTAATCTTAAATCTGTGCGGTGTTACACTACTCTCTAGAAATGAATCATACACTTTGAATTTTCTAACCATTGAAAGCACTTAGATGTGTGAAGATCCACTCATTCATGAATCAAACAGCAGATATGTCTCATCCTCTCTGTCTCTGAGCTGGTCTTGTCATGCCTGTCCCATAAAAAGACCTTGGTGTTCCACAAGGTAGGGCTTTTAAATTGGTGCTGAAAGGCTTCTTTTATTCGCTTCCTCCTCCCCTGCAGCCTTTCGTATATGTCTGGAGGTGCTTATGAAGCAAATTTTATAAATCTGGGAAAAAGAAGTGCAGCCTGTATTAACTCCGTGGATTTACATATCAGGACATAAGAAAGAAAAATAAGCTTTTCTCTTCCATGTAGTTTAGTTTTTAGTTATTAAAACCTTGTTCCAGCACCTGTCTGCTTACCGCCTAGTAAGCCTGCTTTGGGGTCCACACCTTCCACACCTCAACCCCGACACTCAGAGAAGCTATTGTTGCATCCAGTCAAACTTGTAAGCGTTACAAAACTATTTCCAAATAATTTGAAGTCCATCTTTGTTCATCAAGAAAGATCATTCACAAGTTTACTCCAAGATCAGATGGTAATGCTCAGAGAAGCTGCAAAAAACCTCAAGACGTATATCTCAGACTCTACAGCAGGGATGGACAACTCCAGTCCTCAAGGGCCGGTGTCCTTCTGGTTTTACATGTTTCCCTGGTCCAGGCCATTTAATTCCAGTGAGATAGTTCTCCAACAGCCTTTAGGGAAGTTCTCCACAAAATGGTTGCAGGGGAAGAAAGAAGAATTATTCTGTCTAAAAATAACACAGAAGCAGCACAGCTTAGATCTTTGACCCTTTGAGCCCTGTGCCTATTTTTTTTCTGCTTACCCATAATGAGACTACATATCTGTGCAACCACGAGGTCTGTTTGAATACTTTTGGTGTCATGGTAAAGGGAACACTTATGAGATTTGTTAACTCCTTAATCCCCATTGCCCTAGGCCCACTGGTCTGCATCAGTGTTTGTACAGCAATTGCTGCGCAATGCTTGTATCAATATACATGTAATACATCCACATATCCAGAAGAATGTCAGCTTAAAGCTGAAAGAGACCAGTTTTAGGAAAACATAAGTCAGTTCAAATCACAAACACTTCAATAGACCAATGAGGAAAACAAGTGTACAGGGCTTAAGGGTTCAAATGTATAAATATCAGTATATGTTTCTGGTGAAGAATAAATAACATGGCCCATAGCACTAATGGAAAAGTTTCAGGCTTGCCCAAAAAAAACCAAAAGAGCTTATCACGATAAATATGAATATCTCTTTGGAATGAAGCAGCTGTAGCTGTAAACCACTAACACATAATACAGTATATGAACATTTTCTCTACAAAGACCGACTCTGATAAAGTAAAGCAGAACAGAATTAGAGAGGTTTTAGTACAGACAGTTCAGAAAATGGTCATTTTGACAAAGTTTGGCACAATATGGCCCCCAAATTTTTTTCTAAATCATCCATTTGGATGTTATTTAATCTTGAAATTCTGCATAATTAGGGGCGTGTCCTTTTGATTGACAGGTATTCAGTATCCGCAGAAAGAAGGGAGAGTGCAGCACAACCGCGGTTTCTAGCTGGCTAACAGCAGCCTTAGCTTTAGCCTGCCTACCTCCGTTAGCTGGTTAGCTACCATTGCTCGGGGTTAGCTTGGTTAGCTCTTAGCTACAGGCAGCTTGGGGTTTGATGGTTGTCAATCATCCACCCCCACCTTCACAGTCTCCTTCATAGCTCCACCTCTTTGCCCACTTTTGGATTTTCCTGGACTAACGACACGCGTTATGTGACCAAAATGGCGACAGAAGGAATGCCCAACAAGCGTCACTTTTCCTCTTCAGAAACCGACGGGTGACATCTCGGAGGCTCCGTCCATCATTTTTATGTGCGCGCACGTGTCTGTGTGTGCGTGCACGTGTCTGTGTGTGCGCGCACCGTGTCTGTGTGTGCGCTCACTGCTGTGGACACAGTGAGTAGCTATGACATGCCGTCATGTAAATCAGATAATGAGCATCAGACAGTTTACTGTTTGATAAAAGGAAATTTGAATTTAAATGACCATATCGGATTTCGGATTTAGTTTTAAACCACGTGCGTGGTGACATCACTTCCTGTTGTTGAACATGACAGCACCCATTAGCATTAGCTGCTGATATGAGCTGCAATCTTAAATCGGATTTATGCCCGCACAACATCGTGCAGTCGTTTACGGCGTAGCTCACAGTGGTGAGTTTGCTCTCACACTCGAGCGTTGGGGGATCGCATCGTTTTGGTGTCGTGTTGCAGTTTCTCCTCCTAACCTGAAGGTGGCAGCAGGGGTGGTATCGGCCAGTAAACACACCAGGTCAGAGTTCTTTTGATGGTTCAGTTCAGTGGGTATTTTCTGCTACAATTCATCTAAAATGATCATACGAAGGATTTAGGAACAACTTTGTTTATAAGAACAGTTGGTGAATGAGGCCCATTGAGTCCTCTGTATACCAAAGTATTCTGGAGTCAGGCGTGAGGCTTTATGTTTGACAGCTGAAGCTTGGATGAAATCGGACCATGCATCCCAAACACTCCAGCAAATTTACAAAAAAAATGGCCAGAGAAAAATGGTGAATGGTTTCTGTTAGCACAGCTCCCTTTCAGCATTCTTTCAGTTAGGCATTGCTTAATGTTTTAACGTTCACTGTAACCAGTCATTTAAAAAATAACCTATCAATGTCATAATACCATAACAAGGAGCTTAAAAAAACTTTGCTTTTGTTTTATTTAGCCAGGCTTAAATTAGGCTAATAATGAACACTGTCCCCTTAAAATTTAATTTATCAAAAGAAGGTTATCTCATGCTGAGATAATGGCAAAAAGATGTTAGGCAGCGTGACGTAATCATAAAAACATGTTTTCTTTTTTGGACTTTTGGTTTGTTTCATGCCAAAGCAACAAGTGGGCCTCTGAGCAGCACTTTCTTATCTAATTCTGCTCCACAGTTGGCTATTGAAAAGCAAATGTCAGTCACTGACATGCTGTCTATGCACACACGCACACACATTTAGGGTGGGGTGGTGGGCTGCAGTGTTGTTAGTGATTTCCAGCTGATACACAAACACAAAAGACTTCTGTGTCTGGTGTTGACCACCCTCCTTCCCCCCCTCATCCGTCCCTCAGGCCAAGTTCCTGTCCAGTAACCCCTGAAATTTCTCCATCTTTTCATTCTGATGCTCCCGTTTTGTTGTGTTTTTTTTTTGCATTAAAAACAAGACACAAGAGGCTTCTGTACTGTCATGACACACATATTATATGCTCAATTCCAGACCCATCTTTAGGGAATTTCAGCAAAAACACATGAATTCCCACAGAAGAGCAACTGTTTCATGTCACATATGTGCAACACATTCTTAAAACGTTTAAAATGCCCTAATAAAGCTCACAGGCTGCGTTCCTAGAGCACGTGTTCAGCTTTCGTTTGTGCTACATCAACTTCTGTTTAAATCCGACATTTGCTTTAACTGTCCCAGTCGTTTTAAAATTTGTTTTTAATTGTTTAAACTGCCTTATTGTTTTGTTTTAATTTATTGCTCTACTACCATGCACTTTATTTTAGATGTATTTTAGTTTGTAAAGCACTTTGGGCAGCATGACCCGTTGGAAAAGTGGTAATCAGGATTTTCTGGTCAAACATTTTAAAAGGGAAAAGCTTCGTTTCTTCATATTGCTTTGGTAAAGTCATGCTGAACTGCAGTTTTATTGCCAGGCCCCCTCATTCAGCTGGTTTCATTTTGGTTTTGACTCGTTGATGTTTGTCTTGCTGATCAGCAACACCTTCCACGAAATGACAAGGTGACATAAAGCAGTTAGTTACTTGATTTACTTCATTTTCTCTAATAAAGCCGTATAAGGATGTAAAACCCCTGGGAAACAATGTGCAAGCCCCCAGCATGTGCACATATTTTTGCATGGAACATTTACAGTCCAAACACTGATACAGCTGGTCCATTTTCTTTCATCAGCTCCTAACGTCAGTTAAAAACAGCGTGTTTGCTGGTACACGCTGGCCCAACCCTGTCTAAATTTATTTTAAAACATAGTGCAGGCTTTGTTGCAGGCTTAAAAATGTGGCATTTTGGTGGCTACCCAGGGCGTCACGCTTTCATTGCCGAAATCAACGACGTTTTTGTTGATAAGGTTTATTAAGTTTCCTCCTGAAGAAAAAAGTCCCTCCAGTCCACTTCCAGCCACTGCGGGAGTCTCTGTGTGTCCTTAAATTCTTGTGTACATGCCTAATTTTATCACTTGACCACACTGATTCACTGCTTCAACCTTTGATTAATTTCTTTTCTTATTATTTATTTATAGAAGTTCCCCAGATGTACGCAAACTTCCCGCGGCAACAGTCTAGATTTTTCTGCAGTCAGCATGAAAACCAAAATGGAAAAATTGGCATAAACAAGCTGTGAGATAGAAGATAGATGAAGTCATCACAATGTAAGCAGGAATTGCTCTGTACGTTTGATAAACGGGCCTGTTTTGACAGGCTGCACTGGGTGAGTTTGAGGCTCGCCACCTTGCAACCTTGGAAGTGCTCAACTAATGTGCTTCTAAATATTTTTCAGGTTTTTTCCCCGGTATTTTGAAAGAACTCTGTGGTTTTTGGAGTTCTTGTTTTGACCTGCCAAATGCAGCAGATGTGATTTGAGCCACTGGACAACACTCATCTGGGGAATCAGTGTTTTTATTGGGCGTTTCTTATATTGAATACTATCTTGTACATTTGCCAAATAACGGCTGAGCTTGTCTTTCAACAAAACTTACAGCAAAGCCAAAAATGATCTCATCAATAAGCAGATGAATAATAAAACCGAATACACTCAGGAAGCTACCATTTTCTTTTCTTCTCTTTTTTTTATTTATGCTTCTTCTAAATGACAAAGATAATGAGTGAATCCTGTTTTAGTCCTGTTTGCTTCATGAAGAGTGCAACTCTGCTTCAGTCCAAATCAATTTCAGCCATGACAAGTTCAGAAAAGTCAAACTAACCTTGTTTTTAACTTGGATCTGAATCCATTGTTCTGTCAGTGTTAGCACATCCAATAATCCCTCTCTGTTTTCAGTACAAAGTGTCTGGAGCTCACAGCTGCTTCTGAAACACAGTTTTAGCAGATTTCATCCATTTGATCTTTTAAGAAAGGTGCTTGTGATTTGTCCCAGTAGGTTACTGACTGGATCTCTGTCTGCTCACCAGATCGTATGTTTAGAGGTGGCTAGCCTCGGTTTCTCTGCTCACACAGTGTCACTTGATGCCTGAAGCATGCGTTAGACATGAGAATAAAGCTGCCTACATGTCTGACATGCAAGGTGACAATGGTTACATATCAGTAATTCTGGAGAGGTGATGTGTGTTGATGCTGAGGCACAATCTTTCCAAGCATGAAAAAATGTCATGTCAAAAAAAAGCATGACGAGAGTTATGTAATGAATTATTTTAAAGGTCATATTTTTAAAAAAACGCCTTAGTTTGACTCTTACCTGAACCCATTAAAGCTGAAATATGGATCATTTTACAGTATTTTGATGTTGGAGGCGTAAACAGTCTGATTTCACCGTTAGGTAAAAGTTGTCAATCACACTAGGGTAAGAAAAAATGTCCAGTCAACTCACTACAGGAGTTTTATTTCCATCCTTTAATAGCCAACTTTGTGTTTCTATAAAAGCATTTAACTACTATGAACTGAACTATGAGCAGAAGGTGTTATTGGAGTTGTTCATGAAAAGTCAATTAAGACCTGCTCAAGACCATGACAATTTAATAAAAAGAAAAATGAAAATGATTACTCAGCTAAATGCTGAGGATTTCTGTAACTAAAAAATATTTTAACCCACTTTAGATAACATAAAAACTGCGCTGAACACGTCGGTAACATGAATACTGGGAACAAATTACAGACTAAATGGATTAAGTCATTATACCTCGGGCAAACTGCTGGAAGGAAATGCTTTTAACTTTGAATCTGGAGCATAATTATCTATTTTTTCTGATATTAAGGCAAGTGAACCTAATTTAGTAGATACCAAACCTTTAAATGGCAATAATTTAAACTGCTGGAGTTCAGGAAGTGGAGAACTACCCTTACTTCGAACAAACCCTTAACAAATTTATTTACATAATTTATTTACACGTTACGTAAAAATAAAACAAATACTGTAAAAATATAGGTAAAAATAACAAAGATAGACTGGAATAAAATTAAATATAATTATGATTAAAAATTAAAAAGATTTCTAAGAATAAATACATAAAAATAACTTATATAAAAATAGATACATAGAAAATAAATATATGAATTTAATGAAAAGAAATAAAACTTTTAAAAGCAGTTTGTTGAAAATATGAACTGAAAAGCTGATTTCACTTTCTGACATTTAAAATTGTGTTCATTAAACTGGTATAATGTTTATACACACCTGTTCCTACAGAAAATGTCTTCAACTTAATCAGTTCGTGAGGAAGCAAACATTAATCTGGATTAGACCGAACTCATATCAGAACACATACAACCCGTAAGGAATATGCACGTTTACCAGCCAATCTGACGCACATACAAGCTTCTCTATGCTGGCCTGCAGGGGTAGCGTCTGTTTTCTGCACTAAAGGCTTGTGACAGGTTTTGTTTTGTCTCGAACATCACTCCCAACATAATGACCAACTGACAAGGTCAGAGTCCTGGTGGCAACAATAAAAGATGGGAGATATGACGGTTTCATAGCAGGCAGTTATCGTGTTTTCGTGCTCAGAGTACTGCTGAGGCAGCCACCAAAGATGTGGTTTGCTTTGTTTTTTGGCCTTATCTATTCACTGTCATAAATGTTTCCACTTCTGAGTATTTCCAGCACCAGAATTTGAAGGACAAAAACAAAACATTAGAACCATCAACTCATGTTGTGTAGATATTTTCCATCATTACTCAGTGAGAGATTACATTTAGAGGAAAAAAATGAAAAACAAAATGAAACAACAAAAGCATGTGACACTGATTTCTCAACCACACCTAATAACAAACGCAGCATAAACACACTGCCAGTCATACAGGTATTCATGCAGGCTAGGTTATGCTATTTATAAAACTCAAACACCAAGTTACCGAAGACCAAAGTCTCCGTCCCGCCCGTGGCCTAGTTTAAGGCTGTTTGTGTCTTTAGGAGCAAAACTGTGTTGTGAAAGAGATTAAGACTGACAAACAGAGGGAAAGAGAAAAGCGAAGAGAAAAGGGAGGGAGGAGGAGGAGAGCAGTGTAGCTTTTTTTGTTTTCAGAAACAGAGAAAAATACAGAAAGACAAAAAAACAGAGAAAACTCCCGTCAGAGGGAATGACTGACAACGTACTTTGTTTACTGTTTGTTGTGTATAAACCTGTTTATAACCTGTTGAAACTGATAACTAATCAGGTTAATAACCCAACAAATTCAAAAAGCCATAAAGGTCGATGCCAGTCTCTGTTTTCATCTGTGTAAAATGCTTCCTGAAGTTTACGGAGCATTTGTCTGGCAGGAAACTCCCACAGTAAACAGGTCAGTTATCAGCGGCTTAATCCAGCGGCCCGCTGGCGGCTACCTGCCAGAAAACCTGCTCGTGCTGCTTTTTAGTGATAAGCTTCTGCAGAATGAGCCCTGTTTGGTTGGAAAGATGGTAAATCACAGTCAGATGACTGAACACACACAGTTGAGTACACTATATGAAATCCATATGGCCATCTGGAGCAGTGAAGCACATCCTGGATTTTACATCAAATTTCAGTCACTTTAAATGAACGGAAAACAGAAAGATGAACTCGTGCTCAGATTTTAAAGTCCTCCTCCAGCCAGAGGTTTGACTTAATGTTTAAGTTTATGTTTCAGATTTTTGTCCATTTTGACAAAAAATAAATAAATAACCTTTATGTATGCATTTATTAATAATGATTAATTAATGAATGAGTACATTCCTGATGCTGTGGTGAAAATCTTGTATCCAGTTGTCATAACATAAAATAATTTTTAAGGCAGAAAGAAAATATTTGCAGTTGAATGAAAAAAATACTTATTTACTTTTCTTTCCCTTACCAACCAGGATATGCATGAGTGTTTCACGTGTTGATGGAGGCCTTTTACCCTTTAAACTCCCCTGAGTGTGATCACTTATAAACAATTTCTCAGGAACAGTGGTGTGTAGCTCTGTGGGGTAAATTGTGATCGATTTCTCACCCTTTATGTGATCTACAGAAGTTTTCTAAGGATTTATATCCCATCCAGGAGGTTTACAATCCAGCTGCAAAATATAGTGTTTATTCAGAGGCTATCTGGTAAATCCACAATGATCCATGACAATGTTTTCATAATAAGAAAAAGATCACTATCACCACTGTGATCACTGTTCAACCAATTACGTAGCTTAAATTGAAAGTAACGTCAAGCAGGAGCAGACAAGGATTAACAAGTGAAAAGGAACTTATGTGTCTGAAAAGAGCAAAAATAATGGTCCTCCATGGCCAGAGTGAAGCAAAGAGGATGTTTTTGGCACAAAAACCAGCTGAGTTAGAGTTAGTTTTATGGGGATGGTAGATAAATAGTAGCTAAACTAAATAGCAAAAATCAGCTGGTGGAAAAAGTGGAAATATGAATAGTTTCTGTTGTGTGTGTGTGTGTGTGTGTGTGTGTGTGTGTGTGTTTTTTTTTTTTTTTTTTAATCCGAATATTTTTCCTCCTTAAAGCCAAGACTTGAGAGAATGGTGTGCAGATGAGAAAAGACTTGGTCACTGTTGATCTGTGTGTTATTTTTACAAAGTTCTGTTAGTAATAAATTCTGTTTTGTTGTTTTGGTTGGCTTTTATGGTGCTATACATGTCGGTACATTCATTTTACATCATTTTAGCCTCAGAATCTGACAGCTGAAGCTGTCCTGAAAACTAAATGTCTGCATGCTGACTGGGATTACAAGTTAAATTCTAATTTTACTTCTACTTTTACATTTTAAAATGTTTTAAGGGTTAGTGACAAGTCAAAATGCAAAGGAAGAACATTGACAGTAGCTAATTTTTTTGGACACTCAGTAATTTATCCAAAACATGAATCCCAAGTTAAATTCTGAAAGATAAAAGTGATTTAAGGGTTGTTGAGATGCTGAGCAATCCCACCCTGACATTGGCTGCTAGCGGTCAACCAGTGCAGGCTTGACAGATGGCCATTAGCTGAAATATTGTCTGATTATATTTCCCTTTTATGGGACATTTTAACTTTACTAAACCTTTTGTAGCACTTAGTAGACAACAATCACATCTTTATTTAAGCCTTGATGGTGTTTTTAAGTGTCAAACCTTTAAGACTGCAACCACTCACCTAATGGCAGCTGCCACTGAAACAACTTTTTTAAACGATAAGTTCACAAACAACTCATTTTGTTTAACCATGAATTATTTATTATCTCTAAAGAAGCAGTTGCTGGTTTCCAATTATTAGAGATACTGGTTAACAATGGGCATGCACGGCTGATCAAAGCAATAAACCTGCAAGCAAAACACTGGCTCTGAGTAACTGACACTGTAGAAACGAGACTACTAATTTATTCCTGGAAAAATAATCAGTAGCATTAGCACAGGTGCGCATGGCCAGATTTTCAGTGGGTATTACCCTGTCGAGAATAAATTTTTGCTGTAGCTTGAGGGAGATTTAGGAAAGGAAAGGGACTGTGGAGAAGAAAAACAAGACGTTGCAGAAGTAGACAGACTTTTGATGCAGATGTGTTTGGTTTAAATTAAAGCAAACATGCAAGGAAGCCTTCAAAACGCCCATATGTAAAATTTTGATTTATGGTGTTACTTTGGACCTAGTATCTAAGAATAACAGATGTCTTAAGAACTACTTAGTTTGTCTGAGGGTAACCAAGCCAGCCAACAAAGCCGCTTTTTTTTTTTTTTTTTAAAGAAGCTAATTTAACTTCCTCATCAGCACATCTGCATAACCATCTGGCGGGCATTTTTATTTGTGCTTACTTGCAGTCTTTCTTCTGCATTGAAACTGGACAACAGACATTGAGACATTGAGGAATGAGTAGCCCCTCAGACCAGATTAGGGTCGATAAGAGTTTGTCACTGTTGCTTAAAGAACTACACACTGCTGACACACCAGTTCCAGTCCAGGCCTGTCGGGGTCGGGCAGCATATTAAAGTATTGGGTTGCAGCTCCTGCTAATCTGCAGAAGAAACGCTTCTTCATGTGCATACTTGTCCATCTTTCATTCCCTTCCTTCTCCTCTCTCAATCCTTTCTTTAGTTCTCTGTTCTTTTTGCCATACTTGTCCACTCTGATTTCTCTGTATTTTCCCAACGTTTTTTCCCGTATTCCTCATCTCTTATTTCCTATAATTGCTCATCATCTTTTGCTCTTTGCTTTTCCCTGTTTTCCCATCGACTTCTGATTTTTGCCTCTGCAGTTTTTACCCTGCTGTACCAAGCTCAGTTTTATTCCTTAAAGAACTTTATTTGGCATCTATTAAAAAAAGGCACTCCAGCATAAAACTAGCATCTTTTATATATATATATATATATATATATATATATATATATATATATATATATATATATATATATATATATATATATATATATATTAGCGTTGAACAAAAAAAAGTGTTATGTAACACAAATCCTTGACTCCAACAATGACTTTTGCCTTTGGGGATTATTTGGATCCCAACACCTATTGACATGATTTCTGCATGGTCCTACAGGAAGAGATAAACCTGTTAATGCCTCCTTGGGGAGCTTAAGTGAACATTTTCTGTGGGAGAGGTTGTGGAATATCGCAAAGCTTTTTTGAAACAAATGATTTCACATCATCTAGCAAATGCTTTCAGGTTGATAACCATTGCCAGTCCCACAGAAAACTACGAGTTGTCTTATATTTGTTTAATTCAAATGGACCCATTTTTAGGATTAAGACACACTCTAAAGGATTATGTTTAGTTGGATGACAATAATGGTGCTTTCACACCAGGATTTGGGGGACTTGGTTCAGTTGGGTGGGGAATTACTCATAGCTTTAGTGCAGTAACAACTGCTTGCTTAGGGCAAAATTCCGTGAAATGAGCACTTACCAGGAAGAAAGAAGAAGAAAATCTGGCTCATCGACTGGAAGGACTGAAACACACATTCACTGCTAGTAAATAATGGAGCAACAATAGATTTATGCAGTCTGTTTTTACTTTTGTGTTCAAACCTGATGGTTTTCACTAGAATCTTTCCAGTATGAGCAGTAGAGGCAGCGAGTTATCCAGGATGCTTTGCTACAACATTCCCTACGTCACTTCCTCTCTTTGGTTACCTGCATGGTCTGTTTGCTTTCACAATGCAAGTAAAATGCACCAGCATTCGCTTGCAAGTACAAATCCACATTCACACCGCCCCAAATGAACCGTACAAGCAGTGGAAGCGGACCAGGGTTTGTTATGGTGGTCCAAACAGCACCAGTGTGATTGCACCAAAAGCTACTGATTTCAACCCAAACCCAGCCTTTATGTACACTTTGGACACATCTGGACACACTTTCCTTTTAGATTTAACAGGAAAGTGTGTCCAAACCTTTGACTGGTTGTGTATCTTGCGAGGGTCCTCTATGGACAAAGTGACACAAACTGTGCAGTCAGACGGTGTCAAGGCTATATAAAATGATGGGGACAAAGACGAGGGAGGGTGGGGTGTCAACATCCTTGTTTAGAGCCACATTCAACTGTGAAAAATAGTAATAAAAGACCACCGGTCACAGCCGTCTTGTTAGAGACGTATGAACATGTTCTCACACCAAGCTTGTCACCTTTATGCTTAATCAGAATCCTTTAGTGAACATATACAGGATATCTTTGTCATCACAGTATAAACCTCAAGAGGTCCATAAAGATGTGAAACAGATGAGAATCAGACCACAGGCAAGTGTTCTCTGGAGGAGAGGTCATGGCAGCCCAGAAAATGCTGAAGGGAGAAATGTTCTTTAGTCTTCCATTTGTTTCTTCTGCTTAATTAGAGTTTTTATAAAAATATCTTACATGATCCAGTAAATTGATTGCCATGTTTTTCCATGAGGACATCCATGATTCCCACCCTAATGTAGCACCGCAGAGGTTTGAAATAGTGTTCCAGTGTTTGGATCGGTTGTCAGTCCACACATTAAGGTTACTCCCAGGATAAACTGGAATGACCACCAGCAGGTTGGGATTTAACTCTTGGCTGGAGACAAAATTCTTGCAAAACCACGTAGGACCATGTAGGACCATTCATGTCAGCCTCGGCAGTACTTTGCATAAGTAATTACTAACATGCAACTAACTTAACCCATATGCTGAACTTAAAAATTTATTTAATTTGGCATCAGTCCTTTTCAGACATTAATGACTCATCAGTCTCTTCTGTGTTAATGTTCTTAATGTTTTTCCATAATAACAGAGAGAGGCATGTAGACTGAGCTATTAATGGAAGTTGTGTAAGAACTGTGTTGTAAACTGAGGTATATCACTTAAATACACATAGAGCCGAAGTTTTCTTTCATGTTAAATTATCATTTAGTGCATGTGATAGTAGCAGTTGATGGAACTCAAAAGTTAGGGATATTCAACTTTTGGTTGAAATTTACAGAAAATGTCAAAGTCTTGTTAAGTGAAGGGAGTTCAGAAACAGCACAGTAGTTACCCACTCTAGAAAAGCAATCTTTTACTTCTCCCTTCAACACTGTTTTCTGCAACATTTTGTCAGATGAAAATTTACATCATCACATCAAATATTTGTTTTATAGTCTTTTTCTTTGCTTGTACATTTAACTCAGGTGTGAAAAAGACTGCAGCTGTTTGTTGTATGTAAAAGAATAGTGGAGTAAAGTTTGGAGCTAGTCTTTACTGGTATATTAATCTTGTTGATATTAATAATAATAGTTGATCATATTTCAGATTAACTCACCTCAGCTGCACCCATCTGTACATTAATGCGACTTCAGCAGTTCAGACTTGTGTTAAAGGCAGTATGCGCGTGTCCCCATGTTCTAAGTATTATATTAGAAGTATAATACTTTTTGATCCACTACTGATGGTCGGGTGTTGCCATCTGCTGTTTCCACAACTGTTGTAGCAGCTGATACATTTCACTTCTTACAATCCATGGATAGCCCATATTTTTACAGAACAAGTTAAAAAATTAACCAATTTTTTGTTTTTGTTTTTTTTTCTTCTTCTTCTTTGTTTTTGAGCATGCTAGAGATTTTTATTAAATCATCAATTATTGGCCAAGTCAGACCATTTTATAATAAGTGGTTTCAAACAGAGCCCTGTTTTATGTACATTTTTAATAAATGGATGAATGAATACAACATACTTTATTATTTTTTTGTTACGTTGCATTGATTAAGGTGTAATCTACTTATACTTGAGGATACAAGTCAAGATATACTGGCCTCTGCGGCCTTGAAGTGTCTTACACAACTTTGGTTCACCACTGTTTTTACATTTTCAAAGACTATTTTTATGTTTCTCTATTGTTGGTGAAAGAGGAGAATTTAGGGCTTTGTTGTTTTTGTTATTGCAGCTGGAAAGCATCTTTTCTAGATATTTCAGACTGCCCTGAACCCTAAAGATACACACAAACAACAACAGTCTTGTACTGGCTGAACCAACACGAGGCTCACATAAAGGTCAGGTAAGGGGTGAACTTTCACTGTTAGGGCAGTCACATCAGAAGCATCATGTTGATTTACTGAACACAAAAGTGGCGCCCTTAACAAGGGCAGGAGTGTAGTCTTTCACAGTGAAAAACATAACGAGCAGAAAACCAGCCCATTAGCCTTTGCTCCACATTGGCCAAGAGGTTATGATTAACTCTCTGGCAAGGTCACATGTTCATGATTTATGGCTCTCCAAAAACCTCATCTAAGCATTTCCATGAGTCCTAAAGCTCAGGCTGTAATTTGGTATCACATCAGGGATTCATTTATTCAGACAGATTTTCTTTCATTTTTTAGGCAAATGATCATCAGTCACACCTCATATTATCTTTTTAAATATCCAAACAAATGGAAACAAGATGTCCATCTGCTCTACGAAGGACCCAGATAGTTCAGTATGAAAAGTGTTAGGGTTTCATTGTAGGCTTGGTAATGGTGGTTTTCAGGGGAACAAACTACCACACAGGACCACGTGGAGGCTGTTTCAGCCCCCTGGACGGTCCCAGAGGCCGCTGGGCCGAGAATTTCTAAAACTTTGCTGCAGCAAAGCTCTGTGTACTGCTTCATCTCTGATTTAATGGCTTTTTGTAGCTGCTGCTCTTTCCCTGTTTTACACATTTACATTTCCTGCATGGCACTGGCAAACAGACAAGAGGAACAGGTGGACGAGAAAGAGGCTTTGTGAAGGAGCAGATACTGTCTCTGAACAGCATTTTAGAGCTGAGACATTTAAACATTTAATACAAACCAACCAGGTCATACCAGTCAAACACTTACGAACTTTACCTTAAAGGAGATAATTCCCTTTTTCACAAGCTGACATAATTCTCTGAGGCCTTGAAGACAAACAGAACATTTGCAGTGTTCTCAGTGATGCGCCCCTATCGATGGCTAATTCGGCATCCATCTTGCATCCTACCTGTAGTGTGAATTCTCTCCTGCCAGTAAAAGACTTAGCTTGACTCTTGTGTTATATCTTGTTCTGTCTCTTTCTCTCTTTCTTTTCCTCTTTTTCTCTGATGATGTCTTCTTGTGCTTCTTTACTGCATCAGCCATGGTGCACATTCAAAATGTGCTGATATCTGTTTGCTAGCGTGTGCCGTGCGTAAAGCAAAACTCAGCTGTAGCGTCACATGACATCCCGAATGAAAAAGTTACATAGTGCAGATTTTCAGCCTTGGGATGCTGCTGAGCAATGACTGCTCCACACATGCCCATAGCAGATGTCACTGTACCATCAAATGAGTCCAAAACGCAGAGTTTTAAGGTTGGAAAGTTACGTAATGCATCTTTAAAGGAATCCCGTGAAACGCCCTGGTCAAAATAACCCAGCATCATAACTCCTTTTTCAGCTATTTACTTCTGTTAACCTACGAACATGTAGGCATGATTAAAAAGAAAGTAAAAACACCAAGTCAGCTGGGGTTTTGCTTGTCAACTAAACTGAAAAGTGCAGATTTGAAACACTCTTGAAGTGTTTGGTTGATGTTGATAGACCATGTAAACAGGGCGGATTTCTTTTAACATATTTGTCATTTTTCACGGGTGAAATAGGTGAAATGACCAATTCTTTCAATTCAGATGTTTTTTTTTTAGGCCCAATATTTTTTTAAAAGAAAAAACGATTAAAGTAAAACAATAATTGTCAGTTCAATTTTTATGTGATATATAAAAGCAAAATCAAAAGTATTTGATGACCAAAATTGTCAGACATAAGGCCTAAGGCTGGTGGAAATATTTAAGTGGGACACGATTCAACAATGGTTTGACTGGTCCCGACCTCCAATGTGTACGTTTCAGACTGGTGGAAGTTGAAGTTTATCTGAGAAGACTTTTACATGTGTTTTATATTTTATTTCTGCCCTTAAAACCTGCTGCGTGTCATTCTTTGGTTACTGCATTAACCTCCGACCTCGTCTCTATTTTCCTGATTTGGTGTCAGATATGTAGAACCTGGGGCCTCAGTGTTGAGTTTAGTGATCTGGATTTGTAGCAAAATATATTTGGGTCTTTTTCTATCCATAATTCACGTCTTTACCTTGTCTCAGAGAATTCACTTGGATAGGTTTTGTGTTTTTATTTATATAGAGGCAAACAGATCAGTATCACAGTCAGGCAGGTGGTACATGTTAAAGTAAGCTCAGTGGTTTTAATGGTTTAGCTCATCGGTTTAAGTCTTTCATTCACAGCACATCTTTGTAATATTTGCTGTCTTTTAATCCACCTGCTATTAACAATGTTATCTTAAAACAACATGCAAACAAAGGGGCCTAACACTGTAAACATTATCCATAAAATCAGTATTACAACACTAGGAGGTAAATGAATTGTGCAGCATGCAGCAGCTGTGCTTGCTCAGGTCTTTTTGTTTTTTTTTACATCCCGTGCTCTGAGGACTGGATGACATTTGGTGTAAACTTTCCAGCATTTGCTTAAACTATAACCCACAAATAATTTACACAATGCAGACTGTCACAACTCTGCTATATTAGCTGAAATGATCCTTTTAATGGGCAGAATAACCCTAACAAAACAACCACTTTAAGGATTAATATGAATCTTTCTGGAATGAAGCAGCTTTAGAGCTAAATCTCTATCACCAAGAAATCTATAACAAGATTAGAGGTTTTAGTTTCCGACAGTTTAGGGGAGGTGTCTAAAATAGCCATTTTGCCAGTTTGCCCATCATTTTTGGGATATCAGCTTTTAAAGGATCATGACTTCAAACTCCAATAATCTAAACAAGAGAAAAGTATAAAAAGAAATACTTGAAGGTCTTCTTTATTAGACATTTATCATGAAGATGAGGCTCAACAGATTCTACATTTGCAGGTGTGTTTTTCTTGTCGTTTAAATTTGTAAGATATCAGAGCTCACTTTCCTCCCTTCAGAGGCCAAACTGCAGCCATTTGTTCTTGTTTATCTCAATAAGGAGCCCTTACGAGGTGAGAAAATTCATCATACTTAACAAAAACGACTTCGCTTCAAAGATTCTGTTGATTCCACATTTCATCGCAGATGCTTTTGGGTTATTTTTCTTGCATGTGGATGGAAAGCTCCTGCAGGAAACCATTCTTCCAAAGATGACCACATCTCTTCACCAACTCTTCACATTTATGTCTTTTTAAATTTGTGCCTGCAATTAATCTAGAGCATGTTTGACACTTAACATTAAATCTTATAATATCTAACTGCACACAGCTCATCCAAAATGTGAACCAGATGCAAGCGGAAAGAAAGAAAACGGACGGACTATAACTCTTCATGACACCGGTGCTCACCTCTAAGCATGCAACTGGTCAGAAGTCTCTCAGGAAGCCACAGAAAGCTTCCACCACTTGAGGAATAGAAACTATGCAAGCTGGGGACTATACAGCTGATCTTACACCTTAGCCATCAAGTCGCTTCCTATGTGAGCTTTTAAGCCTTAAACACAGCAGACATGTTGAACTTGAACATTGAAAACATGCTGTTCTGGGGCCGCCTGCAAAGAGGCCTCAAAGCTTACAGTGGGTCCTTGCTTCTGGAAGATTTCTTTTTCCTTCACTCAACTGCAGTCACATGCAGGGCACAAAATCTGGTGGTAATTTTCTTTTATTTAAGTGTGTGAGATGTGTGAGTGTGTGTTTGGGGGTAATTTTCTGCTTTAAGGACAGGAGGAACGTGAAGCTGACACAGGCATGCTAAGTGTAGCGAGACGAGTTGAGTGTATGTACTCTACTGTGTTCTGTTCTCCCCAGAGAATAAAGGTGGGGGTTGGACTCATATACCAACCCCCCAGCGATCGTGTTCAATTTGCAGGCTGTCTTGAGTATGCAGTGCAGGGGAAACTGACCTGTTACCAAGAGTAACACAACCCATTAAAAACTCAAGTGAAGTCGAACATATTCGGGATTTTGTGGTTTCTCAGGATTTAATTAATGGGGGGGGGGGGGCACATGATAACCACCACAAGAAAGAGGAAGACAAGAATAAATGGGATTGGAGAATTTTAGAGGGAAGAAAAAGGAAAATAGCTAAACAAAGAATGAAAAGGACTGAAAAGCTTATGTAAAATAAGAAGAGAAGATGGTGCTGCTGTGGAGAGGAAACAAGGTGTCGGGTGAACGTATGGCAGAAATCAAATGAAGCTTCAGTAAAAACAGCGGGAGACTTGGAACAAGGGGCAGCAGTCGATGCCACAAACACTATTTCAATATGAGTGTGCGAGTGGGAAATTATATCTGTATCTACGTATAGAGAAATTTCCTTGACACAGCTGCGTTCTGATTAAAGAAGGGAAAAAAACAGAGGAGGAGGAGGAGGAGGAGGAGGAGGAGGGGTGTGATGCAAGGAGGAAAACTGGGAGAGTTTGGACTAAATAACTGTGGATGAACAGAGAAGAGACGTGATGTTAATTATTCTAACTTTGATGTTTTCACACTGACACGGTGTAAACAGACGTTATTGTACCACAGCAGAAAGGAAAGAAATTTATATTCAGATCAGCATAACTGTTATTTAGACTGTAGTTCTAGTTGTATAGTTATGTTTATATATCACTAGAGTTCAAACTGTTTCTGTTTAACACAGTTATAAGAACAGTGGACAATTACAATTCATTCTTTAATGAAAATTTAGGAATTTAAGTCTCAGTTTTTCTCAAGTTAAAAACGACTGACAAGCTGCTGTTTTCTTAGGTTGTGTGTTGGAGCTTTAATTAAATATAATTTGTTGTACAAAAGATACAAACTTCTGAAATCTTTAAGACATTTGTTATTATTTGATTTATCTTATTAAGTTTATTCACACATTAATTAAGCATTTTCTATGTAAAGTATGAATTCTTCAGGTAGAAATGTCCTTTTTTAACTTTTGTAGTTGATGTTGTTGCAATTGTTGTGTTGTGTTTTTAAAGCATACTGGTCACACTGGTTTCAAAATGAGCATTATGTCTAAAACATTATAACGTTTTCACATATAACATATGATTTATCATATCTGAGCTATTTTCAATTTATTTTGGAAATTTTTTGTTTTGGTCGTTTTTTTTTGTTTTTTTTTTTTTGTTTGTTTTTTGTTTTTGTTTTTTGTTTTTTTTGTCTGTCATTTCGTTCATCTTTTGATTTGGCCCATGGATCAGTTGTCCATGAATATTGATTTATTTGTTCTTTTTTTTCTCTCTTCTTTCAGGTGACAGAGAACATTATCTCCAAACAAACATTCATTGGTAAGCATCTTTTTCTTTTCTGTTTCACTCATCTACAAATTCATCTGTGTCTTTGCTTTGTGTATTTTCTGATTTCCTTTCTCCTTTAGAGGCGAGAACTATGCCTCGATCTTTCAACAGCTCAAAGTTCGGGGGCTCCGTGTCCCAGAGGCCGTCTGCCCACCTGACTCTCAGAGACTCCAGCCCTCAAGGTGACGCATCGACTCTCTGGTAGTGGAAGTCACAGGGACTTTAAAACAGTCAATAAAACTGAGTATCACAGCTTAATGCCAAACTTCGCCACTAAATGTTTTGCGTTATCCAGATGTTTTGCATGTGCTCAGCAATAATACCATGAGTTACATTAATCAAAACAAAGCTGCTAAACTGTGTTTGGTGCCTGCCAACCTGTGTCTACTTAAATGGTGCCTACATCTGATCTGCAGGACCAAACAGCATGCTGCTTCACTTTCCATGAAGAGCAACGACAGATACCACAGCTGAGCAGAGGAAAACAATGTCACACAGTATTAGTGATCATATTCATAATGGTGAAAAACAGACTAACGGACTCACAAAAACAGGAGCAGCTGTTCTTGTGAACCACTTTAAATATTCTTTAAATGACTTCTATCTAGTTATTTTAATGAGTACCTCTTTCTGAAACTTTAGGATATCTTTAACACCAAATACTGTTTGTTTTCTGCACAAATATATGGAAAAAGCTGCTTTATTACACCTTAAAATAAATCTACATAAAAAAAAAAAATTAAATCCTATTTTTGTCTATATTAGTTTTGTCAGATTGTCTTTTTTTTTTTCCTTTTTTTTTGGAGCGCCACGTCAGTGACACATGTTTGACAGATCATGTCTGGATTTATTCTTCTTTTTTAGTCCTAGAGGAGGTGGCCAACATCTGGTAACATGTGGGGAAGAGTCTGACAGCTCAGCTGACCTCTTATTTCATGGTCAGGGTCTGATTAGAGGGACATAAAATAAACAAGAACATAACGAACTTTGGAAAACTCTCCACACTGTCTTCTGATTTCCATATTTTAATGATCCCTTAGGAAAAATCTTCCGCATTTCTACCTAACTGTTCCCACAAATAATGCTTCCCATGTGCGTTTTGTGCCCCTAAAAGCTTAATCAATACATGTACATGGCAGTAAAAGAAATAGTTGAGGTAAACAGCTTATGTGTGCTGTAAAACAAGGAATTTAAAGTTGAAAGGCATTTTTCATGAGTGTTATCCAGACTTTTACATTGTTTCATCTGAAAGTGGCGTGCAAGCCGAAGGGTGTCGACAGTCTGGAAAAAGGCCGCCTGATGTTATTTCCACTGACTTGACAAAGGTCATGTATCGTGTCTGTGCGTGAACGCTTGTGAGGGAAGAAGGAAGAGAGAGGGTGAGGTTTACACATTCAGTCTGGATTTCTCATAAGGAAGTGAGCAGTGAGAGACTCTATGACCTCTGATCATTTTCGAAGTTGTTATCTTGCAAATGTGACGAGAACAATAGCATGTTAGCCTAGCTGCTGCACTGCCCCACACAAACATGCAGGAAACGGGCATGACACAAGCAAGAAACGGCACAAAAGGAGTTATAAAAAGGTCCTAAAAATCCTTGTAGTCATACCCTCAGCAGTCATTTTTAATGCTAGCGTCCTACTCTTCCTTCGTAATGTGCAGATATGCACAAATGCAAGTACAATATGAATAATGTTTGAGTATGGATGATCCTCATTAAAACATTTTCCATAGGTGCTGATCTACTGCACATGTACAGAACAGTTTTTAAAGCACATCCTACATTGAGAACAAGTGGAGCTATAAGTCCCTTATGAGGAGCCAATATCCTGTAAAAATACCCCGTAAATCCAGCCAGTTTGCATTCTCAGAAGTTTCTCATCATTTACTAAACTTTGGGGAATAACGCGTGTTGTTGCTCGAGTCCGGCAGCTCTCAAACTTGAATAAGAGGAGTGCTTCTCTTGGGTCAAAGACAGTATTTCATCACTGCTTCTGTATTTTGTTCAACAGTTACCAATGCAACACGTTTCTCTTGTTTTGCTCAGCCTGTAGAGGATATGTTGTAGTTCATCATATACCACTTTTTTTTTCCCACCTGCAGGTTACCCTCCCTACCAGGTCTCCACGGAGGGTCTCCACCAGTCCTGTCGTCATGTGGTCCACTCATGGGCCAATCAGAGCTTTGGAGCTCACCTTCACAACATGACCCTGACCAACGGGAGGCTGCGAGTGCCTCAGAACGGGCGGTACTATCTGTACTCACAGGTGATCAATCTATGAAATTGATTTATAAGCACAAAAAAGAAATAAAAGATGCAGACACCAGAAATGCATTATCATGCAACCTCAATTCCCAATAAGGTTGGGACACTGTGTAAAATGTAAATAAGAAGCTTTTGACAGGTAATTGAATTAACTGGCAAATGGTCAAAAACACAAAGGTTCACAGAGGCAGAGCCTCTCGGATGGAAAGATGGACAGAGGTTCACTAATCTGTGACAAACTGTATCCCTAAATTGTTGAAGATTTTCAGAAAAGTGTTCTTTGAACTTTAAAGATCCCATCGCCTACAGTGTATAATCAAAAGAGTTCGAGAATCAGGAGGAGTCTCTGTGCACATGGGACAAATCCAAAAGTCAGAATTGGACTCTCTTGATTTTTGGGTCCTTAAGCAGCACTGTAATAAAAACAGATATGATTCTCTGCTGGAAAACACTTCATGGGCTCAGGAAGAATTCCAGAAATCTCTGTCAAACAATCCACAAATGTGGGATAAGACATTATCACACAAAGAATAAGCCACATGTGAACAGGCTCTAGAAATGCCACCATCTTCTCTGGACCAAAGCTCATTAAAATGGTCTGAGGCAAAGTAGAAAACTGTTCTGTGGGCAGATGGATCAAAAATGTATTTTTGGGGCGGTAACAGTGGACACTATGTCCTGCAGAATAAAGAGGAAAGAGATGAAAGTACAGTGAGGTTTTTGAGCAACCTATGCTGCCATCCAGACGCATGTCGTTCAGATGTGAGCAAGACATCCCAAATCTGCATCTTCACTAAAACTGCCATCTGTTTTCCCACATATAAGCACGTGCTATTAAGATTTTAATTAATTTTTATGGGTTTTTTTTTTTCAATTATTCTTAATTTGATAATTGATTTATTTCTAATATTTTTCTATATTTCCAACATATAGCAAATTCTAGTAATTATACTCGGCTACTGTAAAGATTTTAAAACCAAACTTCGATCTAATTTTTCTCTAAAGATTTTTCATTATTACTTCCAAAACAGATATTAGTGGAGAAAATAGAGGAAGTCATAAACAACAACAATTTTTTTTTTTTTGTATGTGGTGTCTTACATCATAAGTATTCTTCTAACCTTTACTCCCACCATCTTCCAGGTGTATTTTCGGTATCCATCCCCAGCAGCAAGTGATGGGGACCAGCGCAGCATTAGCCACCAGCTGGTGCAGTGTGTCTACAAGAAAACCTTCTACCGAAGTCCCATACAGGTAGAACTTTTACCTCATCCAGTCTGATGCCATTAAATGACTCGCCTTAATTTAAACTTTTGTCTTGTTCTTCCAGCTCCTGAAGGGGGTGGGAACCAAGTGCTGGGCTCCAGATGCCGAGTATGCCCTCCACTCTGTCTACCAGGGGGGGCTTTTTGAACTGAAGGCCGGCGACGAGCTCTTTGTCTCCGTCTCTTCTCCCACCATGGTGAACACAGATGATTCCTCCAGCTATTTTGGAGCCTTCCGTTTGGACCTCTGAGAGCTCTGAGAGAGAAGGGGATGAGAGAAGATGCAACAAAGAGGACTAAGGATGGATAAACTGATGGGTTGGAGACGAAGAGGTTGGGGCCTTGAGAATATCCATTGTGGATATTGGCACTCTTGGACAGATGCGTTTAAGGCTGGAAGTTTTGGGATTTCTAACAAGTGGCTTTAACGCTGAATGCTGCAAGAGGATGGGGTGAAAGGGAAAAGAAAAGAGGGGATTTTTCATTTCTATTTTGCATTAAGAGAAGAACAAGATTATTGAGATTCATGTGCAATCATTAATGTGAGAAGTTTTTTAAAAGTTATTGTTTGGATTTTTAAAAAGTAAGCCACGCAGAAACAATCAAGACCCTCCATTAGATGAGATCCTCCCTCCTCCCAAAACCAGGAAAAGTTGAGCACCCACCCTTCCAAGTCTACATCCCCATTAACACGTCAATCTCAATGCTTCTCCTTTTTAACCTTTTTCTGTGAGAAGCAATCAAACTTATGGATTTCCGAGCCAAAGAATGTACACATCGATCCTCTGCATCGAAGATGTGAGGAGGGATTGTTGAACGGCAGCAGGAGAAAATCGAATGATCAAACCAAAGCAACAAAAGACCAAAACCAAAAGAACTTTTCTAAGCACGCCATGAGAGTACTGTACATACGGCTGAGAGTGAGACTAAGACGATTTTTAAACTAATTCATATGTATTTTTACTTTGACTAGACTTCAAACCACTTGGGTTTTCTGTGGACTGTCTTTTCACAACACTAGAACTGTGGATTTTATGCAAACACTTTTAGTGGGGGATAATGAGTGCCTTGTCTGTAACAAATACTGTAACAAACTGGGAAGAGGCAAGAGCTTTCTGAACGAGAAAAGGAGTGAAAACAAGGAGGGAGACGTCTTGCAAAGGCCCATGAGAATGAGTCCAGTAAAGGAAGATAAGACAGACAGAAAGGACAGTGAAGCGAAGGGTGGCATGCAGCTTGACTGCTCTCTTTCTTTCACTGCCTTTCTCCCTTTTTCACATAAGCAGTTTATCATTGTTTTTCTCGTCTAACCTGTGAAGCTGCATTTGTGTTTTATTCTGAGGATCAGCTAAGCAACCGACCACAAGACAACAGACGTATGAGAACCTGCTGCTTGTAGAAAGTTTCACCATAACAAATATTCACAGTGATCATGGATGAAAAGTTGTTTGATGACCTATTAACTCTGTTCACTGCATGTATGTTGCAACCTACCAGTAGGACTTCCCCATTGATGTACAGCAATTTAAGCTCAATTTCAATTCACTTCAAAACCATTTGAGTCTCAAAGTGCACTGAAGATTAGGAGGTTAAAGACATAAAAAATGTTGACTTAAGCCCACAGCTCCACTGTTTGATTCTGTCTCCATGTTTTGCTGCTGCTACATGGTCACATACTCCACACAGAGCATTTTCAAGCCAAGACTTCCTCCAAACCTTTAGCTTCTTCTGAGTTGCCAGTACCCACTTGTGAACACTTTAAAACCAGATTAGAGTTAATGGAGGGTAGTTGGTTTGGGCTTTAGACATCTTGTTTCACAAGGTACATTTGACACAGAAACTAAACCAACTATTGGTTTGATATTTGGGTGAATACAAATATTTGATTTAATGTGAAATGTTTTGGGATTTTTTTCTCTCTCTCTTTATTTATCAAACCTGGACAAGGATATAGTTTGACTGATCGATTTAGGGATTAAATTATACCAAACCTAATTCACACCAGATTAGCTTGTCAGGTAAATTACTTGGTAAATGGCCTGTACTTATTTAGACTTTATTATTGTAAAATGTTGGCTCTGACTAAAGCAAAGTTTGACCAACGTAAGTACGAACATGTAGAAATCCAATAGCAGGGAAATCGGTTGCTAGTGCTAGCACCGCTAGTGTTAGGCACGCTTAACGAACAATCAAATTAAGCAAATATATTTGACTGTGCTCAGTTTTGACCATTTTCTTTCTAAATTAGCATCAATCTGTTAATTAGTTCTTAGGAAATTCCCCTGAACTGCACGGAGCCAAACTAGCCTTTTCCTCCATGACTCCACTTGTAGCATAAAGCTAAACTGATCGTTTTATATATGTAGCTTCATGTTTTAATTACAAGTTTATGTTTTTCCTTCTCTCTAAATGACAGCAATAATTAGAAAGTATTTTTCCAAACATGTCAAATCAGTGTTGGTTTACTTCAAACTTCTAACTTAGTGCCCAGATTCAGCACATTAAGACCTGCTGTCTTAATGTGCTGAATTCAGGCCCAGGTAAAAGCAGGAATCCTGTTTCACAATGTATAACATTTATTTTACTGTGAAACCACCATAAACTTAATTTCTTTTTAGTTTCATTGTAGTAAGTAACAGAGGTTACATAGTTGTTAATCAGGAACAGAGCTTATTCAGTCTATCAGTGCTGAGACTGAGCAGAAACACAACAAGCCAACTGAACATGGCTGTCAGCCGCCTAGAAACACCTTCACACACCCACAAACACATGCAAATGTTGAGGTTAAAAAAAAGATTAAATGCTGAAAATTTGGAGTCCTTCCACAGATGTCAAGCAGAAAAAAGTTGTACATTTAGGAAAACACTGACCAGAAAAAGAAATAGGCTGCAGACGCATAAAGAAAGATTTGGAAGCCGCAAGATATTTGCAGATATAAGCCATGCACCGCCTAGCACAGACTCCCCTTCCACTTCCCTCTCTGGTATGTGCACATGTATGCACATTAAAGGCACACACACATCACCTAACACTACATCCAGACTAGATGTGCTGCACAGACACACACATCATCCAGTGTCACATTCAGTACGAAGACACAAACAAACTCTGACACACACACTCATTAATCCATGCTGTCCAGCCTCCCCCTGCTGTCTGGTTGTTGTCAGTGGTCAGGCGGACTGTGTGTGTCTGTGTGTGTGTGTGTGCATTTACAGTATGTTTTTCTCAAAGGCTTTGTTTCACAAGGATAATTAAGACAATGAGGTTAAACAAATTAAAATACACCTTTCTGAGTCTGTGCACTCGACCCACAATTTGTTTTCCCTACAGAAAAGGATTAGTCTTATACACACACACGCGCGCGCGCAGATACACACACGCACACACACATACAGTACCAGTCAAATGTTTTGCACTTTCCCATAAATCTAACGGGAAAGTGTGTTACAAGTAAAATTTATGCTTATTGGTGGAGCTTTAAAAACGTTTATTGTTCCACCCGAAGCACTAAATGGAAGTTAAATCCCATTTTAGCTTCTTCTTCATGGTTGATACTCTATCACATCATACATACAGACTTTGTTCCCCTTCTCTGAACTTGAGACTCAATCTGTGTATTTCCATCCCGGGTAAATATCACCCAATCATGATGATAATTAACAGAGCCAAACATATTGTAACAGCATGATTTCCCAGCCCAGCTGCAAAAAGCAAAAGAAAAAAAAAACCTTTGCATTGAATGTTTATGAGCTATGTTTGTACTGGAGAGTTTTATACGTAGCTGTGAACATGTGTTGCACAGTGTTGCTGAGAAAATAAACATATCTGAACTTTCTCAGTGTATGTGAACATTTGCAATATGTTGTGGCACTATGCTGGTTTAAAAAGCAGTAATGAATCCTCCCTCTGATCTACAGTAAAGGCTGATTCAGATGTCAAATAATGTGTCAATGACTTTAAGGGTAAACTGGTCAAAACCGATACTGATAAATAAACACACCATGAACAGTATTTCCTACATCACAGTACAGTTTAATACTGTTATTAACTGAGCTATGCGTTCCCCTGGATGTTCTCCAACCAACCCCTTGGACTGAGGACTTAGGAAGCCTGTCTTAAAATAATTCCCCACCTGCTGCAGGTTCTGGTTGGAGCAGCAGCAGAGCTATCATCTGCAGCTGCAAAGCTGGAGCCTCTTCAAAGCATGAAACCCTCATAATTCAGAGACAAATGATATCGAGCTGCAAAAAAGTAGAGACACGGGAGACTGTGGCTGAACATAAGAATACAATACTAACCTAGAGTAGCAACAATTATCATGAATGTTCTTTTTTTATTGTAGCAGATCACCATTAATAAATTATTCATGGGAAACAGTGAAATATAATTTGGTCAATGTTAATCTGTCCTCAGCGTTCAAAAACTATCCATGATTTCTGTTTATGTTTAAAGATATGTGGAGTGAAGTTGAACTGACCTTTAAAAGGCATAAAGGGGGAGATAAGAGGGAGAAAAAGCACTTGAAGAGGTTTTAACCAAACCCAGAGTGACCAATCCTCCAAATGGATCCCATGTTCCAATCAGAAAGTAGGAACTGGGCTACCAGTTAAACACTATATACAGGTTTAAGTTTGTATCCCTATACATAATCAGACAGCCTCGCCCAGTTTTACACATGTCATTGACATCTTAAACATGCTGTTTTACCCCAGTTCAAGAAAGTTGGGACACTGTGTAAAATGTCTATAAAAACAGAATGTTATAATTTGCTAATCTCATAAAATCATATTTTATGCCCAGCAGAGCATAAACATTGAGACTGAGACATATGGAAAATATTAGCTCATTGTCAGCATCCCAGCTCAAAAAGTCGGAACAGGATGCAAAAGTAATTGGCCCAAATAAAAACAACTGCAGGAAAATATTGCAACTAATTAGGTTCATTTAATATGACTGGGATAAAAAGCATTTCAGAGAAGCGGAGCCTCCCACATGTGAAGCTGGGCAGAGCTTCACCAATCTGTGATAAACTGTCTAAAACTGTGGAACAATTTCAGAAAAATGTTCCTCAATGTAAAATTGTAAATACTATCCCACAATCTGCAGTGTATAATATCAAAATATTCAGTGAATTAGAAGGAATCTCTGTGTGCATGGGACAAGACTGAAGGTCAAAACTGGATGCTTATGATCTTCGGGCCACTGCTTTAAAAACATATATGATTCTCTACCAGAAATCATTGCATGGACTCAGGAACCTTTCCAGAAATCACTATCGGTGAACACAGTTCACCCAAAAATCCTCCGATGCAACTCTGAAACTCTTCAGGCAAAGAAGCAGACAAATGTGAACACAATCCAGAAATGCTGCTGTCTTCTCTGGGACCAAAGTTTATCTAAAATGGTCTGAGGAAAAGTGGAAAACGCTTCAGTGGTCAGATGGATCAAAAGATGAAATTCTTTCTGGAAAGCATGGATGCTGTGTCCTGCAGACTAAAGAGAGGGAGCATCTAAATATCTGCATCTCTGATGGGATGGGGCTGCATTAGTGCCTATGGCGTGGGCAGCTTCCACATCTGTGAAGCTCCATCAATGCTGAAAAGTACATGGAGGTTTTAGAGCAACATCTGCTCCCATCCAGACAACGTCTCTTTCAGGGAAGGTCTTGCAGATTTCAGCAAGACGATGCTGAACCACATCCTGCTTCCATCACAGCAGCTTCACAGGAGAAGAGTCCGGCTGCTGAACTGGCCTGCCTGCAGTCCACACCTTTCACCAATACACAACATCTGGAGCATCATGGAAGCAGAAATCCAGCAACCAAGGTCCAGGACTGTAGAGCAGCTAGAATCCTGCATCAGACCAGAACGGGACAACATTCCTCTCCTAAAACTCCAGCAACTGTTGTACTTCCCAGATGTTTTCAGTATCCACACTTTCTTGGAAGTGTACATGTTTAAGCTGATGCCGGTGAAATGTGCTTTTGCGTATGGTTACGGCGTTGCGTTTCAGTTTCTCTTCTGCAGAAAGCACACAAATTCAGCAAGAAGCTCCAGAAATCCGAAAGTATGTAATCACAAACCAACCAATCACAAGGTAGTACTTCTGCGCAACCGTGCTGCAAGCAGGGTGCACGTCAGGTCTGTTAGAAGTGCACATGGAACCTACGCGGACCTACGCTGAGCATATGACCCGACCCTACGCCCCACGAGTATAAACCCAGCTTTAGACTGCATTATAGCAGGAGGCTGTGTTTAAACTTAAATAAAGCTTAATGAAACATAACTAATAAAACCTAACAAAAGCAAAAGTTGAACTGCTGTTTATCTCGTTTCTTTCACAAGGAAACAGTGGGCAGGAAACTCTGCAGTGGAAAAATGAGTCTCACTCCAGCCCTGTTGTTATCTTTAATTAGCTTGTTATGGCTGAGACAAAAAAGAAATTATGCATATTTAAAAGCCTCAAAAAGACTGAATCATCAGACTTTGGCCCAACAGTCAGTTGACTTTCTTAATTTGAGGAGAGTAAAATTAAAAAAGAAAAAAACAGAAGATGACATATCATCAATTAGTATCCCCAACTGTTTGCAGAGAAATCACACAAAATACCCACTTTAATGGAAACTTCAGAAACATTGAGCAGATTTTGAATTAAAGGTCCCACCTGCAGCGTCATTAGAAGAAAACAATTCTTGCTCCTTTACTACAAAATCCAGCATCAGAAGTTTTAAACGACTATTTAAAGAAGCATTTTGGAAACAAAGTCTCCAAGTTGATAAAGGTAAAATCCAACATTTTTAGCTATAATGAGCAAAAAAGTATGTTTGGAGGGGGCTGAGCAATCGTGTTTACGGCTTGTGGGAACATTTTACTGAAAGAGAGAAGAATGGATTCAATTAAACAGCAAGTCCTGGAAATAAATATAATGCAATCTAAGAAATGAGATTTTAAGAGACCTGCGTCCACAAAACGATAATGATCACCACTAAATCCAAATAGGGCCACATGAAGAGAATAAAGCTGGTTTTCCATAAACCTCACAGCCCCTCTGACCTTAACATTTTAAAAAAGAATAAATAAATAAAAACAGCTGTGTATCCAAGACAGTACAAGATCTCAGAGCACCAGAAGTGTTTTACTGGAAGAATGGGAACAAAAAGTTTGTGATTGTTAGTGATAGTTACTGATTTATTTTTGTTTGATTCCGTAATGTAAAACATATCCACCACTTAACCAGGCTCAGTGTTTCTTATTTCAAACAGCTAATAAGAATAACTACTTTGAACATGGCGTGGTTGTTGGTCGGAGAATTTAGAAACTGCTGATCTACTGGGATTTTCACACACAACCATCTCAAGGGTTTCCAGAGAATGTCCTGAAGAAGAGAAATATCCAGTGAGCAGCAGTTGTCTGGACCAGAATGTCTTGTTGATGTCAGAGAAGAATGGGCGGACTGGTTGGAGATGATGGAAATGCAACTGTAACTCAAATAAGCACCGGTTCCAATCAAAGTATGCAGAATAGCATCTGTGAACATCCAGCCTTGAAGCAGATGGGCTGCAGCAGCTGAAGACCACACCGGGTGTCTCCTGCCAGCTAAGAACAGCAAACTGAGGCTACAGTTCACACACACTCACCAACACTGGACAATAGAAGATGCTCGGATGAGTCTCCATTTCAGCTGCATCATTCAGATGGTAGGGTCAGAATTTGGTGGAAACAGCATGATAGCATGGATCCATCCTGCCTTGCATCAAGCTGTTGGTAGTGTACTGATGTGGGGGATATTTTCTTGGCACACTTAGTACCCCTTAGTACCAACATAGCCTGGTTTAACCACCACAGCCTACCTGAGTATTGTTGCTGACCATGTCCTTCTCTTTATGACCACAGTGGAGCATCTTCTGATGCTACTTCCAGCAGGATAATGCACCATGTCACAAAATTCAAATCAACTGGTTTCCTGAACATGACGATGAGTTCACTGGACTCCAACGGCCTCCACAACCACCAGATCTCAGTCCAGTAGAGCAGCTTTGGGATGTGGTGGAACGGGAGATTCTCATCATGGATGCAGCCGACAAACCTGCAGCAACTGTGTGATGCTGTCATGTTAATATGGAGGAAACCTCTGAGGAAGGTTTCCACCACCTTGATGAATCTGTGACACCAGGAATTGAGGTGGTTCTGAAAGCAAATGGAGGTCCAACCCGGTACCAGCTAGGCAAGCTTAATAAAGTGGCCAGTGAGTACAGGTTAGGGTTAGTCAGGATCTTTTAAATACATCCGTGACTACAGAGGGGATTCCAAGGCGATAACCAGGAAAGAAAAATAAAAAAAGGAAAAAAAAAGAAAATAGAGGTATAATTTCACCAGGTAGACTTACAACTGACTAAAACCTGGTGACAAACTAAGTCAGAGAGGATGTATTAAAAACTTTATTTATATTCAGTGTTGTTTTAACGTAGACTTGTAAACTTCTTTTGACAAAGCAATCTACAAATCACTGTTCCCTGTGAGGCAGTGAGAGCGCTCTGTGGTTTCTGGTAGCTGTGGCCACAGGAGAGAGGCACAAACATCCAGGAATCCATTTAACATGTTGCAGGATTGGCAGCAGTTTGGTTAGATGTTGATTCAAAGATCATTTTATTACATTTCAGCACAGTAGGACTCCCGCTGGCTGGGTAATAAAGTTTCTAGAGCTTTTCATGCTCTCCATGTGCAGCACCCTGTAGAGTGTGTTTGCTCATCTCATAGCACTGTCATAACATTTCACTCTCTGGTAGATAACTAATAAATCCAAGTCCAAGACATGGATTTTCTGTAAGCCTGGCTGTGCAGAGTCAGGTTCTGTCGCAACAAATATCTTCATCATTCCACGTGTCGACAGTTGTGAAAGAGTATCCCTCAGGGTTAAGGGTTGACATAAAAACAAAACAGATATCAAAAAACATCATCTAGCCCTTAGCAGGTCTTAAAATGATAGAAGTACAACCTCAGATGAACAATAACACACCATTAATGTCATTATTTAACAAAAACGGCCACAATCCTCGAACTGTGTGTGAAAAAGATGCACTCTCACCGCTTCCACAGAAATAAAAGGGTAAGTAGGAGTCCAAGGAGGAAAGACATCAGAAATTATGTTAGAGAAGTAATAGTTGCTGCTCATTAGTCTGGGGATGGTTATAAAGTCATGACCAAACTATTTGCCATCCATCATTCTAAAGTGGGATAGGTTAAAAAAATTAGCTAATCTTCTCAGGATTGGATGTCACACAAATTCACCACCAGCTTTTTATTCTCTCCGAATGAGCCATTTCTATTTGCAATGACTAGCTCTAGTTTTATTTCTTAAATTTCTTCGTGTAAAATGGCAGCAGAAACAAAAGGTAGGCCTTAAAATCTAAGATAAGGTTTAACAGAATGACTGTGCCAAACCCGATCATTCTCCAGGTTGGCTGTTTTTCTTTCACTTTGTGGATCTTCATTCTATATAAAACTGTAGAAGGAAGGCTGTTTTATTGAATGAACTGTCAATGCAAAATTGTCCTCTGGCTTGGAAGACGAGGGCCATAAATCTTATAGCTGTGCATCTGTACTCTTTACAGATGTACTGTACTGTACTGTACTCTTTGAAGATGCTCTGAGAGGATGCTTCGAGGCTACAGACTGGAACGTTCTATGTGAACCTCATGGAGATGACATCAATGCCTTGACTGAGTGTGTGACAGATTATATTAACTTCTGTGTGGACAGCACCGTTCCAACAAGAACAGTGAGGTGCTTCCCCAATAACAAACCCTGGATCACCAGTGACCTGAAAAAGCTGCTGAACATCAAAAAGAAAGCTTTTAGGGATGGAGACAGGGAGTTATTGAAGTCCACACAAAAACAACTTAAAACACAAATGAAGAAGTGCAAGGAGGACTACAGGAAGAAGTTGGAAAGTAAGCTTCAGAAAAACAATGTGAGGGATGTGTGGTCAGGAATGAAGAAGATCACTGGCTTCGGGATAAAGGAGGATCAGACTGATGGAGGTCTGGACAGAGCGAATAAACTGAACATGTTCTTCAATAGGTTTAGCTCACCTCCTGCTTCAACCCCAACTAGCCACACACCCTCCATGAGCCCACAGCTTTCCTGTCACACCTCCACTCTGTCACCCTGCAGCTCAGTCAAGGACCTGGACACAACCTCATCTCCCTCCACATCAGGACTTCCTGAAACCTCCTCTGCCTCCACCTCCACTCTGTCTGTCTCCTGTAACCAAGTCATGCAACAACTGGTGAAACTGAACCAGAACAAGGCTGCAGGTCCAGATGGTGTCAGTCCCAGAGTTCTCAAGACCTGCTCAAAACAGCTATGTCCGATTCTCCAGCACCTGTTCAACACCAGCCTGAGCCAGAAAAGAATCCCGGTGCTGTGGAAAACATCCTGCCTTGTTCCAGTGCCTAAAAAACCACAACCAGCTGAACCAAAAGACTACAGACCAGTCGCCCTGACATCTCACGTCATGAAAGTCCTGGAGAGACTCTTACTGGCTCACCTCAGCAAGCAGGTGAACACCTTTCAGGACCCACTACAGTTTGCATACCGTAATGGGCTTGGGGTTGAAGATGCAATCATATACCTGCTTCAGAGAGCCCACTCTCATCTGGACCAGTCAGGCAGCACTTTGAGGGTCATGTTCTTTGATTTCTCAAGTGCTTTTAATACGATTCAGCCTGCTCTGCTGTGTGAGAAGCTGCAGAAATTCCAGGTGGATCCCTCCACAACCACCTGGATTTACGACTACCTCACAAACAGACCACAGTTTGTGAGACTGAAAGGTTGTGTGTCTGAGATGGTGGTCAGCTGCACTGGAACACCACAAGGGACTGTACTTTCACCATTTCTATTCACGCTGTACACCTCAGACTTCCAGTACAACTCTGAGTTCTGTCATCTGCAGAAATACTCTGATGACTCAGCAGTTGTTGGGTGTATCAGTGATGGACAAGAAGCAGAGTACAGAGAACTGGTCGGTCAGTTTGTGAAATGGTGCGGTGACAATCATCTCATCTTGAATACCAAGAAAACAAAGGAGATGATTGTTGACTTCAGGAGGAACAAGAACACACATAGAAGTGTTTCCATCATGGGAGAGGAGGTGGAGGTGGTGGAGGAATACAAGTACCTTGGAGTTCAGCTGGACAACAGACTTGAGTGGAAAAGCAACACTGAGTACATTTACAAGAAAGGTCAGAGCAGACTCTACTTCTTAAGGAAGCTGAGATCTTTTAACGTCTGCACCAAAATGTTGCAAATGTTCTACAGGTCTGTTGTTGAAAGTGCAATCAGCTTTGCAGCAATCTGCTGGGGCAGCGGCATCAGAACCAGAGACTTGAAAAGAATTAACAAACTGATCAAGAAAGCCGGTTCTGTGCTTGGAGTAACTCTGGAGCCGCTGGAGTTGATCATCAAAAAAAGAATTCTGTACAAGCTGACGAAGATAATGGAAGATCCTTCACACCCTCTACACAACGCCGTGACGAAACAACAGAGTGTGTTCAGTGGGAGGCTTGTTCAAGTCCGATGCAAGACAGAGAGATACAGAAGATCCTTCCTTCCAGCAGCTAGCAGGCTGAAGAACAAAGCCCTTAATTAATTAATGTGATTGTTTTACTAAAAAATTACTACTACTACAATATTGAATTTCCCTTTGGGATTAATAAAGTATTTTTCATTTCATTTCATTCATTTCATTTAGAGATTTTCAGTAGTTTTAATCTTTATTTTTTACAAATCCATTTTCAGTCAGTGGATTTTTAAAGCTTGAGATGTACCATTATTTCACTTTAGACAAATATTGTGTGTTCTAGTTCAAATGACACAAAAACAGCACTTGAAGACAGGTTTACTCATGTACTGCATTTGGCATGGTGCAGTACATGGATAACTACCTACTCCTGTCGTTTGGAAAGGCGAACATTTTCTGCTGTTGTATGTGGATTTTTAACGGGTGGTTAGTTGATGCTTTAAACAATTGTACTTCAGATGGATCAAGACATGATTACTTGAGTTATTTCAAGCTCTTTAAAAAAATATCAAGATTTTTCTGATGCTCCAGTGCACCTATCACCAGCTGTGAACCCGCTGAATGGTTCTCCCACAGATTTTACTGCAGGAGCCTGCTGTAAAACACCAAGTCACATTTATAATGGCTCGTTAAGAGGCTTGAGCAGAACAACAAGCTGTCATTTGGATCAGGTGTGTTGCAGCAGAAATGTCTAAAACCTGCAGGGTATTTATGAGCCTGTACTAAAGTGCTGCATATTGCCCTCCGCTCTACTTTCAGGAAAAATGCTTTGAATTGAAATATTAGTAGGGGAGACCGGGGATGGTTGTAACATGGGGAGAGTTGAAACAACACTATTTACACCAATCAGGAATGAGACAGAAGTCTGATGATCATTCCAGTGTTTGCTCACTTCCTTCTCAATCTCACATGGCAGTGAACACGGCTGAAAACACACATATGCTGATTTTATTGAGTAAAAACTGATTTTGGGATAAGAAAGTTTTTTGTTTTGTTTTGTTTTTTTTTTTTTGTTTGTTTGTTTGTTTGTTTTTTACCAACACTTAATTTTGTTTAGCACTTCTGTAACTTAAAAAAAAAACATATAACTTACAGTAAATAAAATGTAAGTTTGAGCTGTAGTCAGTAAAAGAGAAAGATTTTGTTTGGGATTTTTCTTCTTTTCTTTTCAATAAATCCATTTCTGAAGCATTTTATATTGTGTGGCATCTGCTTATGCTTCTTTTGTGTAATTATGTGTTACAACCATAGTAGGGTAGGTTGTAACAAAGGACGACCATGTGTTTGACATTAACATAAGATGAATGTGAGATTCTTGCAGAGTTTTGAATTGGTGCCTTGCTTAGTGAACAAATGTGGGTTTTTCGTATAAAAGTTTGAGACCTGTAGCTCAAAAATTCAATGAGTTACAACCATCCCCGTTCTCCCCTATTTTAAATTTCTCTGTGGATCCAGATGGATTTTGGTTCACATTAAAAACTCTTGGACAAATTATGTTAAGAACGTATTTACTAATCTGAATAAATTTCATCTACAATGTTCATCTACAGGTTTTCAGAAATTCAGTAAAGCAAAGACATTTTCCAGAGAGGGGCAGAGTCTTTGTCAGTTTAAGCTAAAGATCAATGCTGTTACTAAATGCTGGTAGATGAAGCTTATCATGCAGTCCTCTGAGTACACCCAAACAACAGGAGTGGCAGATTACCGATTACAACTAAAATGACTTGCTACTTGACAATGAGAGCTGTATTGATTAGTCAAATAAAATAACCACCAAGTGGTTGAATTTACAGGTATTTATTTTTCCTCTACATTTTTTCCTTACAAGTGAGGAAAACTTGTATGATGACTAAATTGAATGAAGGCTTGGATATCCTCTACAATCTGAGAGAAGCATGTTTTTCTTCGGGAGGTGGACCGGGAGAGAAGGAAGAGAAATGGTGGTTCAGGGACAGTTCTTCAAATTTTAGTTGGAACCTTCAGCGGACATTCACAGAACTTTTAGAAGAGTTTTCATCTCAACGATCCAGGCAACGTTCTCTAAGCAGCACAGCCAGCTTTACCAGAAACTTCAGCCTGTTAGTTGTGGGCATCGGCAGCTGGAACGGCCTCTCAGTTACTGCATCCACACCAAACAGTAAACGGTCAACTGTGATTGTGTGATTTTTCAGCTGAAAGAGACGATCCTGTACAGTCTCCTGTTGAAAGTCAGACATTTCTTCCATTTCCCTTCATTTCCCATGTTTTTGAAATGCCATCCCTGCTGCCATTGCAACCACTGTTGTTATCCACAGTCGTAGCTTGTGAGGTAGAAATTCATACAGAAACGTAAAAAGGAGATAGAAACAAAAAATGCGCTTGCAAAAATAAAGAGGAAGAAAACACAAGACTGGAAATAATGATGATGTCAATTTGACTGTAATTAAAGAAAAGTGCCAGTGAGTATAGAAAATAAATAATATACTAAATAATAATAATAAACTAAAAACTGACATGTAAACATCAATAAATAGGAATACTAACACAAAGTTAAACTAAAACAGGTAAAATGACAAAAGAAATATAACTCTGTGTAATGTTTTAGAGGTTTCTTAATGGAAAATCTATTTTTATTTATTTTATTTTATTGTATAATTAATTGGCACATTAATTTGTTTATTGAGCAATTTTTATATTTCTGTATTTATTTTTAATTTTGTCAGTTAGGGTCCTCCATACCTGAGGTGAATACTGACATACAGAGAAAGATATTGTCACAAAATGTTTATTATTATTATCATTGAATTATTGAAAAGGAGAGTGCACATTTTTCCCACATAACTTCTGCACTATTAGCTTGATTTTTGTAAAATAAATAACAACATTCAAGATGTTTATAGATTAATTACTTTTTACCGTGTCAAAGTAAAACCAGATGCACTTTGAATTTTCTGCCAACAGTTGATCTCAATCTAACCACCCAGAATGAACCTTGGATGAGCTCCTATAACTTTTTGTTGGAGTTTCATCTAAAATCTGTCAGTTTCTCTGCTGGCTGCTTCAACATACAGCCTGTTCAGCCATTTACTGGCAAAAACATCCAAACCCCAGCTGATTAATTTAGATGTTTTTATAAAAACAAGAACAACAGCTGTTTTGGATAACAGAAAATTCAATTTCTTTATGAACCACGTAAAGTTAATATTCATCATTTCCCATCAAAAGAAACCAATAATCACATTGGCTGCATCATATTTCAGAAAATCTATTTTCAATCAACTTTAAAAAAAAAAATCAAATGTTTTGTTTCCAATATCCATTCTTCTTTTTTTTTTTTTTTAAATAGTGCATTTTTATTTTAACAAAAAGTGCTCATATGGCTTCTTCAGGTGCAAGTTAAGCCATTTTTTTCATGTTTCCACACACCAACTTCAAGAAACATCTTTATCCTGTAACATAATTGGGGGCTGCAGCAACCCTAAAAAGATTTAACTTATTGTGCTTCAACAGCAAAAATAGCTCATAAGTTCTGAAATCCATCCTCAGCGTGCTTTGTCCACGACAAATATGCTGTGACATCACACTAAAGCCATCAAACCCCACCAACATATGGCCTTGTCAAAGTCAGATTACTGACATCACTCCATTGTAATGTGTCCCTGTTGGTGGTTTCCCACAGAGCAGGACACAATGAAACACAGTGTTTGTAGCATTTGGCAAACTGATGAAATGCATCACATGAAGAGGGGAAATGAAATCCAGGGATTAAGCAAAAAACAATAATTTCTCTGCTATACTTACAAGGATCCCAAAGTATAAAAGAGTGGAAGAACGGGAAGAATATTACTGTTTGTGGGACTTATTGCAGTGATATTGAATACAAACTTAAATACAGTAAATCACACCCAGTACACAGTAGGAACTAGGGATATGCATGATTAGTTGACTAATCGATTAGTCGAAACAGCGGTGGGCAGGGGAGGGGGGAACGTCGCAACAGAGAAAGTTGCTGTGATAAATTGTCTTTTTAGCAGTGAATGTTTTGCTACAAGCTTTAGCAATAGCAATAGACACCAGACAGTTCTACAGCAGAGTCCTGTGTCTGCTTCACCAGTGCTAGGTGAAGCTAGCTCCTAAGATGGAAAAACAAGGAAAATAACTGGTTTTGTTGTTGCTGTACATTCCTGTGGGCATCATCACCCCTATGATGATGAGAAAGCAAGGACCAAGGTTTCCCTTGCCCGGACGTGGGTCACTGGGGCCCCCCTCTGGAGCCAGGCCTGGAGGCTGGGCACGGAGGCGAGCGCTTGGTGGCCGGGCCTTTGCACATGGGGCCCGGTCGGGCTCAGCCCGAAAGAGTGACATGGGCCTCTCCTCCCTTGGGCTCACCACCTGCAGGAGGGGCCATAGGGGTCGGGTGCAGGGAGGTGCTGGGAGGGACCCTGGCGGTCTGATCCTCGGCTGCAAAAGCTAGCTCTAGGGACTTGGAATGTCACCTCTCTGGCGGGGAAGGAGCCTGAGCTGGTGTGCGAGGTTGAGCGGTTGAGTTGGACTCACCGCGACGCACTCCTTCCGGGGACTCCCTCGTTCTGCTGGGGGACTTCAATGCTCACGGGGGAAATGACAGCGAGACCTGGAGGGGCGTGATCGGGAGGAACGGCCCCCCTAATCTAAATCCGAGTGGTGCTTTGTTGTTGGACTTCTGTGCTCATCATGGACTGTCCATAACGAACACCTTGTTCAGACATAAGAGTGCCCACATGTGCACTTGGCACCAGGACACTCTAGGCCGCAGTTCGATGATCGACTTTGTAGTCGTGTCGTCGGACTGATCACCACCTGGGGGTGAGTTGACTAAGTGGAGCGCAGCTTCAGCGGTCGCTAAGGCAAAAACTCAGGCATGGGAGGAGTTTGGAGAGGCCATGGAGAATGACTTCCGGACGGCTTCGAGGAGATTCTGCTCCACCATCCGGCGGCTCAGGAGGGGAAAGTAGTGCTCTGTCAACACTGTGTACAGTGGGGATGGGGGCTGCTGACCTTGACTTGGGACGTTGTGAGGCGGTGGAGGGAATACTTTAAAGACCTTCTCAATCCCACCAACAGGTCTTCCAATGAGGAAGCAGAGTCTGGGGTAGCCGGTGCTGGCTCTCCCATCTCTGGGGCTGAGGTCGCTGAGGTGGTTAAAAAGCTCCTCGGTGGCAAGGCCCCGTGGGTGGATGAGGTCCGTCCAGAGTTTCTTAAGGCTCTGGATGCTGTAGGGTTGTCTTGGTTGACCCGCCTCTGCAGCATTGCGTGGACATCGGGGACAGTTCCCCTGGACTGGCAGACTGGGGTGGTGGTCCCCCTCTTCAAAAAGGGGGACCGGAGGGTGTGCTCCAACCACAGGGGGATCACACTCCTCAGCCTCCCCGGTAAGGTCTATTCAGGGGTGCTAGAGAGGGGGGTCCGTCGGATAGTCGAACCTCAGATTGAGGAGGAGCAGTGGGGTTTTCGTCCCGGTCATGGAACAGTGGACCATCTCTACACCCTCTTCGGGGTCTTTGAGGGGGCATGGGAGTTTGACCAACCAATCTACATGTGTTTTGTGGACTTGGAGAAGGCATTGACTCCTGTGGGGGGTACTCCCGGAGTAAGAGCTGTCCGGTCCCTGTACGACCGGTGTCAGAGCTTAGTCCGCATTGCCAGCAGTAAATCAGAATCGTTTCCAGTGCGGGTTGGACTCCGCCAAGGCTGCCCTCTGTCACCGATTCTGTTCATAACCTTTATGGACAGTATTTCTAGGTGCAGCCGAGGTGTTGAGGGGATCCGGTTCGGTGGCCTCAGGATTGGGTCTCTGCTCTTTGCGGATGATGTGATTCTTTTGGCTTCATCGGGCCGTGATCTTCAGCTCTCACTGGAGCGATTCACAGCCGAGTGTGAAGCAGCTGGGATGAGAATCAGCACCTCCAAATCCGAGACCATGGTCCTCAGCCGGAAAAGGGTGGAGTGCGCTCTCCGGGTCTGCAATAGGGTCCTGCCCCAAGAGGAGGAGTTCACATATCTTGGGGTCTTGTTCATGAGTGAGGGAAGCATGGAGCGGGAGATGGACAGGCGGATTGGTGCAGCGTCTGCAGTGATGTGGACTCTGCATCGGTCTGTCGTGGTGAAGAGGGAGCTGAGCCAAAAGGCAGAGCTCTCGATTTACCGGTCGATCTACGTTCCTACCCTCACCTATGGCCACGAGCTGTGGGTAGTGACCGAAAGAACAAGATCGCGAATACAAGCGGCTGAAATGAGTTTTATCCGCAGGGCGGCGGGGCTCTCCCTTAGAGATAGGGCGAGAAGCTCGGTGATCTGGGAGGGGCTCAGAGTAGAGCTGCTGCTTCTCCACATCGAGAGGAGCCAGATGAGGTGGCTCGGGCATCTGGTTAGGATGCCTCCTGGATGCCTCCCTGGTGAGGTGTTCCGGGCACGTCCCACCGGAAAGAGGCCCTGGGGAAGACCCAGGACACACTGGATGGACTACATTCACTACATACACTCACTGTTTGATTTTAAATGGTGAAATTTTCTTAAAAAGATCACTTATGAGAAAATTTCTATCTGTATTACAGAGAAAAATTTCTATCTGTATTACAGATAGAAATTTGCATACAGATGCTTACAGTGTAAGCTCAAATGGAAGAATGGTAGTAGGAAGCAGCAGAGATGGACAACTGGTTTAGAGGCCTAGAAAAAGTAGAATGGTAAAAACTCAGCGTTCAATAAAAGTCTGATTCTTTTCTGTATTGCGTCACAGGTAGATAAAACCAACAACTGGGATCACTTCCACAACATACATCCAGCAATTGTAATAACATCAGTGTGTTCTTAGATATGTCATTTCGGGGTGATTTTAGGTCTGCGATACTTTGGCAGCACATAAAAACTGGAAGTATCTTTGAGTTCTTTGCCAAAGATTTCCTCACAAACCAGGTCTTCTTGTAGGCTGCAATCATGAGTTTGATGCCAGTTTAGAGCAGATGTTCCTATAAAATATATTATAATAAAAATAATAAACTTCTCAATGTTTATTTCTTCAAACTGCTTGTATAATCCAAACTGTAATCTATTTGCTGTTGCTTGAAGTTGAATCATGACTCAAAGTGCCCATAAAGACCAGATGGTCTAATTTTTCACCTTCTTGCATCTTTGAAGAAGGAAATAGAGATTATGCCATTTGGCCCAGTGGAGAGGAGATTAATGCAAAGCACTTAAGAAGACATCCAATGAAGACATACAGGTCTACTCAGGTCTTTGACCTGAAACATGTCAAGCCAAATGTTTATTTCTCTCAATCAACAGACTAGAAAACAACAGCCACAATAACAACATTCATGACAAATAATATAACACTCACAGGCATGTGATAACATGACAAAAATGCTTAACTAATCTAGATGAGCGCAGAAGAGAAATTTACTGCATTCCAGCATAGGCAAGGCAAGACAAGGCAAATTTATTTGTATAGTACATTTCATGTACAGAACAATTCTAAATGCTTTGCATAAAATATTAAAAGCATCATAGCAAGGTGCAAGAAGCAATAACAAGTGCATTAAAAACAAAATTTAAAATAAATAAATTAAATTAAATAAAAGCAAAGAAAAAAGCTCAAATAAAACAGATAAAATGCAAGAAATAATGTGGAATAACAAGGATAGAAAAGATGCTCAGTCTTGCCGATTTGCTCTCTACAACATCAGGAGGATCAGACCCTACCTGACTGAACACACAACCCAGCTCCTGGTCCAGGCTCTGGTCATTTCACGCATTGACTACTGCAACTCCTTACTGGCTGGCCTGCCTGCATGCTCAGTTAAACCTCTGCAGATGATCCAGAATGCAGCAGCACGTCTGGTCTTCAACCAGCCCAAAAGAGCTCATGTCACTCCGCTGCTAATCGCTCTCCACTGGCTTCCAGTTGCAGCGCATCGGATTCAAAGCTCTGCTTCTGGTTTACAAAACAATAACCCAAACGGCTCCGGTCTACCTCCACTCCTTAATCCAGAGCTACACTCCCTCTCCACAGTTAAGCTCTGCCAGTGACAGACGCCTAGTGCTCCCACCACAAGGTGGCGCCACATCAGTAGCTAGACTCTTCTCCTCTGTTGTTCCCCGGTGGTGGAACCATCTACCAAACTCCGATCCGATCCGCAGAGTCCTTATCCATTTTTAAGAGCAAGCTAAAGACTCAGTTATTTAAGGAGCATTTCCACGTTTAGCTTAACTCTTCTACTCAGAATGAGGTAGAAAGATTTGTCCAGCTCTTTGGCTCAACCAGGTACTGAATAAGCTGCTGCACTTACACCCAAGATGATATTGTGTGATGAAATTGTGATCTTGTATTTAAACAAAATGACTTACAAAAACTACAAAAAAAAAAAAAAAATTATATGCACTGCCTCTAGCACTACATGACAGCACCTGGTCCAACTGGACTCAAAGCAGTCTGACAACCACTTGATTATGACGTCCCTCCTGTTTGAATTCTTGCTTGTGTTGTTCTTACTCTTAAATTTAAGTCGCTTTGGATAAAAGCGTCTGCTAAATGACTGTAGAATAGAATAGAATAGAATAGAATAGGTTTTAAACCTGATGTTAAACTGCTGAGTCAGCAGACCTGCAATTTTCTGGGAGTTTGTTCCACATGTGAGGAGCATAAAAGCTGAACGCTGCCTCTCCACATTTAGTTCTGACTCTGGGAACAGAAAGTAGACCTGAGGGATCTGGTTGGTTCATAATGAACCAGAAGATTCAGTGCTTTGTCAACTAACAACAAGATTCTGAAGTCAGCTGACTGACAGACAGGAAGCCTGGGTAAAGATCTAAGGACTGAATTTATATCTACTTTCTTAGTGAGGACTCAAGCAGCATAGATCCCCAGTTTTCTCTTTAACATAGCAGGAAAGACTCATGGCAGTCGTGTGAAAGTGACTCAGTGTTTCATGAAGCTTCAGTTTCACCACCCCTACTCACAGCAAGAAGGTCACAGTATGAGGGCTAAAGAGATGGGACGCAGATAGGAGCAGGACTTAGAGGATTAACGATAATTACTGAAGGTATGGAAAACTGGAAAACTAAAACAAAGACACAGACAATCTGACATTGACCAAATGAAACCAAGGGGTAAATAAACACAGAGGAGAACAAACTAAACAAGAAGCATATAAAAGCAGGGCCTGTTGGACAAAAGTGGGACTTAGATATCCAGGATGAATAACTAAGCTGGGCTCGTCCAAGCCAAAACAAGGGTGTCCAGGCTTAATTGGTTGCACAAAGCGCAAGCCAGGATGAGCAGACAGAGATTCAGCCAGCAAGGTGAAACTTATCTTGGATAAACCTTAGTGATCGATCACAATCACTGATCTACAACATCAACAAGAGCAGCATAACCTGCTTCTCTCCAACGAAGCAGGAAATCCTCCTAGAAGCCTACAAAGTAGTCAAGACTAATAAAAAAGAAGGGAAAGAGCACCACTGTTATAAACAAAGAGAGGAAACATACTAAAGTGTTGCAGACCACCTGAATGCATGAGTAGTGGACAAATACACACTCACTAATCCGTTGAAATAACACAATTACAATCCACATATTTAAGTAACGTCTCCGTTAGATGTCGACTCCGGGAGGTCAACAAGACAAATGACAGATTACAGGACAAATGTTAACAGTCATAGTAGGAGACTCCCTGCTTGTTTCTCCAATGTCGTTGGTGCACTGAACTGCGCCCACATTTTAATTAAGCTTTATTTTACCAGGCAAACTATTAATAAGAAATTTGTATTTACAATAACTAATAACTAATAAAACACTTGTAGGACAGAAGAAAAACAACATTCCTATTCACAAAGAGATTTTGGTTTGCTGACTTACTAACTTTAATACGAGAAAAGGAGACGAACACGAACGAAGAAGACGACAGCCAATGTACGTGTGAGCGGGGACGAACGACCACTGTGATTGGCTTATGTGTGAAAAGAGGAGGGTCTTGGCGACTTTGTCGCTATATTTAGCGAGTTTTCTGACCCCTTTAGCATCTTCTTTTTTTTTTAAGCGACTAGCGACAAATCTAGTGACTTTTTCTGGTATAATTGGAGACTTTTGGAGACTGACGTGAATGAACGTAGTTTACTCTTCCCAATGAGGAGCAGGTGCTGTGCAGACCCCTCTCCCATCCAAAAGCACTCGTACGAGGCTTTGTCTTCTCGGAGCAGCACACAGCCTCCAGCTGTATTCAGAGGAGATGACGTTCACCTGTTTCATGGCCAGGCTTACCGTCAGATAGTAATGTCTATTAATGAAGAGTGTGGACAAAAATATTTAAAAATTTAAAAGTGTGAAATATTAAAGACTCCTAATTAAAAAACAGAATACACTTAAAAAAAAACACTGAACTAAAAAGTTGAGTAAATATTGGCAGAATTATAATTTTATTTTACTTATTTATTTTGCTTTTCTAAACATTTTTAGGTTGCCTTTTTTTTTTTTTTTTTTTTATCAATTTTTGCCTTTCCAACTACATTCCTCTTTATGGCAGCATCCATTACAACTATATGTACCAGGCTGATTATGCTAATGAGTGACTTCTAGCGACTTCTAGGACAGCCAATAGCGGCTGTTCTTACTGAGGAGTGGGAACAGTGGCTGGAGGAGCATCAGTCCCTGAAGCTGTTTATTACCAGGAACTACATGGACCAGTCGTACCATGTCCTATTGCGGATGATGGGGACAAAGTTGCCGTTCTGCTTCGACGACAAAGTGAAAATCAAATCAAATCTGATTTGATTTGGTTTGACAAGTTCTATGTCTACTTGTTTTGTATTAGTGCGGCCAGTAAGATGTTTGCTTTTTTTATGTTTTAATGTTAACTGCTGCACAAGAAAAAGTGAATTGTAAACATTGTAATTTCTGAATTTATTGTTCAAGTATTTATCACTAATACAGTGAAATATTTGCTTTGCAAGGCGATTTCAGTGTGTGCCCCTAAATTTTTTGCTTGCGCTCCTAAAATGTTAAGTTAGGGGCCACTGTGCTCTGCGTAAAGAAAGTTTGTCTGGAGCCCTGCCTGAAGGCACTCTTTTAATGTCTTCACCACTTAAAGATTGGACCAGGCAGGACAGAAAACATCATGGTGGCGTGTGGAGTCCTCTGAAATGTGGCCATCATTTTAGTTAATATGCATGCTTTCAATTTAAGTTAAATATGACCTGCAACGGCTGAGGATTTAGTGTCAGTTTAAATAAATTTGGGCTGTTCTGATGTGTGTGCTGTATACTGTGTATGCAGGCCTGCAGAGAGGCTACCGCATCCACTGATTTGTCTGTTAATTTTTTGTGTCTGTATTTGTCCTGCATTTATTTCAGTGTGTAAACATGAAGGGTGTATTATTACACCTCTGATGAAGACAGAAGACTACTGCTGAACATGTCAGGTAGGCTTACGCTAAAACTAAGATAAGAACTAAATCAGCTATAGAAAATTACACTATGAACGCCGGAGTGAAAATGGTGGCATAAACATGGCAGCTTCCATGAATGTGGACCCAGAGTGAAGTAGATATGAATTATCATTTTAAAAGAATAAAAACAAACTAGTTATTTTAATAAAGTGATTAGATATCAACTGAAACACAATTTTTATTTAGTTTTACTTTTTTTACATTGACCTTCGATTTTTTATTAATTTTTTTTTTACCTTTACACACAGGTAATATTGAGGTGGGGCCCCATATCATATTTAAGGTCACAAAAATCCCCAGGCTGCCCCTGCAACATAGATATGGAATTGTTTGTAGATTCTGGCACCATGAAACAGCCCTAAAATAAATAAATTACATAAAGTATTGCACAGGATATTTAATTGTAGTCATTTTTTTTTATCAAATTTTACATCTACATAAACAATGTAAACAACTTTATATTATTCCCCAGTAACGTTACGCAACAAAAAGAGTTAAGAGTAGCAAAAAAACTGCTGATTAATGGTAAACATCAGTCATATTTAACACTTATCTGGTTTTCTCTGACCCACCATGTTTTCATAGAAGTGTTAACAAAAGACCTTTAACCTTCCATATCGCACCACCCTTCCTGACACACACTCACACATTCCCAACCATCTCTCACACATACACGTATATTCAATTACAAAGGGTATCCACCAGCATTCTCCTCATACTACCGCTTCACTTCCATCTCAATTCTCACACTCACACACACACCAACCCAACACATCCATCACAGCAGGCTGCACACCCTTCATGTCAACAGGGCTGCCGTTCTCTCTATGTCGCTCTTATTATTACCCATCATACTCTGTTTTCCTAAGAGCCAACCAGGAAATGAGTTTTATAAAGCTGGAAAGCACAACACACACACACACTTGTGCATGCGAACAGACACACACAGAAAACACAAAACTTCCTGAAGAGACTCAGTGGGGCCAGACAAGCGCTCAACCTGACACACACACACTTTTTTAGAAGAACAATACAACCGTTTCAACTTTGCTGCCTCGACTACCGGCTATTGGAAACGGGAATTTCAGAATCAGTGGGAGTGGTGCTATCAGACTACCTTACAGGGCACCTAAACAATGCCGTTATTCTTGCTGTAAAGCAACAAACATTAGTAAGCCTTTGATAAGGTCTTTAAAGCAGCCCTCTCTGGCACATAAGGAAACTGAGGAAAACTGCCTGCTGAGAGGGAGAAAATAAGAAGCCATGTGGCTCAGACTCAGTGCTTTTTTTGACACACACTGGGTTTGAAAAAAGATTTTAAAGTTCAACTATGAGAACAAGCTGTTGAGCCCAGTCCAGTCATGTCCAATCACTGGAAGGAAACACAATGTGCTGGTTATTGGTGCCACTTGTTCGGATGCATATTGTTGAGGAAGGAAGAGAAAAAGCATGCACACACACACACACACACACACATACACACAAAGCTTACGTAAATTATCCATTCAATGACTATGAAGCAGAGGAGGAAGGAAGACAGTGACTTAGCAAGCAGAGTTGTACTAATAAATGAGTCCACATTACAACATAAAAGTTAGGACTCTGTGTAAAATGTAGGTAAAAACTAAATGTGCTGATTGTGAATCTCACAAACTCTTCTTTTATTCCCAAACATAAACAACATATCAGATGTTGAAACTGACACTTTTTACTATTGATGGCAGTACCACGTCTCTAAAAAGCAGGGTGACACCATCTCATTCTTCTGGGAAGTGAGGAGAGTCGCTGACCTTTTAGAAGAGGAACGTTGTCCTATATTGGTCTGATTCTAACTTCTTCTAACAGTCCTGGACCTTCGGTGTTGGATGCTCTCTCTCCTCTTTAGTCAGCTGAATAGGCAGTCATAGTTTCCTTTTTTGATCCATCTGACCACAGAACAGTTTCCCACTTTGCCTCAGACCATTTTAAATGAGTTTTGATTCAGAGAAAATGGCAGTTTTCTAGCCCAGATTGTGATTCCTGGAAGTGTTCCTGTGCCCGCGCAGAGACTTCCAGAAGAGAATCATGTCTGTTTTTAATGCAGTGCTGCCTGAGGAGATCACAAACATCTAGTTCTGGACTTTGGACTTGTTCTATGCGTAGAGTCATTTTCTGAATCTTTTGATGATTTTATATACTTCTCAATTTTACTTTGAGGAAAAAATCGGAAATTGTTCCACAATTCTTAGACACAGCTTGTTTCAGATTGGTGAAACTCTGCCCATCTTTACATCTAAAAAGCTCTGCTTCTCTAAAATGCTCCTTTCTGTTGTTACCCAGCCATCAACTGCATCAAAACAGGCATGGAGGAAATCAGTCAAGCTGGAATTATACTCGCCTAAGGTTGGTTATACCGTCACTGCCAAAAGCTCCGCAGAGGCTCCACGTGCACCTCTTCCAGACCTGATGCCTGACCTGCATGAAATGCAGTGAGTACTCCCTCATGATTGGTCAGTTTGTGATTATGTGTTTCCGGATTTCTGGAGCGTCTTGCTGAATTTGTGCAGGTACTGCAGAAGAGAAACTGCAACACAACGCCATAACCCTATGCTCGAGTGTGATAACACATTTCACAGCTGGGCCGATCCTACCATCGCAGACGCTGTGGTGTCATGGAAGCCCAGGCTGCTTTGATAGCGGCCTTCATGTCTTCTGCATTGTTGGGTCTGGTGTCTCTCATCTTACTCTTGAAGATTCCCTTTGGGGTTCGGGTCAGGTGAAGCACAGTAACACCATGGTCTATCAACCACTTTTTGGCACCTTTGGCAGTGTGGGCGGGTGCCAAATCCTGCTGGACAATTAAATCAGCATCTCCATAAAGCGGGTCAGCAGAAGGAAGCATGAAGTGCTGTAAAATTTCCTGGTAGTCGGTTGCGTTGGCTGTGGACTTCAGAGAAAAACAGTGGACCAACAGCAGGCAGCCCAAATCATCACTGACTGTAGAAACTTCACACTGGACTTCAAGCAACATGGATTCTGTGCCTCCATTCTTCCTCCAGACTCTGGGACCTTGATTTCCATGGAAAATGTAAAATTTACATCCATGTGAAAAGAGGACTTTAGACCACTGAGCAACAGTCCAGTTATTTTTCCCCACGTCCCAGGTAAGATGCTTCTGACATCTCTGTGTTCAAGCGTGGCTTGACACAAGAAAAGTGACATTTGTAGACCGTGTCTAGGATTCGTCTGTGCGTGGTGGTTCTTGATGCGCTGACTCCAGCCTCGGTCCAGTCCTTGTGAAGCTCCCCCAAATTCTTGAATGGATTTTGCCTGACAATCCTTTCAAGGCTGCAGTCATCCCTTTTCCTTCCACTCAACTTTCAGTGAATATGCTTGGATACAGCACTCTGTGAACTCTGTGTTCTTCTGGAACAGGAGTCTACCGTGGTTGTGTAGTCTACTAATCCAGACTGAGGGATCATCAAAAGGCTCAGGAAACACTCTGCAGGTGTTTGACGTAATTAGTTGATTAGGGGATGACACCATAGGCCCTTTCGGATAGACTGCATTTTTCTACTGTCTGAATTCCTGGCAAAACGAGAACTTTGTGAGTCATCAGGGGAGGACTATAAAAGCAGCGTAGCCTAGTTGGACTAGTTCATCGATGTGACGACTGCAAGGATGGAAGATCAGGTGGCATTTGCCTTCATCGTTGCGGATGCAACTGCTGCTGATGAGATACCCATTTTTTAAAGACAATCTAATTATGCAGTAAAGGTATTATTACTTCAATAATGTTTCAATGTCACTGCTTAACTGTGTTTAAGTAGCCTTACCTTTGTAGTTACTGACCAACATGGGCAAGTGATAGACAAGTCTACATCTCTGTTTTAAAGTGGACAAGTCAGTGCCCAGACCCCAACCCATTACAAATGCTATGACCTGAAAAAAGTCAGACACTAAACACATCCAGGGAATATGACTGAGCTAAAACAGTTCTGTCTGGAAGAATGGGCTAAAAGTTACAGAACGTTGTGCCTGCTGTAACAAGAAGTTTTTTCTTGCCTTGTTGATCTCGGTCCAGCTTATAAGAGATTGAGATTGCACTGTTGTTGGTGCTAATTACATGAGCATGCACTGCCAGTAGAAGTGTCTTGCCAGACAAAATGTTATTTGCCTGTTAAGGTTCAACCTAAAGGTCAGGAATCTGGTGCATGTTCAACCTCAAATATACAACACTTTAACATTTTGCCATGTCAGCTGCCTACCAAAACAAATAAAAGAAATGGAAAGAGTTATTTGGATGGGATAGAAATGAATTTAGGCTACAACCTACCCCTTCAAATATTTACACAGGACAAGATTTGATGAATTAAAAAATGCTCTGTGGGTTCTCACTTAATTTTTTTCAGTTCTGTTCCTTCTTATTGTTATTTTATGTATTATTATCGTTGTTGTTGTTGTTGTTATTATTATTATTAAGGGTTTGAGTGGCACATGGGTAACATGAAGGGGTAACATAAAGGTGGCATGAGGAAAGGTAGAATAAACACCAATAAGTCCTTGTATTGTGGGTGTCTTTGAATTCAACAAATCCAAATTATGAAGAGATTTGTGATATTATTGTCCGTGTGTTACATTGGCATAACCTATAGTGATGCTTCATGTTCATACAAGTTCATATTGTGCTGCAATACATTTTGTGTTCTTTTGTTGAAGCTGCCAAACATTAGCCTGCCCAGGTTTTGCAAAGATTAGTTTAATTGCAATATGAAATACCAAAGCTGTTTGAAATCATTTTGTAGCCTATTAATAACACCAAAATCGATTTATTACTGGGAGCATTATCTGTAAGTCCCGTCAGAAAATCCCTTGCTTCCCTTGCTGATGAGTTGCATATAGCTGAAGCAGAACATGTCCCTTGACTTTCCAGTAGGGAACTTTCCACAATATTAAATTTTCTGAGACACTGCGTTTTGGGTTTTCATTTTCTATAATCATCACAATTTCAAGATATAAAGACTCACTCTGTGTCATGAATCTACAATATGTGGGTTTCACTTTCTGAAATGAGTGACAAAAATATTGACCTTTTTCATGATCTTTTAAACTTCTTTAGATGTACCTGGAAAGTAAAATCAACTAATGCACAAAACAACTTCTGATCAAATTTAATATCATCTGCAAATTATGGTGTTTAAATGTCTGTATCACTAACAAGATGGCGGATACTCTGAGCACAGTTGTGAATAAATTTGATTCTTTCTTCCTTACAAAGGCTTGCTTGGTAAACATTTGGCAAAATGTGCAGCAGATATTATATATTTTGAATATAGTATCCACTATTGTAGTGGGAAAAAGAAATAAATGGGCTGATTCCTGTAAGGGTAATGACACGAAATGATAACGTTGATCTTACTTTGCTCTAATTTTTGTCAAATTTTCGTGGGAATAATTTTCTAGCATATGCAAAAACAACTACTTCTGCTAGCAAACGTTATCAACACACCGGCTATTTTGAACTTGCACAGTGTCCGATTCATTTAAGAAACACTAAAAGATTTTAGAGGAAGACAAGAAAAAAGAGAGAGCAAGAAATAAGACAAGAGTCAACATAAGATTGTTGTTTTCGAAGAGAGTTCAAAGTACAGATAGATAGTACAGGTTACCTCTGTTAACCAAACCATATCTAATTAATTGGATTGTTCTTGCACAATATTTTTGGCTTCAGTTGGGGTTTGGGACCATTTTTGTTTGAATTTTTTCATTTAAATACTTCTTCACATCTTTCGCTACAGGCTAGCAGCTAGCCGAGTGTCTTCTTCTACTTACTGGAGTTTAAACAACCGACTGACACTTTACTGCCCCTGAGTGGTGAGAAACTGCACTGCAACTGAGCGTCTCAAGAACAACAGTTCTACCTCTTGTCTCAACAGTTGACAAGTTAAGTGGTCCCACAGTCCTCATGGCCAATCGGTGCAAAAATGAAATTATAATTGCGGCCCTCTAGGTGGTGCTCGAGGCCTCAGCATGGGCCACAGTCCCATGGTTGAGAATAACTGGCTTAGACTATACAATTTTTTTATTATTAGATTTACAAATCCCTTTCTGTGCAGTGAAGCTAACAGAACAAGTACAGGTGCAAACTTATTCTCCACTGTTCTTGCTAACTCAGTTTCATGTCACAATGTTATTAGGAACACCTGTGTTTCACGCCATGTCACTTAAAAAAAAAAAAAGTATATTATAGCTACTGTTCAGTTACTAACTTAAAATACTGAGTGGCTTTTAGTGGCTTCCAGTCTTAAAATTTGTATTGTACTTTCTCTTGCATTGAAGCAAGTAAAGAAGTTTAAGATTGTTCAAGTAATGCACAAACAGCCTCAGTTTTTAGTACACCAAGAGTGGATAAGTAGATGGCGTTTTCTGCAGATGACAATAGGCTTGAGTGACTTACATGTCTGGCATGTATTCCAAGTGCTGATTTTGTGCAGGGATAAAAATTATTATATCGCAGCTTAGGGACATAAATTGGCTCTATCCCACTAAATCACATGGTTTTAGGCTCGACTGGAAAATTCCTAAATGCAACTCAGCATTGGAACAACATGTTACATAAACACTGAAGTGATTGTAACTATAGGTCTGTTTCAGGACCATAGATCAGTGCTGAAGATGTTACACCAGAAGATGGCTCAATGGACATCATAATTATTTCTTGTGGTTCAGTAACTTGTTTTTTTTTTTTTGTTTTTTTTTACATCTTTAAACTAATTTTAATAAAGAGTAAACTCTTTGCTTATGTTATCTTAGTTGCTTCGTTTGATTAAGTACTAGTAAAGGCCAGGAGGCTGAAAATCACTTAATCACTGCAATAAACTATCCTTGGGCATAAATATAAGCAGAACACTACCATATTTATGGTAACAGTCACAAAAGTAGTCAGGATAATCAGAATCAGAATCAGAAAGGTTTGTTATTGCCATATGAGTGAACAGGTTCACATCATTAGGAAAATGCTGCGGTACTTGGTGCAGACATAAAAACAATATAAGTTATAAGTTTAAGCATGCAATAAATATAAAATAAAAATTTTAAAACAAAATAAAGTCTCTACACTTTAACACAAAATTACAAAATATACAGGATGGGTATGGAATTAGAGCATAATCCAGAAAGTATGCTAAAGTGACAGTAAAGTAGCTTTGGTATGTTTGTCTCTTTTTGCATGAAACCTAAGCACCAGGGCATCCGTTCGCGGCGCCATCTTGGTTAATGGAGTTTAATGGTGAAAGTAGTGCTATAGCAACATAGTTTAAAACATAATCAGACTAGAATGTAAATTTGAGGATTCGCAGACCTGAAATCTTCTTTGGAAGCTCCAAATATGACACAAGCACAAACTTGGTTTTACCTTGACACTCAGAGATAAAGTTCAGGAACGGTTCAAACTATTCGCTTACCTGTTTATGGGAATCTCCTGAGAGTCTTCAGATCTCTGATAGTACTTTGGATGCTGAAAGTCCAGAACTTTAGGAGCCATCAGAAGATGGTACACTGTGTTCAAAAAGGGATGGACAGGGTCAGCTCTTCCACCTCAGCTACAGCCGCTCAGGCCTGAATAAAGCTGGGTTTAAGTCCCCAGACTATGAGAAATTGGAGTATGGCTCTTTTTTTAATTGGTTGTCTTTATTGTTTCTACTTATTTGCATGTAAACATTGTGAAACATATTTCACCACATTCAGACTGTATGCTAAGTGCTAACTGCATTAACTAAATTAGACAAAACTTACTTGGTCCCATCTCTCTCATCCTCTCTGGAAATAGCTCAGGAGTGTTGGGACTATTCAATCCCCCTGTAGTTGGAGCACACCCTCCGGTCCGTCTGCCAATCCAGGGGAACTGTCCCCGATGTCCACGCAATGCTGCAGAGGTGGGTCAACGAAGACAACCCTACAGCATCCAGAGCCTTAAGAAACTCTGGATTGACCTCATCCACCCACAGGGCCTTGCCACTGAGGAGCTTGTTAACCACCTCAGCGACCTCAGCCCCAGAGATAGGACAGCCAGCACCAGCTACCCCAGACTCTGCTTCCTCATCAGAAGACGTGTTGGTGGGATTGAGAAGGTCTTCGAAGTATTCCCTCCACCGCCTCACAACGTCCCAAGTCGAGGTCAGCAGCCCCCCCATCCCCACTGTACACAGTGTTGACGGAGCACTGCTTTCCCCTCCTGAGCCGCCAGATGGTGGACCAGAATCTCCTCGAAGCCGTCCGGAAGTCATTCTCCATGGCCTCTCCAAACTCCTCCCATGCCCGGGTTTTTGCCTTACCGACCGCCGAAGCTGCGCTCCGCTTAGCCCGCTGATACCCATCAGCTGCCTCTGGAGTCGCACTGGCCAAAAAGGCCCAATAGGACTCCTTCTTCAGCTTGACGGCATCCCTTACTGCCGATGTCCACCAACGAGCTCGGGGGTGACCACCACGACAGGCACCTTATGGCCATGATACAACTACAAAGTCAATCATCGAACTGCGGCCTAGAGTGTCCTGGTGCCAAGTGCACATGTGGGCACTCTTATGTCTGAACAAGGTGTTTGTTATGGACAGTCCATGACGAGCACAACCCTGGTCCTTGCTTTGTCATTATCTTATGACAAGAGCTGCTGTAACAAGTGAATTTCTCCACTGTGAGATAATAAAGTCTAATCTAATCTAATCTAATCTAATCTATCTTAGGGGTGATTTGAGCCGCACTCCGTCTGGTCCTCCCCTAGACACCTGTTTGCCATGGGTGACCCTACCAGGGGTATGAGCCCCCGACAACATAGCCGCTAGGATTATCAGGACACACAAACTCCTCTACCACGATAAGGTGGCGGCTCAGGGAGGAGTAATTTCATTTTTTTACAATGGTAATGGTAATTTAATTTTAACAACTGCATATATAAGACAGCAGACATAAATATCCTTATCCGCCTGGCTTCAAGTTGTTCCTTATATTTGTATCCTTATTTGTGTGATTATTCAGTTACAAGGGCAGCAGCAGAGACAGCGAGCTGCGACTCCAGCTGTGGGAACCTCCACCTCATAACCTCAGGTGAGCCTAACAGGGCAGAGATGACACACTGTGAAGCAGATTAGGTTTCATTCACACACAGCCAGCTAACATAAGCAGTGCTCCCTCCTCACTCTGCGCAGCCCTCAGGAAAACTTACATTCACACCATCTCTTTGCATGCTTTCTAGCTCCATCCTCACACAAAGGTGAGGTTAGAATCTGGCACTTTGAGGTGTTGGGTGACATCTTAAATTAGGTTATTACCACATCCAAATGTTTTGCTGCTTTGTAATGAGGTCAGGACACAATGGCAGGCCTGGGAACCGGGTGGCTGATATGAGAGGGAGAGAAGCAAATTTAATAAAAATGTAACAGAATTACAGGAAAGAAACTGAAAATCAAGTTTTTGAAAGGAGGAACGAAAGACAAAAAGGCTGTGTGTGTGTGAGAATGCAGAAGCCACGAGCGGGTCGGTAACTCGAGCCCCATGTGAAGTCTCAGGAAGCGAGGAAGGAGCCGAGATCAAGAATACACTGAGTCACTGGCTACAACACACTCACATTCCCATCATGCAGTCCCACACAGAAATTTTAATTCAGTGACACACGGATGTATCAACACCCACGTGCAAAAAAACTGAATCCATATGCAACCCCCCCCACACACACACACACACTCTTCCTCTCCATCTTCAGCCTTTCTCACAGGGATTATGTGGCCAGACAAACTTGCTGGAGACGGTGACTAGTATAGAAGCAGATGCCCTGTTGAGGACATTTGTGTAGTTTTGATGTGCCTCCATTAGGAATATTTTGGCTGTAATTGTTCCTCAACCATTAAATTTGGGAAGGAAGTGTTTTGGGTTTTTTGTTTTGTTTTTTTTTAGATTTGTTCATTTCAAGATTGACTTTATTTTTTACAAACTTTAATGGGTTTCATTCAGAGAAAGAAGAAACTAAACAGAAATTAAAGATCTTTGTTTCACTTTAATTTAGAAATGTGCTTATAATAGATGTCAATGGTATAAATCTTGTTCCTAACAGTTCCAGTATAACTTGTTTGCTCAGTCTGGCATTACAAAAAAACAACAATAATTTTCTCACTTATTAATCTGATGGACTAATAATAATATTCCAAATCAAAATTATTTTCAGAATATTGAATTATGGTGTTTTTTTTTTTTTTTGTTTGTTTGTTTTGTTTTTTTAAAGTCGCTGATTAAAACTGGCATCTAAATGGTTAATTATCCCGTCAAGGTGGAGGTCATGTATCCAGAGACGTTGGTTTGTCTGTTAACGTTACTCAGAAAGAACAGTTAGCAAACAGTAAGTCCTAAAAAAAAGGACTTAGTGCTAGAATATTTGCATGGACAAAATTTATTAAACCCTAATGTGAAGAGACAGACGTTTTCAGAAATACTCAGAAATGGAATAAGGAACAAATGATTAGATTTTGGGGGTGATCTGGATCACTGCCTGGATCCAGGAAGTTTTTAAATGATTCTTTATTATGGGAAGATATGAATAATTTTGCCATTAGAGCCTCTACCTAAAAAATAATGCCCACAGTCACTGGCACAAAAAAAAAAAAAGAAAAAAAAACACAATGGCTTGGCGGACGTCTGCGTTGCGTTGGTCCTCGAGAGCCACAATCCTGCAGGTTGTACATGCATCCCTGCACCGACACACCTGACTTAAACTAATGATTCATTGTGCAGATCCTTATAGGCTGTTGGATCCATTTAATTTGAGTCAGGTGTGTTGGTGCAGGGATGCATGGAAAACCTGCAGGATTGTGGCTCTTGAGGACCGACGAGCCATAACTTCTCACCACCGAGACCTACTTTGTGACTTATTCTGGAAACAAGGGCTGCAAATATACATCAGCATAATATAAATATGACCAATTTTCAGCTTGTTGACTCCAGTCAGGCCGTTGGTAAACAGGAAAGCTTGATGCGATGGCAGAGGTCGTTCTGCAGTGACTTTACACTGAAACTGATTTATTCTTTGTTTTAGGCAAAAAACATTTGTGTTCATTTAAAAGGCTGAAACACTTTCCAACTCTTCACTTGTTGACAGTGCACATCGCCTTCTTTTCTCCGACTTTAAACAGAAACAAATGAAACTAGAAAATTGCTTAATTGCTGATCATCATCAAGCCAGATGTTTATTCCTTTTAGTATTTTTATACCCACATTCAGTTTAGAGAGAAACATTAGGCAGTCATGTTTGTACAGAATTCTTCCTTCTGTGAAAGAGACTGAGTGTTTTCTTTTTTATTGCTGTGTTATCTATTTTGATGTGTGAAGGCTTGTTTTATTCTAATATGCATGTAAAGCAGTTTGTGTTGCCTTCAGCATGAAAAGTGATTTTTAAATAAAGTTTCTTACACACACACAGCTGCCCTGGCCTACTTGTTGGCGTTGCTACGACGACAGAGATGTTCTTTGGCTGCTGACTCACTGTGAAAAAGACTCACCAAAAGACAACCAAAAGTCCTATCAAAACAAAAAAAAAACATCCATGGAGTATTCACCCAGACCATGGCATAATGTCATTTATTTTACCCTAATGCGGACAGAATTTAAAGTGTGGCAGAATAATGTTTTGGGCCAGATTTAGTCTGGGTTTTTGTCTCATTTCGGCCAAATCCCATTCATTCCTAACGAAAAGTCACAAATGCAAATTACGTAAACACTGTCAGACTTTTGTAAAGCTACAGTCATAGAACACTATTCCCAACTGATATAACCTTTTTTTGAGGATAGGCCCAGTCATCAAACACCTGGGTGTTAAAATGGATTCTGATTTTAAGCTTAATAATCAAGTGAAGGCAGTTGTAAAAGCAAACTTTTTTCACTTAAGGCAGCTAGCCAAAGTGAAGCCAAAGCAGCATTTGAGACCTTTTTCATGCCTTTTAACCACTCGGCTGGACTACTGTAAAGGATTGTGTTTGGATTTCGTGGGTCTTCCATTGCTCGCCATCAGATGCTGCTGCACGTCTCGTAAACATGAACATTTCTCCAGTTTTAACGTTGCTCCATTGGCTGCCTGTTTTAGAATCCAGTTTAAAATAACTCCTTTAACTCTCTTTAAGATCAGCTGATCAGCGGCTCTTGACGGTGCTGAGCGAGGCGTAAGCACCGAAGAGATCGGGCCTTTGCTGCTCCTCCTTGCCTGATTTTAAGTCTCTTCTTTAACTCATGTATTTCTTGGCTTTTTTTACACTCGAGATTTTGATATTTTTCCTCTTTTTATATTTTAACCTCTTATTTGATTTTATTGTTTTGATTGATTTTATTCTTTGTGCTTTTAGTCTTCTGTAGAGCACTTTGGTCTTCTGTGGTTGTTTTTTAAGTGCTTTATAAATAAAGTTGGATTGGATTGGATGGAGTCTGTGGATGGAGTTAGACACCAAAAGTCATGACAAAGCAATAGTAACATGTGTGCCTAATGCTTTCAGCATTATCTAAACTGTAAAAGCCTTCATCGTAAATCCTTCTTTTGGGACTAAATCCACTTTGGAATCCAGACACAATCACTGAGAGAAACATTTATTGGCATCCAGGCCATGAAGCACTCCAAAAGCAATTCAAAATTTCAATACTTTAAATCAGTGTTTCTCAATGCAGGGCCTCCGGACCTACTGCACTGCATGTTTTAGATGTGTTCGTACTCCAACACACCTGATTCAGATTAACAAACGTCCTCATCCAGTTCTTTGCAAGCCTGTTAATGAGTCAATAATTTCATTCAGGTGTGTTAAAGTAGGATTACCTCCTCTAAAACACACAGGGCAGTGCGTCCTGCAGGTCAGGATGGAGACAAACTGATTTAAAGCTCATCAGATGTGCGTTAGCAAATGGAATTTCCTCCCAGTCAGTGACCACTGGGCCAATTACCTGAAACAAACTAATACAGGGGTTGAGAGTGTCCTCTATGTCAGTGGTTCCCAAACTACTTTCCTGGAGACCCCTTCATGCAAAAACTAAAAAGCCACGGACCACTGCCCCACCCCGTGCTGAAATCATACTGGTTTTATGCTTTTAAAAGTGAGTTTCTCACCATAAACACTGTAGTCCTGTCCTTCGATAAAGCCAAAATTAAATTAATTAAATTAATTTAATTTTAATTTCCATATATATATATATATATATATATATATATTTTATATATATAAAATACATTTAAAAATAAGATAAAAAGTATGTGAAGACAATGAGGCAGTTTTTTTCATGCATCACAAGGTTAGTATTTGTACGTATTGTCTGCAGGTATAAATTAACCTGAACCTGATGATCAGCTTTTTGTGGTAAAGTTTATTACAATGACATCAGTCAAACTTTTAACTGTGAAACACAAGCAGCCTTTAAATCCATCCATGCAGTTTTAAAGGTTTATTTTGAATTATATGGACGTAAGTTTACAGGAGTGATGACAGGAGCTGCATTCAGGTGACCATCATCAGTGCACGTCTCGTGAACAAACGCTGGCTCCCAGGACCCTCCATCTTTCTGTGCCAAGCTGACTTTTACATCTCTTAAGAGATCTAAGGCTTTCTGAAATTCATAACATCACCTTCCCCCTTGAATGTTTTTACTGGCAGCTCCGAGCTTCGACACACTGAAAAACAGCTAAATAAAAATCAACACGTGGATAAATAAAACATTTGGGGATGGAGGAGAAACTTTTACGAGTCCCGAGCTGCAAATGTTTCAGGAGTTAGCACACCAAGTCCAGACAAACAGACCCGCTGGAGCTTTAAAGAGTTAAAAATACTTCGGAATAATATTATTCTGCACATGGGAGAGGATCGGGTCTGCGTAGAAACCGGTGCTGATATAACGTCTGAGATAACAAGTGCAAGAAACCATACCCCCTGATGTCATTAGGGAATTTCTTTAGGCCCACTTCTGTCCACCTGTGTGAATGAGGAACACAAAGTTATTTTCATTATTTATGATTAAAAGAGACAAAGAGAAAAAAAGACACATTTAACAAGTGAAATAATTTAGTTTAGTGGAACAATTTCATATTTACATAAATCATCTAATGTGTCATGATTCTGTCTTGCAGAAATACTCCAAGCTTCCTTCCATAAGGCATGATGTGGCTTTTGCAGCTACTCGTGTGCGAATCTTTTTTTTCTTTTTGTATGAGAGTGTTTCCGTCTTACAGCCAGTCTGAGTGTGTGTGGCAGGACAAGCCTGCATAGTTCCCAGGCTATCACAGTCTCAAGCAACTATAAGACAAGTCTTTCCGGAGAGTTCCCAGGCTGTCATGGAGTGTAAGTATGAAAGTATGCGATCCTCTTCTCACATCCTGTATCCCTCAACAACCCGAGGGCAACAGGAATCCTCGCAGGAGGAGGAAGGTGTCAAAAGCGTCCACCGGCTGAGCTGAGCGTGTTCTGTCTGGGCTCGCCGTGAAGGCCGGAGGGCATGCGAGCTACCTCGTCTCCTCTTTTCAGTGTCTGTTACTGGAGGGATTATCTCCCCCCACATCCCCTTTAGTCTCAGGTGTAGCAGAGGAGTGAGACGGGGGAATATGAGAGAGAATAATAAACAAAAAAAAAAAAAACTTGCATCTCCCACAATTTGCTGATGCAAATGAAGGCCGATTCGCTCCATTATCTCAAGAAACGAAGAGGTAATGGTGTGTTTTAAGTGTACAAGCTGGTGTGTTCTACAGAAACAAGGATGAGAGGAGTTCAGTTGAAGAGGATGGAGTCCGGGTCTCTGTTGGCTATCTGTGCCATGTGTTTCAGTATATCCTTTTTGGTGATGATTCCCAGCAGCCTCCTAACAACAGAAAAAAAGAAGAGTAGTAGAGTCAGGCAGATGAAAGTCGTGACTGAAAGCAGAAACACACACGTTAAGCTGAGGTCTGGCCTCCTGTCCTCACACTCGTGGCTTTCTGAGGAGGCTGAAAGCTCATTTTGCTCATTTTAACACAAAATAACCCCCGTTCATTTCCTCGTCTTTGCACATGAAGAAACAGATCAAACTACAAACACACGCTGTGAAACACGCTCGTCTAACCAACAGAAGATGCTGAAACGCAACATAACACACATGAACAATTAGCTATTAAATGCATTAATTAAATGCATGTGTAGAAATGGCTGAGAGCTTCTCTGTGACCTGAATGTTTTAAAAACAGAGAGATGTCTCAGCTGGATATCCTGCTAATGAGGCAGCCGTGAACTTAAGATGTCAAAGAAAATAAAGATCGCAGGTGGGACGTCATGTGTACTCGAGTTCCTCTCGCTTCAAACTGTTGATGTTTAAAACGAGAAAATACAATTTCATTCTCTCGTTTCTTCCACTTAGTACCCCTTTAATGTGCCTCCTGGTCCATCTTTCCCTCATGTGGATCCACTCTGATCATACGTCAGCCCGTCTGAAGTCCTGCAGGAGTTATTGTAGTTTTCAGCGACTCTGAGCTCCGTCAAAAATGCCAACGATCACGGCAAAAATCACCTTAAACAGCTCATTTATGATAAAACGTTGTGGAAAAACCCCGAAGGCAACATGCAGAACGGAGGTTTCACCTAAAGAGACAGAGTTTTATTTGTTCTGCTCTGAAAACAGTTTTTTAAAGCTGCTGGGAAGCTTTACTGCTGCAGGCAGGGGCGTGTATACAGGTGGTGAAGAGATATAGTGTAAATATAGATATAGTATTATTATTATTGGTTTGTTGTTGTTGTTCTGTCATAAGATGATGTTGTGCATAGGGAGGGAGGGAGGGAGGGATGTTACACAGACTGCAAAGCTGCTCTTGGAGAAAATAAGAAATAACTTAAATAAATTGAAGTTATTTATTTATTTAACAAAAGGGAAAAAGGAAAAAAAAAAAAAAACAATAAAACATAAAAAATAGAAAAGAAATTGATAGGAAATAAAATTACAACAAACAAAAGTGGAAAAATAAAATAGAACAAACTTAAATGTAAAACAAAATTCTATTTAAAATGACAAAATTAAAATAAGCTTAGAAGATAAAAAAGTAGTAAAGCTAAATTAATAAAATTAAACTATAATAAAAATAAAATCAAATATATAAAAATATATTCAAAATAAAAATATTTAAAGCAAATTATATACAATTATAAAAAAAATAAAATAAAAAAAATCGGAATTAAATTTAAACAATTATGTGTAAATTAAATTTAAAATATTAAATAAAATGACGAATAAAAATAGAAATAAATAAAAAAAACTATATTAAAAACAAAGAAAAATTAAAGAAAAGGTTTTTGCTGGAACTTGACCAGATCTAAAATTTTGATTTTAAAGCATTTTTGTGGCCTCGTTTTGATCTTTATTCCGTTTGCTAACCAACTCCGTACAAATAATAAATGTCAGGAATTCCCCCTCAGCCTTAATAAGAACCAAGGTCACAAACACGGCGGTGTAGCGGCGCCGCGGGGCGATTATTTTAAAAGATAACACACACTAAGAACTACTTTGATGCTGGTGGAAGAAAACGCTGTAAAAAACATTTAACTTTCCAAACAGCAGAGATTCATTCACCCTCCGGGCTGGATGTCCCCAGATTTTAATTAAGTAGATAATTAAAAGAGAAACGTCTGAATCAGTGTTTTGTTGTTTGAGCTGATGGATTTTCTCAGGCCGCCGCTGAACACCAAAGTTTTACAGCAAGACTGAGAGCCAACATCGTCCGAGATGATGACAAGAACTAATACGAGAAAACAGCACAAGCTGCATGACTGTCTGTGCACGTTGTTTGACAGCAAACTCCTGAGAATTCGTTCTGGACAAATAGAAGCTCCATCTAAACAAAGAGAGGTTGGCGTGTGCAGGGACGCTGGAGGCAAGCGGAGGAGAAAAACAAATCAAACCCTGATTGAGTTTATTCTCAGTGGGAGTATCTTCTGTGCTGCACCGACATGTGGTCGCTCTGCGGCTGAAATGTTCAGACATGTCGGCCTCGGCGGAGCGGGGGTCGGCGTGGATCGCTGTGCAGGGAAAATATTCCATAGATACGAGTTATTTTAAACAGCTGATCAGATTCTCAGATTTCTCAGACTCAGAAAAATGTTGCTTCGCTCCATCAGAGCTTCTTTTCTGCCATGAGGCCAAAACAGTTTTATTGTCACAAATTCATACGAAGAAGATGCATCAGAAAAAAAAGCAGTGATTAAGTTAGACCAAGATCATTTAGATCAGAAATCTTGGAATCATTTTGTACTCTGAGCTAAATTTGAACAGAAATATTAAATCGGTAGCTAAATCCGTCTTCTACCAGCTGAAGGATATATCTAGAATAAATCCTGGAAGCTCGTGTCCTCAAAAAGACCAAAACCAGGGAACATGTCCGGCTCAGAGCTTTGAATTCCTGCTTTTAATTAACACGGGGAGTTTTATTTTCTTCCACATGTACACTGGTGGGGGCAACACTGATGATGATGATGCATTTCTCCTTGATGTCTCATGTGTAACCTGCTGTATTTTCTGTTTCTCTATTGTAGCTTGTTTTTTCTATTTAATTTCTTTGATTCTATTTAATTTGTTTTATTTCTTCTATGTTTAGTGTACTTCTAATGTTTCTGTTGCACCCTGCTGAAATGCTTTTAATACTTTGTGTAAAGCTCTGAGTTGTCTTATCCATGAAATTTGTAGAAGCATCTTTTGATTTAATCACTTTATTTTTGGCACATCTTGACTTTGTGATATTTGGCCACTCTTCCTTCCGGATTTGCTCCAGATTGTGAGCACATCTCTTCTTCAGCTCACCCCACTGATATTCTGTTCGATCTGGCTGCTCCGCTCCAAATTTTCTGTTTTATTCTGGAGAAGCAGTTTGTTTTTTGGGGGGATTTTTTGTTAATTTGGATGTAAAATGTTGAAGGTAAAAAAGTGCAACTGTGGAAGTTATAGTGCATTTAAGGTACATTCTGAAAAGATACAAAAAGACAAATATCTCTAACTTCTTCTGAGTACTGTATATAGATATACACTTTAAAATTATTACCCGGCCCTATTTGGATAAAAATCCACAGTTCAAGCTGAAGAAAAGCAACCCCAAAGCATGACACTGCCCCCACCATGCTCCACCATGAGTACGGTGTTCATCAGGGATGTGAAATAACATTTTGTTTTTTGTTTGGTTTCTTTTTTTTGTACTAAATATATTTTTAAGAATAGACAAAAAGTTCATCCTCAGTCTGAATAAACTACCACCAATCATCCATTTTCTATACCAGTTTATTCTAATGGAGGATCATTGGAATAAACAGCCCAGATAAGCCCTGCAGGACAGTGTGCCTTGAGGACCAGGGTTGGGAATCCCTGATATAGAGATCAAGCAGTACTTCCAGAAACTTCTTCAGCGTTGCTGTCCGTCTCTCTGCAGCTTCTCATCTTGTCTTTCCCTCCGTTTTAAGAGAGACATCTATTAATTTCATTACTTTCTCCACTTTTTGTGTTTCATGTTTTAGCCAAAGCTGGAATGTTTGAGTACTTTTTTCTGGTTGCTAACTTTTAACAATGACAACGCTGATTCTTTGTAAGCTTTTTAACTGGCCTGTGAAAACTCTTTATTTCCACTCTGTCAGCTGGTTTCAGCTCATTTTTCACCCACGAGAGCAGCAAGGACTGAAGCAGCCTCGTGGGTAAAAATGGGAAAGGGTGCTTTTCTGTGGTGGTCTTAATGTGTTTGAATCTGAACAAAGATCTGCCAGATGTGTGTGTGTGTGTGTGTGTGTAACCGTTTGAAAGCTCTGCTGAGGCCTGCATGTCGGAGCATTTCACCCACCCACAGTACGGCCGCATGTCAGACCGTATATTCTTCTTTTAAACGTCTCTCGGCCGTTTTGTTTTAGCAGAATTACTTTCAGATCTTAAAAAAATAAATAAAGTAAGATCTTTAGTTTGTTCTTACCCGTTATGTGTAACCAGACACTGGCGCAGCCCCAGTTTCCTGAAAATATCCACGGTGATGTCCATGGGCGTGTGGTCAGTGACTGTAAAGGGGCTCAGGTCCATGATGCCTCGGAGGCGGAGGGGAGGCGGTGCTTCAGGGGGCTGGGAGGGGTTGTGTTCGGTGAAGACCACCAGGGAAGCGCTGACGATGCCTTCCTGACGCTTACGGGCGTTGTCTGAAAAAAAAAAAAAGACGCCGGAGGAAAGAAGTGACAATTTTGGCCACTTGGGAAAAGTGAAATAAAACCAACAAAGCTGTTTATGCAGCCAAAATGTTTCCGGTCTTTTAGACTTCTGGCTCAGACCAGAAGCAGAATATCCGACCCTTCAGCTGCTAAATGCTCAGCTTAGATCAAGCTAGGTTCGTAGTGGGGAGGAAAAGTGAAAAACAGACATTACAGAAGGCTAAACAACTTAAGCTTTATCAAGCTGATTTAGTTGGACACACTGGTGTAAACCTCAGTTACAACAAGGGCTGGCAAATGAATCTGTTACCATGTTAACGCATTGACGGAGGCAGCACTAAGTAACTTTCTGAGCTCAGTTTGATGGCACAGTGACATTTATCATGACATGGTTGCCCAGCAACACCCTGGATGCTGAATCAGCCGTCATTAAGGGAGCACTAAAGTCAGTATGGATGGATGGGAATTGACAAGAATTTAGCGATTCCGACTATTATCAACATGACTTATTGATTCGATTCCGTCTTCTCCATCAAATGAACATTTTAACATGCCATGCCAGACAATACGCTGCAAATGATCCTGCCAAACTTCACGGGCTTCACCGTAGCGAAAGGGAGCAGACCTTTCACGACTTAAGGCCTGGAAGCTTTGGAGACCTTTCACCACAAATCAAGTAACTGCTCAGTGACGTTCATTTATTTACGGCTCTGTCATTTTACGGTTTCCTGCCTCGATAGAAGGGACAGCGAAAGCTGTGTGGGAACCGGCCTCTGAACCAGCCTCACTCTGGCAGTCCTCGGAGGACATTTACGTTACCTGTGACATTAGTGTACAACTTGCACTAGTATGGGCTTTTTGTAAAATACAACCGTTCTCTACGCTTGTGCTTCAACGCCATCTTGGCTATGCTCAGAGCTCGTCAGATGCTAGCAGAACCGATGATTGTAACCATGAACTAGTGGGAGTCAGTAGTGATTCTTTAAAGTAAAAACCAAAAGTGAGTAAACTTTTGTTCGTATAACAGTACTTTTATGTTAACAGTGGGAATTTCCCTTCTTTTGTACAGAGTTGTATTTGTGCGATTGTACAAATCGTTGCCCAACACTAGTTAAAAAGTCTTAAAGGTGAATGACATTGAGATAAACATGAAGAAGAAAGAAAGACGATGAGGACCTATTGATATGAGCAGGTCTCTTCTGAGTACAAATCCCACAAGCCTCTGGGACTCCTGGGAGACGACCACGGGGAAGCCGCTGTAGTGAGTGCTCTCAACCAACGTCTGGAGAAGATAAACAAAAATCAAGATTTTTGAATCTATCCAAGTTTTTAAATCAGCTGTCTGAGCCCTGCTTTAAGGGTCTTTCTGACGGACCTCCACCTCTCCTACGGTCATGCTGTCCTGCGTGAGCACAGCCAGCGTGGGGTCCCCCCGCCTCGGCCTCATCACGTCCACAGCCAGGCTGCTGTGCTCAAACTCTTCTTTTGGCTCCAGGAACGGGTAACCGTTCAGCCTAATGTGAGCCTGCACAACACCAATGAGAGTATGATTTAGTTTTCAGCTGGAGAAAACACAGGGGAAGAAGAAAAACAAATGGAACGTGTTTACTGATGGGCATGCTGGCAAAATCTACAAGAGCACAAACAAAACAAGGAACTGATGTCTCAACAACTGGCTTTGACTCAAAACGTTCTTCTTATTGTAAAGCACAATGGTCTGAGAACAAAAGATGTTTACTGTTATCGCCCGCAGACAAACGCACCTCATAAATTCCCTCCCTTCCAAAAGCATCTGCCACCCATTTGCTGGTCATGGTTGCAGCCATGAGAGGGACGATGTACTCCAGACCGCCAGTCAGCTCGAACATGATGACAACCAGCGACACAGTCATACGAGTTACTCCACCTACACGGGACAGAAAACAGAAGACAATGAGGATCTAAAAAACAATCATCTAAACGAGGTGAGATCAGAGCTTTCAGCCTGAATCCAATTATAATGATCAAGCTCGGCTGTGGCCAGAAACCAAGGCCTCCTTCCTCTGGAAAAAACAGCTATAAAGACAGCTGGATGTGAAAGATTCATTGTCAGGGTAACACCCATTTTTAGGGGATGAAAACATGCTCGCTTTAGTTGCTCAGTGTCTCAAAAATGCAAAGCAGATGATTACATTCACTCAGAATTGCTCCCTGATGTTCTGTATAAATATTAAAATGATTTTCAGCACCAGAAGGATTATCAAGCGTAAAATGTAACATCTAAATCCAGTTCAGTTGATCAGATTTACAATTTTTTACCATCACACTGCGGCTTCTTTTAGTTAAATAAGATAATGAAAAGGCTCCACAGGTATTCCCACAGGATGCTAGAAGCAATACAACCTCAAAGGAGAGCCGAAAATTATTGAAGAGGATTTCCAGGATCACCTCTGAACAAGGGCTGCTGCTCCACTATGATAGCATTTTCTGATAAAACCTAGAAGGAAATTGCAAACAACCAGACAAATTCTAAAGCTGTAAATCTCCAGCTTTCCTCAACCAGATAAGATCTCCTCACAGCCACAAGCATTTCTTTGTAATTTGCATTTCATGGCAATTTTTAAGAGCTTCTCATAAAGAAAAGAATTAAATGTTTCACAGACAGATTTCAGAAACAATTAAATAAAGTGAAACATCTCTTTCAACGTTTTTCCACCCAGATCTCCCAGACAGGTGAATAAGGCTCGCTATCTGACATGCTGGGACTAGTTTAAGCCCCGTTTCCACATGCTCCACGTTAAATACCCATTCATTTTTATATATTAAACGTTTCCAGCTGTTTTCTACGCTACATTTGCTTTGGTTTCGACGTGGAAGTGGATTCTGGTTAAATCCTGCAGCATTCTCTAAATGTACGGCTGGAAAACAGAATCATCATAAATAAGGAAGATAAAGTGGTTTTTGGTGGATTCAGTTCACTGCAGTGAAAAAGCACCTACATGCCAAAATTCAGCTTCCCTCCCTGAGATAATGTCAAATTCAGATTTTTAATATTACATGAGTAATAACTTACATCTTTATGTGTTTGTGTTAAAAACCCCCAGTTATGTGACCCCCAGTTTGAAAACCACTGCTCTACTGGACTGAGATCTGGTGGCTGTGGAGGCCGTTGGAGTCCAGTGAACTCATCGTCATGTTCTAGAAAGCAGGTGGAGATGATCTGAGCTTTGTGACATGGTGCATTATCCTGCTGGAAGTAGCATCAGAAGATGCTCCACTGTGGTCATAAAGGGATGGACATGGTCAGCTACAATACTCAGGTAGGCTGTGCTGGTTAAACCAGGCCACGTTGGTACTAAGGGGCCAAAGTAGACCAAGAAAATCTCCCCCCACCATTACACCAGCAGCAGCCTGAACAGTTGATGCAAGTCAGGGCTGGAAATACTGGTGCACATGGCAAAGAATTATTTGCACCAAAAATTACATGCACAACCCGAATATGCGAAATATTAACCTTAAATTTAATCTTATTTAACCTGAACACACATTTAAAAATGTGTTTTATAGTTTAAGTCTGGTTTGGTTTTTAATTTGTGCTGGGCTAATTAAAAACTTAAAATTAGACAAAATGTTTAAAATTTCACATCATTACATGCAAACTACAAAGATAATTAAAAACTGGCTTATTAAAAACATTTATATCAAAATTAGCTCCATGTGAACAAACGTCCAAAAGTTTTGATCTAAAAAGAGTTATTTGTTTTGTTGAGTTCCTGTTGCCTGTTTATCATCTCAGACCAACAACCATGCCACGTCTCTTAAGTCCCCTTTCATCTAATTAGCTATTTGTAATAAGAAACAACTGAAGCTGGTAAAGTGGCCGATAAGTTTTATGTTGCGCTGAAGTTCCTGGTGAATAATAATAATAATTTTATACAACAGCATGAACGTCCTAATTAACCCAAAATAGAGAGTATCTGGATGGGCTGTCTAGGCAAGACAAATTTATTTATATACAGCACATTATATGCAAAGGTATCCTAATGTACTGTCAGCAGTAACATCCACATCACATTCCAAGCTTGACAAACAAAGTCAGGAAATATTTCTTCCCCACCGACATCCAGCTGCACTCTGTACATCCCAAGATGGGCCAAACGTGTAATTTTAATCTCTTCCGCCTGTTCAGACGTCCATGCTTCAAATGCCACCACGCTGAGGCATGTGAACACATCCAAAGCATCCACCCAAACAGCTGTCCGCTTCTGAGTCAACACCCCGACTCAACACACTCCTGTGCCCATCGCATCTCCTGTCACCATCTAAACCTCCAGAGATGAAGTCAAAGTTTTTTTCTTTAAATGTGTGTTTCCAAGCCTCACCCAGGCAAGCAGCAGCTCCAACCATGGCGTAAAGCCCCGGAGTGATGCAGTCTGCCCCTGGGGTGCACCACCCTTTGAAGATGAGCCAGTCGTGGTTGTAGTAGGCCAGCTGCTCCATGCCGACACCCAACAATCTGCCGGCTATGGCTCCGACCGCCATGCTGGGGATGAAGAGACCAGAAGGAACCTGGACCGAAGAGATTGCTTTTGTGTGACTCTTTTTTTTATGTTCTACAACCATTTTCTTTAAATAAACAACTCTATCTTTCAGTGAGCGACATGATGGTGAAAAGAAGAGCTTCAAACACTTTGGATGTGATTGCAGACATATTGAAGGCAGCTGTCTCTGTAGGACGTTCACACACGGAAAGCGCTGCTTTTCAGCTATAAAGACTTTAATGAGTGACTCCAGAGGAGAGGCGACATGTTTCCAAACAATACCAGTTGCTCTATTCAGAACTTTGGCCTTAAAAGATGCACAGTTGTGTCTTGTAACCCACCTTCATGCCAAACGTGATCACAGTGATGAGTATTTTGAAGATCAGGGCTAAAGCCAGCTGCCACAGAGCCGTGTAGAGGCCTTGTCCTGCCGGCCGGTCTGCCAGGCTGTTTCCTGCACCTGTTTCTGATATGTTGACTGGCTGCAGAGGCCAAGTCGGGGGGAAAAACATTAGATGCTTCATTTATGGGGATGGAACTCAGTTTTTTTAGACAACCTGACCTGTTTGTAGCCGCAGAGCTGAGAGGAGTCCAACAGCGAGCAGTCGTTGAAGAGCTCTGAAATGAGCTCTGCTCCACTCATCCTGGTGTAACTGTTTGGGTAGGCGATGACGGCGGTCAGCGCCGCTACCACCAGCACCTCCATGACGGGGTAGTGACCGAGGCGGGTGGATTTACCTGCCACACATGGACAAAAAAACCAATAACACACATGCAAAGAAAGAAAAACGGCTGACCCGTTTAGCTGTTGGATATTTATACTCACGCATCCTGCACCAGGCGATGTTGGCCTTGATGAACAGCGCCCCCCAGAGGCCTCCAAAGATCCCCAACAGGATGAAAGGGGCCAACTCCACCAGGTGCCACGGTGCATGAAACTCCACGTAGAAGAGCACCAGGCGGCTGTTTCCAAACGGGTTGATGGAGCGGAGAGTAAAGGCTGCCACCAGGGCAGCAAAGAAGGATCGCCACAGGGTCTTTAGGGGGAAGTAATAACTCACCTGGAGGGGGGGGGGGGGGGGGGGGGGGGGGGGGACAGATAGCTTTAGACTAATAGGAGGATGATAAAAGGATTGTTTTGAAAACATACTGTAAATGATAACAGAAGCTCAGCTAAAGGGTAAAATCCTTAAATACAATCCAAAATTTTCAAGATGGGCCACTGTGTAAAGTGTCAATCAAAACAATGATAATTCATAATATTTCCCAATAAAACAACACATCAGACGTTTCAACTGAGACATTTTTCCATTTCATGGAAAATATGAGCTCATTTTAAATCTGATGGCAGCAACACATTTCTAAAAAGATGGAACAGGGGCAACAAAAGGTTGGAAAAGTAACTAACAAAAAAAAACTGGAGGAGCCTTTGACAGCTAATTAGGTTAAATGGCAGCAGGTCAGTAACATGGCTGAGTATGAAAGCACTGCAGCGAGGGACAGCCTCACAGGTGTGAAGAGGTTCACTAATCTGAGACCAACTGTGTCTAAAAAATGTGGAAAATGTTCCTCTATTATGGACTGTCCCAGGTCCAGTCCTTGAGATCTACTGTCCTGCAACTTTTAGATGCCCTTCTCCAACACACCTGAACTAAATGTCTGAAGCCCCTCATCCAGATGTCACTCAGCTCTGCAGAGGTCTGATAAACAGATATTAATTTGATTCAGGTGTGTTGGAGACATGATGCATCTAAAAGTTGCAGGATAGTAGAGCTTGAAGATGGGACTTGGGCACCCCTGCTGTAGACAATGGGATCTTCAGAGAATCAAGAGGAATCTCTGTATGCATGGTACAAAGCTAGTTATCTTCAGGGCTTGAGGCAGCACTGCATGAAAAACAGACTCTAAATTACTGCATGGACTCAGGAAGACTTCCAGAAATCACTGTCTTTGAACACAGTTCACAATGAAATCCACAACTACAAGTTAAAGCTCCATCATGTAAGAAAGAAGCCAGATGTGAAGAGGATCCAGAATCCCCCATCTTTTCTGAACCAGAGCTCGTTTAAAATGGTCTATGGCAAAGTGAAAAAATGTTCTGTGGTCAGATGGATCAAGATTTGACATTATTTTTGGAAACCATGGACACTGTGTCCTGCAGACTAAAGACTAGAAGGACCATCCAGCTGGTCATCAGTGGGCAGTTAAAATATCTGCATCTGTGATGGTATGGGGGTTGCAGCTTCCACATCTGTGCCGCTCCATCAGTGGGATGGGGGGGATGCTACACAATGGTAAACATCACCTTCCTCCAACTTTTTAGAGGTGTGCTGCTGCCACCAAATTCAAAATGAGCTCATACTTCTCATTAAATGATAAAATGTTTCACTTTCAACAATAAAAAATATGGTTTTATCTGTTTTTATTGACATTTTACACATCATCCCAAAATCTTTTGGAATTGTGGTTGTAAATGAATCTACTCCCTCACAATTCAATAATTAAATCAGAGCTCTTATTTAACTTTTTGAGCCTAGCTCTGAAAGTTGCCAAGACTACCAGCTAACACTTTTTCACTGTTTATTTGATCCCAGTTTGTTGCCAGTGTGCTGCTCCTTCCAGCATAAACTCACACATTCAAGAAAAATAAAGCAGATCAGCAGGTTTATCTGATTGTGATAAAACAACTGGCACTCTCAGAAAAATTGTTGGATCCTCTTGAGATCTGGATCCGATGGCTTCACTTCATGGAATTCCTTTTTCTTTAAAGTGTAAGTTTATTCATTTGTAACAGCTTCCAGGCCTCCTGAGTCACATCTTCCAATGTTGTCTTAGATTTCAACATCAGTCTAAAGAAATGCATGCTGAGAAAATGCTCATTTTTAATTATTACAACCCACCTCCTCCAGGCTGAACAGGACCCCTCCAATAGGAGCACCAAAAGCCACCGACACTCCCACCGCTGCCGCCGCCGATAAAACCTACGGGACACAGAAAGAACACTACTGTTCTCAGTCTGTGGCTTATGGTTATGACATTTTTTCATGTGAAATCTTCATGTTTCGGTACAAAGAAACATGTGAAGAACGTTTGTGGGATGACTTTTGGCATGAGGACAGAAAGTGTTTCACCCGTCAACATTTTTCTCAGTAAATACTTTTCTAATGGGGCTAAGGAAATGAATTTTTACCAGATGTTGGTAACAGTAAAAGTGATGGATACAAAGAAGCCAAAACAAATACTTCAGAAATGAAGTTTTGTGTAATGAAATGTTCTCCCCGTTTGTGCGTGGGTTCTCTCCGGGTTCTCCGGCTTCCTCCCACCGTCCAAAGACATGATGTTAGGTTAATTGATGGCTCTGAATTCTCCCAAGGAGTGAGTGTGTGTGAATGGTTGTTTGTCCCTTGTGTTGGCCCTGTGATGGACTGGTGACCTGTCCAGGTGTACCTGCCTCTCACCTGTTAATGCTGGGATAGGCTCCAGCTGACCCGCGACCCGTAATGGACTAAGTGCTTTAGAAAATGAATGAATGAAATGGAATGATGCAAAAGGGCAGACAAAGCTAAAATCTATCTGGAATTCTTACGTAATCCTGCCTCCTATCAGTGCAAATTAATATCAGCTGGCTCAGTCCCAACTGATGGTCGAGGAAACGGTGTCTCATTACCAAAGTTTCACACAAGAAACACCTCACGACAGGTAAAAGGATCTGCTAATTGCTGCAGAAGATACTGATGTGAGTGGCTACAGAAGGAACTCTAAACCTCTGGATGAGCCAGTGAGCTCTGCTGAAGCTGTAGTCTGGAAGTAGAAAAAACATCATTCACCATAAACCGGCCACGACCAGGAGCTTCCCCGTGGTAGAGGAGTGAATAGAATAATAAAAAGAGTTGTCCACAATCCAAGCAGCACTTATGAAGAGCTTTAGAAAGTCCTGCAGGTACGACTGTAGCAAGACATAATCAAGACGAGTTGTGTTTAGACTGTGTGTGTTACACGCTTTACAGAGAAAAATTAGTAATAAACTCAACTGCCAAGACTTCACATGTTGCAGCTCATTTAAAGTTTGCCTCTGAAACACTGACAAAATACAGTCTGTTGGGACGAGACCAAAACGGAGCCTCACCTCAATAACTTCATACCAGCAATGAAGCTACGAGTGCGGGGCTGATTTCCAAACTTCAGCCAATTAAAAGGAAGGATTAACGGAAACATCAAGACATTCTTATTAATCATCTGCTGAAATCTACCAGGATAATGAAGCTAAAACAAAAGTTGACATTTCAGAAAGGCAACGATCCCAAACTCACAACTATTTTAAGAGAAAGTAAATCACTTAAAGAACTTAACTCACTTAACTAAAAACTCTGAAGATTTTAAGTCTGTTAGTGTAGAAGAAAAGACCACAATCACACCTGGCCAATGAATGATGCAAGTTTCTCCCTGCAGCGGTTATTACCAACCACGTTTTAATTGGGTTGTTACCAACATCTGGGTAATATTCCATGTTAATGGCCACATTAGAAATATTTACTTAGCACAACAATGATGTGTTAAAAACCTGTTTTACCTGCTGTAAACGTGACTTATTTTTCTTAGGTCAGCATAAGCAAGACGAGTTGCGTTTAGACTGTGGCTATTTAGGGAATCACAGGAGCACTTGCCTGCACTACAAATGTCAGTGAGTTTTATTTACATGAACTGTTGGATGTAAACTAATGACACTCATCAGAATCTGCTCTGTCTCAACCGGAGCTGCTCACTCGCATTAAAGTCTCCTGGTTTAAGTCTCACGTCGTCTTGTTCTGTGTTCATTTAGGACAGAATGACACAGGATAAATCTTCTTTTACTTATAAAGTGCAACTTTACACGGTTTAATTAAAAATAATATATTTTATTTAATAGTATTACAATCATAAATTCCTAAAGAGTCATCTAAATGTCACCAGCAGCATGTAAAATAAAAGAAAAACTCTGCTCATTTCACCAAAACAGCCTTTTTTCAGGTGTCATGATGCTTAATTATTGTCTATCTGGATAACAATTGTGCAGCATATCACTGTGTGTAAGGGTTTATCTGCACTTAAGTTACTTTAAAGTCCAACATGTCCCGGTAAAACGACTAGGATTGAGGCAGAGAGCTCCAGGAGCTGGGTCTAAACAGAGCAAAAGTCACTTCAGCTTTATTTCTATGGCACTTTTCAAGCAGATGCAGCTGAAAGTGGTTTACCTGATGAGGCTAACAGCTAAAAATATTAGCAAGAATATCAATTATAGCACTTTAAACTGAACACACCTACCGGGTTTTAAGTTACACATCTAGAAAGGGTTCAAACTTTCTTTTGGGACGATAAAGCAGAGCCGTACTTTCTGTACTGATAAATTAAATTAACTTTTGGATGAACTGAATGAGTCGGCGCAGAATCAGGCCAATATTTTTATTAGCTGTAACACATTCTGTTAATAACTTATTCTGTGCAAAAATTCCTTTGAGTCTAAAGTCCTCTGAGGGAAAAACTTCCAGTATCTGTAACAAGATGTAAATGTTCTGGATTTTTTCGCCTCCATGTTTTACAGGTAATTTATTCAGCAGGTAAACCGTGAATGTGCTGGCCGAGCCAGAGCCTACCTCTCGCCTCTTGGCCTCGTTCTTGCGGTACTTGGTGAACAGATGACAGAGGATGTTGGCGCAGCAGCAGGCCACGTGGACCAGAGGGCCCTCCTTCCCTAAACTGAGCCCAGAGGAAACGGCCAAAACCAGGGTGATGGTTTTGATGATCAGAGTCCACTTTCCCAGGTAGCCTCGGATGATGAAGCCGCTGAGGATGGTTTTAATCTGAAACAGACGCAGAAAGAAAGACGTGGAGGCTGGTTGCATGTGCACGGATCAGGTTGTAATTCCACAGAAGACGAGGATTTGTTTGGTCTTATGTGTTTGTCTTAGAGAGCGAGATCACTTTATATGTGCGAGTTTGCGCACATGACCAGGAGATAGCGAGCGTACACACCAACAGAAGGGAAGGGCAGAGAGGAAGTTTGTGTTTCAGGTTTTTCCCTCGTCTAAGCCGTTTACCTTTTCTGGCCAGTGTCTGACCTTTGAGAGATGAATCTGATGGAAGAAAGCTGATTCTAGTTCGAGGAGACTAAAAAGAAAGAGTTGGAGCGAGAGGGAGGATGTTTGTGTTTACAGGCAACAGCTTGTTTGTGTCTCTTCGGCTGAGACGGACGAATCAGTGAGGTTAGGTTTGGAAAACAAGTGGAAAAGCCGAGTGTAACCAGATCTTCAGCATCTCACTTCCTTGTAAATGGTGAGAGAAACAAACAAGATCAAACCAGGAAGTAAACACTGACAGAGAGACAGCAGAGCTGAATCTAAATAAATGAATAAGAAAAGACAAAAAGGTGAAAACAAGAACAGGAAGTCTTAACCAAACAAAGGAAATAAATCCCCAAAAACTGGAAAAAAAAGCTTATAAAGATGTGATAAACCAGTATGTCATAATCACGTGTGCAGCCTCACCTCTGGTATTCCTGAGCCACATGCATACGGAGCGAAGGCCCTGACCAGCATGACCGCCAAGAAAGCGAAGAGCAAAGCCCACAATATGTACATCATGTAGCTGACTATGTAGGCGAACGCACCCTGCAGGGAAAACACACACATGCACAAGAATCAGACAGGATTTCTCACCGAGTCACGCTGGATAAGTCAGGATGTTGTTTTTTATGACAGCTTGTGGCCAGTAGAGGGAACCCAAGCATCATTAAAACGAATGCAGAGCATAACTACAACATGGCTACGAGAGCCGCAATCCAGCAGGTTTTCAATGTATTCCTGCTTCAAAACACCTGAATCAAATTAAGTGGATCTAAAATCAATCAAAGTCTGCACAAGGACTCGTTAGTTTGACCCAGGTGTGTCAGGGCAGGGATGCATAGAAAACCTGCTGGACTGCGGCTCTCGTTGGACTGAATGAGCAGCCCTGGTGTACAATATGTTTAAAACACAAATACAAAAAATACAATACAAAATATATAATACAAAAATATTAATATAAAAAATATAAAATACAAAAAATAAACAAAGTTGCACAGTTTGCACTCCATTCACACACACACAGCCAAGGGGTTTTTATTTTAAGCTCCTACTTGTCCAGAAAACATAAACAGTGTTTATAAATGTCTGAATTCTGTTCTTTGTTGCAAGGATGTTAATTTTAACGTTGGTAGTGAAATAAGAGGCCTCTGGAGGAGAAGTGTTTTGTTGTACTAATAATGTAATGGATTAAAATAAGCACTTTTTAATGTAAAATATTCCATTCAGGGACAGACAATAAGGTGTTTTTTTGTTTGTTTTTTTTTGTCTAAAATGCAGGATTATTTTACTGAATGATTTCTGAAACACGAGTTAGACATCTGTTGGCATATTAGCAGTTTGCATTGTGGTGCACCAACATCCCAGAAAAGTTCTCTCACACAGTACAACGTTAATGAAACTTTAAGGGAAAATACCACCATTAAGATAAACCGTTGCTCAAAGTGCTTCATCATTTCATCATTACTCTCCATTTACTTGAAAAACATGATAAAAGTTATCATGGCCCATTTTTTCCAGGATCTGTACCAAACAAGTATTTTTGTTGGTAAATCATTCCGTGAACGTCTGGTAAACACTTGTATATGAATATGACATACTATGACTGATAAGATTTTAATTAAGTAGCTCAAGTCACAACTCTAATGAAACCCGTCTAGCTCTCCGCCTGCCTCATCATCTCCTCTCTCTGGACTGCCAGGAAGCTTTTTTTTTGGTCTTAAAGTTCTGACTGAAGACACAGCACCATTAGCACCAACCCCTGGTACTAGCTAACGCTAGCCAGAAGTGCTATGTATGACAGCAGGGACAGCCAATCAGGTTAGAAAGAAATGAAAGAGCAGAGCCAATCATAAGAGACTTATAGAAGTAATGTTGCCGATGGAGATTACAGATCTCGCAGCTGTTTGTGAGACCAAAAATAACTCAGAAGATGCTGGTAGGGACATCTTTCTACTTCCCCTACCCACAATGCTCATGGTGGGAAAACTGTAAGACCGTCCCCACCTCTGAAGTTCCTGTTATGAGCTCAGCCCAGCTCTGCCACTGTGGACACCGGTCCCTCTCCTGGAATGTCGTCTCATTGGACGTCCAGCAGCAGTGTTCGTGGTTGAACCAGAAGCCGATGAGACACACACCTTCTTTCAGGTCCGTCAGCCAATGAGCTGCAATGTCGATACCACCGGCTAGAGCGCCTGGAGGAGAGAAAGATGAGCTCAGGATCTGATTTTTTTATTTTTTCATGTGTTTTAAACAAAGTTGTGAAAAACTTTCATTGTTCATCCAGGCTTTTGGCCTAATAAATATTCTCCCTTTTCCAAAAATATGTCGCCCTGTGTATTCCCAGTGTCATGCTAGCGCTACTTTGTGGCTCCACACCTGCCGTTTGTCACCACATGGGAATAAACCTTCAGCTGCTGCAGACAGCTGTGAAGAAGGTACTGAGCAAACTGGTCCAGGCGGCCATTAAGCTCAGAGCTTTACCTGAAATCCTGTCATCTGTATTACAACTCAAAGCTCAAGCTGTGTTTAGTTCTGAATGTTTTCTGCTTTCGTTTTTAAGAAAATGCAAACAAAAACCTTAAACTTGCCGGCTTTGACGATGTCAATCTGCTGCATCAAACATTCATTTACAACTCAGACGTGAACCCCTACAGAAGCTGTCTGAGGAGGAGTGCATGCTCTACCTGACATGAGTCCCACCAGCAGCATGAGCAGCCACCCAGAGAAGGCGTCGCTGACGCTGTGCAGCAGGGCCACGGTCGACTGTCGGCTCTTCTTGGTGATCTGGACACAGAAGTGAAAGATGAAGATCATTTTGTTGTTTTATGTCTTATTTTAACTCAAGTTTGTGTTAATAAAGTGGACTTTAAAAGCAGATCCACATGCATGATAATCTGAAAGGAATAAACTACATAACTGCTCCATTTAAGACCTTACATTTCTCCCATTTGTCTTAAAAAAAAACACTTTTCTGTACCTCTCTGTGTCTGTCCCGGTCCTTGCTCTTCTCTCTGACCCAGTCGATGGTGTTGAAGTCTTCATAGGTGCCCACTCCGGGTAGTGGGTCCTCCAGGGGGTCTACAAGCTTGCTGGGGCCGCTGCCGTTCATACCGGCTGCTCTGCTGCTGCTGCTGTGCTCCTCGTAGCTTCCTGGGGAGGTGGGGGGAGAGGTGTGAGAAAGGGAGGAGGAGGAAAAGACAGAAGACACATGTAAGAACCAGCCTGTGAAAACCAACACTGTTCCTGCCGAGATGTCTCCTCTTTCCTTTCTTGTTTTCTGGATAGCTGGATGAAAATGGGTAAAGAAAATGTGCGTTCTGAGGCCATACATACATCACAGTTGTTACAAGTAAAAAGAAAAAAAGATTATACACACACAGATCCCATGTCGTTTCTCCTGCACACACACACACACACACACACACACACACACACACACACACACACACACACACACACACACACACACACACACACACACACAGCATTTGTTAAGATCTACTAATGTAACACAAGCACCGTTTCAGCATGTGTTTTAAAACCACATCTGCTCCGACACCGGCTGGAGGCTAAAAACCAACTAGCTGGTTTTATTATTCATTTACAACAAAACTTTATCCTGAGGATCACATCAGATCTTTATTTTAATCTAAGTTACTGAAACTCTGGGCCCTGGTTAATTATCACACAGCACTGATTATGTTTAACGCGAGCAGGAACTTATTACCATTCAACCTGCCGAGCCACAGAGGAGGAGGCTTCCAGCAAAACACAAAGTTTAAAAAGACACCTGGACAGAATCACCAGGTGTCTGTTCGTGGGATCAAACTGCGGAACAGGCTGGAGGAAGAACACAGTTAATGCCCACATATTAATATCAATACATAAAAACATGGTACCAGAAAAGTACAGAAACGATATGAAGACGTATTATTTAGACTGAGCAGTGTTGTTCTTATTGTTGTTGTCATTGTTGTAAAACTCCATCAATGTAACTAGTATTTGTAAACTTATAAATAATTTAAATGACATTATTATCATTATTATATTGGTATCACTATTATTATTACCATTATTGTTGTTGAAACAATTACTTTTATTATCATTATTATTGTTATTATATAACTCCTTGACAGAAATGTACTCTTTAGGGAGATGATTATTGTATTATTGTATATGAGTATTGTTATTTTTACTATTGTTTTGTTATAAGATAATGTAATGCCTAGTAGTTAATGATGATAAATGACTAACTGACTAAGTTAACAGGGGTGGAACAGGATAAGTGTATGCTTCCACTCACTCCTTCTGAACTTGTGTTTTCTTTTTCTTTTTTTATATTTTGTCATTATGTTTAAATAAAGTGAACTCTTTTGTCCTCGGCTTGTCAGAAACACTCTGTCTGAGGACAAGCAAGGACCAAAGCAAGTATGAAACTCAAGGGAGGAAAAAGTAATCTGTTAGTGAACAAAATTTGTAGCTCAAATCTAGAATATATTGTTGCAGGTGACAAAGGGGGAGTGGTTAAAGAGACCCGGGTTGAAGTAACCGGTCTGGTAACAGAGGTGAACCAGTGTGAGCCGTGAGCAGGAGCCATAATATAGCAGCCCACTGTTTTCTACTAAATCTACTTGAGATGATTAAAATGCCATCTTCAGTTAAAAGACTCAGCAAAACTGGACGATAGAAGATGGAAAAACGTTGCCTGGTCTGATGAATCGTTAGTTCAGCTGAGATGGAACGGTCATATTTGGTGGAAACAACATGAAAGATCCATCCGGCCTTGGATCAACAGTTCGGGCTACTTCCAGCAGGATAATGCACCATGTCACAAAGCTCAGATCATCTCCACCTGCTTTCTAGAACATGACGATGAGTTCACTGGACTCCAACGGCCTCCACAGCCACCAGATCTCAGTCCAGTAGAACAGCTTTGGGATGTGGTGGAACGGGAGATTCTCATCATGGATGCAGCCGACAAACCTGCAGCAACTGTGTGATGCTGTCATGTTAATATGGAGCAAAAATCATCAATATTCCTGCTTCGTTCTTTGTTTTATATAACATTTTATTTTATTAGAGATTTAGGGAGAAAATAAAAATTCTCAGTGAATAACAAGACTTCTTTTTAAATAGATAAGCAGCAGTCTGGATGTTTCCTCTCATATCAGATGCTGAGAACTTTGATCATTTCTTTACTATACTGTAACACACACAAAGCTCTCTCATGAGGTCCACAACAGAAGAGCCTGATTACGACACATCTGAACTTTAATCAGCCATCAGACACCAGCAATCAAACGAAACAGGAAAAAAAAAAACACTAGGAATCTAAACAGATTTTGATTTAAGCTCCCTGTAGAAATGTAATTATGGCAGTAAAACAACAAGCCTGGAGTGAAATAAAATGTTTTTATTTCACTTTTAATGGAAGTTACAATATAGATGTTAATGGGGCTGAGGTGCTGCCTGTATGAATAAGAGTTTTAAAGAGGAAAGTTGGATGGGCATCTGCCAAGATGCTGGACCACATCATAACCAGCATAATTAAATGTTTTTGGTTATTTATTTATTTACAGAATTTGATACAACCCCATTAAAAAACTGGTTTGAGATCAGAGCTTGTAAAGTGTTTCAGACCAATAAAAACATCTGCGCCGGACCTAACTTTCTGGAATGCTGCTAGGGATTAAAAAACAAGCTCTTCAAAAGTCAAATGAATTAAAAACAAGTCAGACTGGTAGCAAAGAAATCCAACACACTTAAGGTGCAATGTGAGCTGGCAAAACTGGTTTATTTCCCTGCCAGGTCACTTAGACCTTGTTACAAAACTCTCAACTTACGCAACACCTGCTGTTCTCAAAGGTAGAAGGAAACAGTCAGCTGACTAATGAAAACAAAGATGTACTGTAACCACATCCAGGTCAGAAAACAGCCAGGAGCAGGACTGTGTTGGCACATTTAAAAACATGTCTGAAAATAAATAAAACAGAAGAACATTACAGCAGTTTTAGACGTCTCGCAACTACTTAAGCAAACTTTGAATAAAAGTGTTTCAGGTGTCGACTTCCACTCTGCCAGCTGGATTTAGGCTGTTAAAGTGGATTTAAACCACCGTTTTAAAAAAACAATAATCAGTGGATCAAGTTGATGAGAGGCTGATCAAGTAATTTCTTTGTTTTTTTCCACAAACGAATAAAGACGCCATTGTTGTTTTAAAACAGAAAATACCACCGAACTGAACCTGGTGAGTTTACCGGCTCATACCACCCCTGCTGCCACCTTCAGGTTAGGAGGAGAAACTGCAACACGACACCAAAACGACGCTCGGGTGTGAGAGCAAACTCACCAGCATCAGCTACGCCGGGGTCTCCAGCTCCGGTCCTCGTGAGCTACTGTCCTGCAGGTTTCGGATGTCTCCTACTACAACACACCTCTGCACAAGCCTGTTAATGACCCGGTGATTTGAGTCAGGTGTGTTGCATCAGGGTAGAACCCAAAACCTGCAGGACAGTAGCTCACAAGGACTGGAGTTGGAGATCCCCGAGCTACGCCATAAACGACCGCAAGCAGACGCTGCGCGAGCATAAATCTGCCTTCAAAAAGTTAAAAATATTATGTAAATGGCAGCTCAATCAGCAGCCAATCACATTACTTGACTGAAGGTTCAAGTAATCACTAATCGTAAAGATAAATTTACATAAAAGAAATCTGTCTGGCCATGATTCTGTTCCGTCTCATGTTTACATCGGATTTGTGTAGAGCTTCATTCCACACACTCACGTATCATCGCTTATTATTATTATCCAATCCCTCACAGCTGAGAGGAGGCAGGAAAGAGTAACTGGGAGTTTGTGTGAAGCTGTAGAGAAAGTACGAGTTCCTGGTGGGCTTCCCACCTGTGGGGATGCAAAGGCAGTCAAACATTTCCCAGCAAGAAACTTTCAACACCTTAATCAGACGAGGCAAAGACGAGGTAGCCTACATGTTGAAATTAAGCATCACGTTGACAGCTACACAGATCTCAGATAACAGGCTGACAATAATAAACACCTACTGGGGAATACTGGATCCATTTTAAACCCTAAAACGGCTCAGACGTTCCTGCAATGAGGGTAGATTCAGACGTAGAGAACGTCATGTCTGTTCTCAGCATGAGTGCTACCACTTTCACCTCCCTGGGAGAGTTAATAATAAAATAAATAAATCAAACTTTTTATTTTTTAGGTGGCTGAAGCTTCATATTGTTGGACGTGTTCTCTGCTGGATGGATGCGCACATGTGGCCTGTGTGGCATCAGGGTGAAACTCGCTGCATGCAGTACAGAAATGATGTAGAGAGAAATGAGGCTGTGGTGTAAATAAGATGAACGACATCAGACTGTTTAGTTTTTCCTACAAGGACAAAGTAGAAACCTGTTCTAGAGGAAACGTGACCTTCAGGCTTCAGCTTGCATGAAGCCGGTCATTTCCCAACTTTAGGTTCTTGTTAGAATATACAACAGTTCATATTTCGATGTCATGTGATAAAGAAAATATATTTCTACAGAAGTTGATTAAATCACAAACCAAATCACAATATCGGTTAGCAAACTTGCAGATTTCTTCCCACATATTGTTCAGGCCTAATTCCTGCAGGATTTAAATCAGGTGTGGAGAACAGCTAAAAATGTCTGATTACATGTCCTGGGAGAGAAAACTGTAAAACTACCGAGGATAAATACAATGGCATGCAAAAGGAAAACCGCAGCATCAGTTTGTTACTTTCTGAGCTTTAGAAGCAGCAACTTTATCTGAACACATTTTATACCCTGTGGAAGAGAAACATTTCAGTAGTGAAATCATTTTTTATTGCTCCAACAGAAACATTCATTTACAAAGAGTGGCAACACCGGGGCCTCCAAACAACTCTCCACTGACCTAAAAACTAAGATAATTCATTATTATGAATTAAGAGAAGGTTACAAGACATTATCTGGAAGGTTTGGACTGTATCGCCACAACAGAAATGAAATGGAAGGCCACAGTCCTTCTGAAGGGAAGACGTAGGCTGAAAAGGCCCAGGCAAAGCCATAGACCAGCTCCACAGAACATCTGGCCACTGCTGGTGTAGCTGTTCATTGTTCCACAATCCAGCACACTTAGAACCAGGAAAGACTCATTCGATGCACAAAAAGCCTCTTAAACGTGTTGGTCTCCAGAAGAGTCGCATGAGGTATGCAAAAGCACATCTGGACAAGCCACAAGCATTCTGGAAATAAATACTGTGGTCAGATGAGACTAAGATAGAACTATTTGGTCAGAACAAGAGGAGGTATGCATGGCAACATGAACACACGGAATTCCATGAGAAGAAATTATTGCCTACTGTGAAATTTGGTGGCGAGTCCATCGTGTTATGGGGCTCTATGGCTAAGTACTGGAAACCAAGTTAAAATGAAGGTCCACGTGAATTCCTCTCAGTATCAGCTGTTCAAACTCCACCAAGGAATTCATGCAAGTACAGTATCCTGGAATGGCCATCCCAGTCTCCAGACTAACATCACTGAAAACGTATGGATTGATTTTAAGAAGGCTGTCTTTGCATGAAAGTCAAGAAACCAGGTTGAACTGGAGGCGCTTTGTATGGAGGCCAATATACCACCTGCCAGACTTCAGGGACTTGTCTGTGGATATAGGCGGTGTCAGCAAAATGAGGCTCTACTAAATACTGATGGGATTATTTCTTTGGGGTACCTAAATTTATGCACATGCCTATTTTTGTTTAAATGCACATAAAATTGTTTCCATTAGAGCAATAAAAATTATTTTTAAAAAAACCTGATGCAGTGAATTTCCTAAGAGGTGCCAAGACTTCTGCATACCACTGTATTTCTTAAATGCAATCAAATCATCTTATTCAAAATAAAATAAAATCTCTCAATGTTAAGAATTCTTAAAATTAGCATAAAGTGGCCAATGTAGGATGAAAATGTGCCTCAGAGCTCAGCAGAACATCTGAAATTCAACCGGCTTATCTTATTACAAGAAATGAAAACTCATTTAATAAAAATTGAATACTTATAATGAAGTGAGTCTTTTCAATCCAAAGGTCTCTGAATACTTTGAGTCATGGTAAAAGGAACACTTTGGAGACGTGTTAAGATGTGTAAATATCTGTATTTGCATAACTTAGAAAAATGAAGATGGCACATGGTATGAATGGAAAATAGTCTAAAAAACACCTGAAATGGTGCAAAATGTGAAGCATAAAAAATTTAGAGCAGTTTGAGTAAAAACGGGCATTTCGTTACAGTTTGGCACCGTCTGAGTCCTCAAGTTTAAAAATGATAAACTTCCTTAATCAGGGATTAATAATGAGTGAAAAATTAAAATAAACAGAATAATTAAAACAAGTGATTCTGTCTGGAATTAAGACATCAAAACATCCTCATTTACAGTATTTAGTTCTTTAAATCAGCCTCATGAACACTGATCAATTAAACATTTATCAATGATCACTTCTCTTGTCCAAAAGACCAAAAACTATGAGATTATTGGAGCCTGTGTTGATTTGAGACATGAAATGTGATTGGACCTCATCTGCTTCATTTTAAGAAGCAACTTTTCACGTCTGTCTCTCGTAAACGAACTGTGTGACGGAACGTGAATATTGTTTATTAGTTCTTTTATTATCATTTTCTATTAAGGATGAAAACAACTTTAATCTGAAAAAAATCTGAAACTGCAGATGCCACCTCCTGGCATTTGTGGTTTTCAGAACCCGACGTTTTCCAGCGTGCCTGACTCGGGCATTGGGGTGGGTGCTGGCTCCCGGGGTCTTGGCCTCGTCCATCTCTGTGGAGCCGGTGCCTGGCAGTGTGGCGTGACCGTCCCTGGCCTCCTGGGGCCTTTTTGTCTGGCTGGGCCTTCCTCTGCCGCCCTCTGGGCAGATGCGTGGTCATCCCGGTGGCCAGCTGGCTGGGATACGTGCTCTTAGGGGGGCGGCTGGTCTTCTGGGTCCCTGGGCCTCCTGGGCTGGCTCTGACCTTTGTGGTGGCCCAGTTGCATGTGCATATCACAATGTTTTTTGTTTATTTTAACAGCTGGTTGTCTTTAATTTCTTCTCTTCGTTGTCTTTTTATCTTTCATTATTGCTACATGTGATGGAGGTGGATCAAGTTATTTCAGTTGTTTTGGATTTTGTGAGCCATGAAACTTTGGAAATTTGAGAGTTTGTAAAAATGGCTTTTTCCTTAAAAATAAGGCAAATAATCAGTCACTGAGATTTATTGCAAAACATTTTTACAGCTTGTTATTACTGGTTTGTATTGGCTCAAAATTAGATGGAATATCTTGTTTTTAAAAGGTCAGACGCATTTCTTTAAGCCATTTTAAAATTCTAATAAATAAAAACATGATATGTATTACTCTTTTGGAAGTTTTATTCATTTTGAAAATACCTCAGAAGGAAAAAGTTATTAGCAACCAGCTGTTCGGGGTGATGAATGGTCAAACACAACACCTAAATGTTTCTTGGTTGATGGAGATATAATAAAAAAAGTTGAATTCAAGAGGAAACACACTGACAACAATGATACTGTGACTTATTTAATGAACACCAACCACAAGCTCTATGAAGACTGAACAGGCTGCTCAACCCAAGTCCGTGTTATAAAACAAGACCTCCTCTTGTACATGGGGTTAAGATGCCCCATTACACACCCAACTATGGCTGCCCTTTGCACCTAATTCATGATAGTCAAAACACTCAGTGAAGCCTTGAGAAAACACAATCACACAAACAAAACATACACACACCAATGCCGCCTCATGGGATCTGTCATTTTCAAAAACTAACAACTAACCTACAAAAGAGAAAGATACTGGACAAAAGACAAAAACTGTTCTCAAAGATTCAAGAAACTGTAAAGAGAAGAAAGAGAGATGAGTGTTTGATTGTATCTTTCATGTGTTTGATATACACCTCACACAGCTATATACACACAGTCAGACAGACCAAACATTACGAAGATCCATTTCTCTTGAGCAACGTCCAGCAGCTCAGAAACAACAATCACATGACTCTGAGCTTGATGGGTCGTAAACGTCTTAATGATTAAACTCAACAAGTTCAGCAAAGACACAACAAAGCTGCATTCAATAACACGATCTTAGGCATTTAACATGAATGACAAGCATAAAAGCGGACAGGAGAAGGGCTGTGAACGCATCACAGAAACGACTTCTGCATGCAGAACAACATCTAATGACAAGCATTAAAACCACAACTCACTTCTCCTTTACAGTACACACTCACACAAACAGTCCTACACTCACCATTCTCAACCAGTTCCTCCTCATCCAGCTGCTTCGTCCAGCACGGCCAGGCCATCCCTCATTACCGGCCACAAACACTCTCAATCCACAATCAAACTGGTAGGCTTCCCTGCAAACTCCTCCAGGAAGTCAACTCCAGCAGCTCACACCATCTTCAGCTCTCTGGAAGTCAGTGTGTAATGATTGGCTAATCTCTCTGGGAAATATATGGTGATTTGCTGAACTGTGTTATTGCGTTTTAGTTAACAGGCTGAGTCCAATCGTTGCATAATAGTGAGATCACGTATGTTTATAAGGTCTTTCACCCTCTGAACCCTGCAGGACCCACATAGCTGTCAGGAAGAAAGCCTGTGTTGTACACAGTACTACGGAAAGGGTCAATTTACTTCATTCTACTGTTCAGTCTATTCTTGGAATGAAAGCCTTTTGAATATTAAACTGGAACTCTCTGATAAGGACAGCCTTGTGAAAATGGCAAGCAGTAGAAGTACCATTTTAAAAATGGTGAGAATAATACGCTATGTTAAGCAATTTAAAGCCCTTGAAAAAAATTATAAAACACAAGTTATGAACAGTTTTTCAAATTAATTTAACCTGAATTAACTGAGAAACTAACCCAGCTCTGACCTCAGGAGAACAGTTATCTGAATATCGCACATAAAGAAACTTTGTGGAGAGATAGAGCTGTGTTTATAAAGTAAATACTGCTCTACCACACAGAAATTCCTCAGAGTCTTCACTGCTCCAGCTAAAAGCTTGAACTGTACAGCGATCATTTTACGCCTCCATTTACTGGCTCAACATTTGTTAAAGCACTGAAGTACTACCATCTAAAAGCAAAGGTGCAAAGAAAAAAAAGAAAAAGGAAAATGTGAGTTATCTGTCAGAACAGAACAAGAAAACGTGCCAACACCTCATTGAAGCATGAGAACTGACCCTCGGAGGAGCTGCGGAAGCAAAGCTATGCCGAGCCTTCGCTGCAGAACAGCTGCCTGTTTCGCTTTCGGTGGAACCGAACCGGGTGAGGTCTGTGATTTCTCTCAAGTTAAAAGAAGTACAAATCACTGATTATATTAACAACATTTAACTCACTGATTGTAGCCTCAGGCATATAAACATGGCTATAAGAAATGTATTTTCCGTGGGGCTTCAATCGTGGGGATTGTTATTAGATTTATGTCAGTCTCAGTAAGGATGAGGTATTTTCTGTTGGTTCCTCTGCATAACCAGAGTGTATCTCTCAGCACACTCCAGTCCACTAGGTGGTAGTCATGAATCTTTAATGGCCAGGCTATAGTTGCTGTGTACGCAAGCATACACATCAACGTTCCACGACGTTTTTGGATTCGGTTGCTGCAAGACAACAGCGCGACGGCGCAGTCAAATTACCTGATACTAAAGGTCTCCACTAGTGGAAGTACACAGCACATGGACTTTGAAATAGTGAAAAGGCCAACAGTTTACCAATCTGCTGCCAACTGTTAAGACATAAAAACAGTGAGCTAAGATTATATTGCAACGAGAACGAAAAATCATAAAGGTGCCGGTAGTTGCGGACAAGGTCCAGCAGGGTGCTCTTCATAACTATCCGCCATTGTGATCTTGTGTTCATGTTCAAGTCAATACTACAGCTCGCACATGCGACACGTTACGTCGCGTCAACGCCAGTAGCCTATGTACCAAAGGAACGAGTGGCAGACATGATACACCCCATCCCATCCGGCTAAGCTGCTTTCTGACTGCCCACAGAAAAGGGAAGACTACATTGATAAACATAATGGCCTGTCAAGCGTATTGGGGAAGGAAACTGAGCATAAACATAGAAGCGAGTGTGTAGGAAAGTAACTGGAATGATCCACAAAATCAGGGGTGAGACTGAAACTGAACTCATAGCCTTCCCTAAAGGTTGAAGTAGTAACAGAATCATTTAGATTCAGTCAAACTGATGAAGAACAAATTAATATAATGTCCAATCTTTGTTGCTGTTTGGTGAACACTGAAATAGGAAACATGACTAATTTGTTTAACATCTGTAAAAGGTATCATCCTGGAGACACAAAAGCATTTAAATTCAGGCCGACATGATTCTGGTTCAACCTCATATGAAAAATATTCAACACAAAGCAAAGATATTACAACATCAGTTTCCTATTTTATAGCAAAAGAGATGGTTGTGGTATCAGTAAAGACTGCCTCGTGTTCATGTATTTCACTCTATCAATTGTTTTTATCCATTTTAAATGAATAAAATGACACTGTTCATCATCTAGAGGAGATTGAAGCTCATCCCTGTGTGCAATAAGGCAAAATAAACAACAGATGAGGGAAACAGATGCTCAGGAACCACAGAGCGACTTTAAGAACAAGGCACATTGTTTATAAACCCTATTTTATAAAGACTGAGAACAACGTGATGCACAAAGACAACGAGACGACCTCAAGAATCCAAAACTTAAAACATCCAAAGCAAGGCTCACATCTCCATACGCTCTGTGAAACATGATCAAGTGTTTGCAGTTCTTGGAATATGGGTCATCAACACCCATCAGTCTGCAGAGCAACGCTGTGTGTTCCAGCAAGGGATGTCGTACTAAGATCAGCATTCACGGAGTCCGTGTCCTGAGGGGACAAAGCCCACTATAATCTAACATTTTCACAGGAAATCAACACACACACACACACACACACACACACACACACACACACACACACACACACACACACACACACACACACACACACACACACACACACACAGCCAATTCTTCATACGACCACAGAACTGCATGCCAAAACATACACGGTGCTGTAAAATCATCTGAACACACGTTTGAAAAAATAAGACAGGAAGTGGGCAGGAAGACCTACGCAAACACAAAGTTTCAAGTAAGAGTTTGAACTTTGAACTCTTAAGGTCCGGTCACCATGGGAACTGGCATCTCATGTGATCCCTGTGATGCCCACTGACAACATACAAGAACGTCTAGATAGAACATGCTCACGTCATGGACGGTTGTTACGCTGCCACCCGGAGATTCTAAATTATGTTTACTGGGTCAGAGGAAATTTAATAAAGAACTCTTCTGCATTTACACTTGATTTAATTCACTTTCATGTGCACAAGATTAAGCACTGTGGAGGTCATTCAGCCTTCCTGCTGTCCTGACTTAGACGTTAGAGTAGAAAAACACATCGATTCTCAGCTGTTTTAGAGCTCAGTGGTCCCATCCATGATCCAGCTCCCCTATTATCCCCCACCATTTAAAGGTTGGCTAAGGCTCTTCCCTGAATGGAACAGAAATAGTAATTAACAGACGTGAATAAGTGAATAGAAATGATATAAACAACACTTAGAAATCTTAAAATCAAACTTTAATCTGGTCTTATTTATAAACAGCGTCAAAAAGCATTCATTAAAAAGTGATGATGCTGCTACATTTTGTAGAACAGCTGAAGAAAACTTAACTGGTATAAAGTGTGTGGAAACAGCAGGCAATGCTCAGAATTTCTTCTAAAAACTAAATAAAAAGTGTGGAAAATGTGAGCGAGTTCTGTGCCGGTCAGTCTTTCTCCTGCTGGTTGCAGAAGTTTGCTTCAACTAGAACATTAATGTTGGATATTTGTGGTTGCAAACATCCAAAACTAATGTCTCATTCATTTTATTTTCTGTTATGCGATTCCTGCTTTAATGGTCCTGATTAAGAGCGAAGTTTAACCATGAAAATAAGGCACCTGTTCGTGAGAAGAACACGTTTCACAATTATCTGTTTTCTTGTGTCTCAACTGTGAGAATTTCACTTTCTTTTTTTAATTATCATGTTAAAACTCCATCATGTTAGATTTTTCATGCAGAAAACAATCAGTCTAGAAGAGTTAGCGTAAGAACTGATCAGAAATACATACGGTTACCACCAGCTAGCCATACAGGCTGGACAAGTCAGCATAGTTTAAAGGTCCCATATTATACACTTTATTCCCAATCTGAGACCATTCATTAATATCTAAATGAAATATTTCCGCCATGGTATGGACAAATCGACCCTCAGTTTGAGTGCAGCGGCTTCTCTTCACCTCCCTCTTTTTAGCAGCTTCAGAAATGTGCCGTTTATGGTGGGCGGAACCCTGGTGGAGCAGCTCAGCTGTTGGCTCCGCCCATCGCATCGCCCGTCATGAGGTGATTGACAGGTTAATATATTTTCAAGCTATCAGACTAATAAGGCCGAAACGATAAAATAACTGCCAGCTCTTACCTCTCCAGCTGTGTCACGGACAGTTGGTATTGAACCTGGCTTCAGCTTCAAACGGTTGGCGAAGCCTGCTTTCCATGCCCCCATGTTGTGGAAACAGTCCTCTTTGAAATGCTGGCCACAGACATGCAAAACCTTTGGAAGTTTTCCGGGTACATTTCCTCCAAAAATAAAATTAATCCACTCAGTCCTCGTGGGTTCAGTGGATGGAAGTAAAAAAACGTTTTCGTGTTCATTTATGCAGCCACAAACAGAACAGTGCTTCTGTCGCTTAGCCATGTCCGCTAACGAGGGTTGCCGAAGAGGGAAAAACACTGGGCGCTAGGTGACTGTTCCAAAACCATTAAAAAGTGAATTTTGCATAATATGGGACCTTTAATGTGAATGATTGACAGGCTCAAACTTTGCCCACAACATCTTTTCTGGGCATTTGTAGCATCACGAGTGATCCTTGTGAAACAAATACTTCATTCATGATGCTCTTGCTGCCTTGCATTAGTAAAACAACTAGCAGACCGCTCACCTGAATCCAGCTAGTAAGTCAAATAAACACTTGCTATATATTATGCCTCAAAGCAGGAGAACGCTCAGCTGATCTGCTGGAGATCAAAGAGCCGTCCTCTACCAGCGGCGGTGGTGTGTGTAGAGTAGAAAATTAACATCTGCCAAGCATCAAACGTGGTCAGACTTTCCACAGTCTGGCTGACACATTTTGTTCTGGTATTCTTCATCAGTGATGACTCATTCAGTGTTCGTAGAGACGCCTTAACACTGAATCCATTGTGAAACGTGCTCTTCCTTTTTTGTGCAGGAGGGCATGTGTTAAATGGAAGAACACATAAGCCAAGCAAATCCATGCACGGATATAAGTGGAATGTTTACGACAACAGAGGCAAGGCCGTGACAGATCAGCAGCTGTTATGAAATTGGGGGCTTTAAAATGTCCTTAGATGACCCCTAGTCAACCCACTTTCTTCAAAAACAGTTACTGTCACATAAAACTTTGAAAAAGCTCGCGTAATTTACAACATGCTCATCTTCAGTCCACATTTCTTCTTTCCCGTTTCCGTACATGCAACCTTCTGAAATCAAAATACTGAAAAAAATAGAAATGCTCTCCGTCCACTTTTTGGTCACCAGTCAAGAAGTTAACATGACTGAACCATCCATCTGCCTACCGCAGCGGTACACAGGATGAAAAGTCAATAAAAAAGGCAATAAAACTTATTCTGATCTGCACACCATCAGTAATAAATCTAAGTAGTAAACTTACACAGACTGTATTGTCAGCAGTAACAACATCCAGTGCAAGCAAAATCAGCCACATAAAATCGCATCATAAACCCGGCAAATCAGGAAAAAGCAAACGACCTGTTGCCCGTGTGCCAAGTTTACGGCTTTTCTAAAAATGCATGACTCAAACGTTGCCAGCTAATGGATATACCTACATACAGCAGGCAAAGGGAAAACAGCACGGATGATACTACTGGTATGAAATCCTCTTTCTGAAATTCCCTCCAGACTGGTTGAGAAATGATTATTAACCCAAACAATGAAACCCAAAAATAATTAAAGACTAGTGAATCCGTTTCTGATCAGAGGTTTTTGTAATGCGTCTGCCAATCGCTCCTTCTGCTATGTATTTAAAAACTATTCCTCTTTAATTTGTTGAGACTAAAATAAATCTTTAGCAGCTGAGGATCATTTTAAAACATAAATTCCACTTTATTTCTGCCCTGGCTGTTTTGCATTTAAAACTTGGTCCAAAGTACAGCGTTAATTAGCAAATGAAGGCCTCAGCCACTGGTCTCTCAACCAAAAACATGTTCCTGTTAAAACTTTGTTCCAAGTGTTTTATTTGTACATGGGAAGATTAGCAGATTCTTGTAGGATTCTTGTGGCTGTCTCTGGTCCAGATGGGCATTGTAAGTGAAGATGCCGCTTACTTTTTAGAATGACAAACAACACCGAGTCTAAAGTCGCACGTCCATCAACACATCCAGACTGGTTTGCACTTTTTTGTTTCCACAGGTAAAAGCTGGGAAGGATGCCATAATATATGATCTGAACCCTCCTTTTTAGAGACCCTTCCACTGCGGTCCTAATCAAACAGATCTGACCCTGAAGGGTGGAGCTTCGCACACTGATTGGTTAAAAGAATCATCACGTCGTGTGGAACAAAGCGAGAACAGCACCATGTTTGGTTGTTTAAAGCCAAATGCTGAGATGAAATAAACTGCTGGATGTCCACCGTTCTCGTGCTTTGTTTCTGTGTCGTGTTCATCTTCATTACAATTTAAAGAAGCTATCACGCCGCTCTATCACATAGCTGACGCAGCTTATTCCCACCTACTGTGTAAGGGTACGGTTAGTTGTGGAAACGCAACAGAGATCCGGATTTACCAAACCACACCAAACTTTCCCAACCAAGACTATAGGCCAGTTCCTCCTCTTTTTCCACAGTGTCTCTAAAGGAGTGCCACAGGGTTTCATCTTAGGACCCAAGTTATTTTCTATTTATATTAATAAACTGATAACCTGTCAAATGCAATGTACCATTTTTATGCCTCCGATAATCTTTTGCTTTTCTTCCTCAACTACCCAGACTTTCGATTTTCTACAGACTGCTTGTCATATTATTTAGTCTCATCTGCAGGCATTGAAATTGGCTTAGAACGCAGACAAAACCAAACTCATGGTATTTTCAAACAAATGTGAAACCCCAGAAACAATTTAGCCAATAGCTGCCCAAGGTAATTCGATAGTTACCAATGACAATTACACGAGCTTTCTGCTCAACCATGAGCTTTTCTCTGAGCTCACATCACAAATCTGGTTCGAAAACTAAGAGTTTTCTCATCACAAAAAGTCCTGCCTCTCCCTCAGAGCTCACAGTTATTTTGTTTCAGCTACGTTTACTGAGAAGTTGTTTTGTACACAAGTGCCACAGCCAAATGTTTTCAGTACACACACAGTAAACACAGTTTATCGGTGTGCTTTAAGATTTCGTACTGGTTGTAGTCGTCTCATTGTGACTTGTATATTTGAGTTCCCCCCTTGTCAGTTTCCACCGACAAGTGCGGGGCGGGTAGGGATGCAATTTTTTGTGTTTCCACATGTGAAAACTGGGAAGGGTACCCCAATATCAGACCCCACCCTAATGGGTGGAGTTTGACACATTGAAATCCGTTGATTGGTTAAGAAAAAGAGTCACTTCGTGGCATAAAAACAAGCAGGAATGGCTCTTCGTGTGCATATATTTTCTTTTTGTTGATTAAATTGCTGTTTAAAATGGCGTTAGGCAGCACCTCCATGAAGAAAGAACACACAGTGTTGGATGACTACCATTCTCCTCCTTTGTTTCTGAGTCGTGTTGTGGTTCTACTTTAAGGAAGCGTTGCGCTGTAATGGCGCCATGCTGCAACGTAGCTGAGGAGTCGATCACTATCCGGTTCATACTATGCCTCTCAGTGGACGTTCCGGTTGGCTGGGGAAAGGCAGCGAGGTTACAGTTTACAAAACATATCCACACCTTAGCCATCCCGACCTGACCTGTACCCATTGGTGGAAACAAGGCTATGGACACGCCCACTGCTCTTATTGGATTGGTTCCATCTTCTTCTTCAAAATCCAAGGGTTAGATAGATGGTAAACATGCTTTATGCTTCATGATTTTGTGATATTTATCAGTAAAATGTTCCAGAGTCCAGACTGAAATGAGGAAACAAGCTTTTAGATTTGCTGCCACCCGCTGCTGAAACACAGCATAAAATGAGCTAAACATGTCAGGACTTATTTCAAGCTTCGCATTCTTTTTTTTTTCCAGATAGCAAGAACCATAAGATGGTTCTTTGTTTTTACCTATTCCTGACCTCATCTACTTGCACTATGAAACCTGCTGAACTGTGAGTAATTTGTATTTTCTTGACATGTGCTGGTGACCTCATGGCTAGGTCATCTTTGCAAAACAGATCTTAATCCTAGTGGGTTTTTAATCTGGTTAAAATAAGTGTTAAATAAGAATTTAAAAGAAAAAAAAACATGATTGACGCAGAAACGTTTGCAGAAATCCTGAGTAAAAAATGTTTAAAATGTCCATATTTTAATAAGACAATGACTGGCAGGGTCTTCTCAAGACCCTTGGCAAGACAAGAGTCCAAACCCAGGAGAGCATCTTTGGAGAGAAAGGCTGCGGCCATCCCTCCCCATCAACCGGATCCAGCCTGAACGTCTTTGACAAGAATAAAAAGACAGACTTTGTAAATTTCAAAGAAATAGCATGCCAAGCATGTCGGATCCCTCCAAGGAAGACTTGTGCAATAACTCAAAGTTAAGTGTTGAAATATTCAAGTCATAACTTCTCCAAAAACCTCTCCAAGAAAACAACTTGTTTTTATGTCATTGTTAAGAACTGGGAGCTGATCGATTAGGATGAAACTGAATCCACTTTTATTGTAAAGGGTTAGAAAACATTTGAACGGCACAGACTCAAGACAACAGGATGAACGAAATTTAAATGTAGAAGTTCAATCAAGCTCCAGGCTGCTGTTGTTGAGCTTCAGCTCATCATTAAACATTACATGAATAAAACCCATCATTAGATCTGTGATGGAGAAGAGTTTCATGCTGGAACATTTACAAACGTTCATACCAGTGGACAAAGCCTACCAGCAGAGATGTTCGCCATGTGTTGGGTTTTTTTAGGGATGAGGAGATTTCATGGGAAACATGATCTTTGTTATGATAAAACATGCCATTTTAATTCAATAAGAAGAATGGAGAAAATTAAAGTCAGCTTTTCAGATAGGACAACAGAGGAAACATAGCACGGCACTCCCTGCACAATTCTCGAGACAATATTTGGTCTAGTGGCTCTTCTTCCCTAATGCACTTTCGTCCTTAAACATTGAGGGTTAATGAGTCCCTGAGCAGCAGGTCACACAAAAATAAACCATTACAGCTGCACCAGCAACCTGACCCTAAAACCAAAAACCTTCACATTAGCCTCCAAGCCTGACACAGAAATACAAAATCTAACACTGGCTTTCATGAATCTGCTTCTGCTTGAACCAGATCACAGCACACCTTCTCTCCAGACAGTTATTTCCCAAAACCAGTGTAATCTTAAAACTCACCGCTGTCAGTGTTTTTCAAAGCCAAGCTGCTTCGAATCCATCGAGCTGACAGGGAGGAAAAACAGCCCATTAAGAAAAACCATCTCGTCCCCGACTTCCTTCCTGTTGGCCCACAGTAACATCAGCAGTTACCAGGCAGCTGATGTGTGCAAGGCAATCTTTTATTTTTTATTCCAAATTATCTGAAAGCACCAGCTCGACTTGGTACAGAGTACAGCAGGTCATGTAGTCGGGCTGAGACTGAATTTTGGTTGAAGTGAACAAGACAACCACCAAAAGGTGCTAGAAAATGAGAGGTCACAGCTACAGCGTGCAGCTGAATTAGCTTTCCCTTGTTAAGAAAAATAAACTCTCAGGATGTTAAACAGCAGAAAGAATGGAGAAAAGAAATCAGGCGCTTGTTGGGGTGGTTTTCCTGTTTCCATGTGAAAATGGAATTCCTGTCTGAATAAAGTCCCAATATGAGCAGCTGAAAGTCAATTTACGTCTACGTTACTACTGCAATCATCTTTTCTCTTATGTGATGCTGAGTTTCCAGCCTTCAGCTGACTCTCTGATATAAAACAACAAAAACCAGCATCAGGACCTCATCTTTCCAGATTCTGAGCTCAACTGTTTTTATAGTGACCTTTTTAAACTTAAAACCTGAAAATAAAAAGTAAACCTTGTAAAAAGAAAATAATTGTGGGGTTTTACACTTTCAGTAGTAACTTGATGAAACGCGAGCGGTAAGATTTTGCCCGTGTGGACGAACCTCAGACACATTCGACAAAACACAGGGTTCAATGCTGAGACGCATCATGACGGCGCAGCTGCGAGCATCGCTTCCCTGCTTTAATATTTATAAAAGTCTTTAGCTGAAAACAGCTGTTTGGCCAAAAGAAATTACTTCTGTTACCCTGAAAAAGGTTATTCAGACAAATAAAACAAGTATACAACATTTCTGTGCTCTGTCCACACATCTGCTCTACATGCACATCTTTTTTATGCCATAAAATTTTGTGTCTAGTAGAAGTGATTTCACTGCAGCACAGTTTTTTTCCTCAAATCCAGTCTTTCATTCCCACTTTTAACCTAAAAAAATATGGAAATAAACCCTGAACTCTGAACTAGTTCAATACTGAAATGGTAAACTCTTCATTTGACTCCGTGTGAACTGGACTTTGTACTAGTTCATGAGAAGCATGAACTTGCCCAACACTGCTAAGATCTGTGGTTTGTATTCAGAGCCAGTGGATAACAGATTCTGAAAAAAACTGTGTTAATGTGCCGCAACTGCCAGAGTTAATTCATTAATGTGTCAACACAATAACTTGCCCAGCCCTGCTTTAATTTACCGTAACATTGTGCTATGTTGCTAAGGACTTAGAATCACTTTAAGGGGAGGCTGGCTAAGTTAGATTTCTACCTTTCCGTGGCAAAAATGTAAAGTATTACATCTAGAGGAGCATGCTTCCTGTCTGAAAAGTCTTAGCCAGAATAAAAGGAGTACATCTTCACAACTGCAAGGGCTGTATGTATATTCTTGGATTCAAAAGAAACAAAAGACATGCTTCTCTATGGCTGCTACCTCGCCCAGTTTCTGTTGCTGAGTGATAACAGACATGTTTGTAACGAGCAGAGCCTCTGCTTGCATACGACACCTTGTTAGGATGGTTTTGTTTGGAGTGGAGGAAGCACCAAAGCAGGGATGTCATGTCCATGTGTTTCTGTTGTATGTTCATGTACCTGCTGGAGGCTGGAACTGTGTTTCATTTGCGATGCTTGGTAGAGGCTTTTAAAGCGGCGGCTCTCAAACCTTTTGAGCCATGACTCCCAAGACGACATACGTTGGTGTTTCCAACCCCAACCCCCACGTGATGGCTGAGCGATTGTGTGACGAATCAAATGGGTCATCCTGCAGCCATCCTCTAAATGTGAGGCTGGAAAACTGTCGAAATCTTCACAAATAAGGAGGATAAAGTGGTTTTTGGTGGTTCATCGCTGTGGCAAGGCCATGCCCCAAATCAGCTTCTCTCGTGGAGATAATGTCAAATTCAGATTTTTAATATGCCATATGCACTCACTTTGTTTGCATTAATGTGTTAAAAGATTAGGATGCTAATTTCAAAGCTCTTTCATTTCAAGAGCCCTGGTAAAAATCCCAAATTTATTTGATAAATGTCGGCTATATATTTTTTACAATTATCTGGCAACCCCCTGAAGTTATCTCGTGACCCCCATGGGGGTCCCAACGTCCAGTTTGAGAGCAACTCTTTTAAAGGATTTTCTCCCCATCAGTTTGGTATGTTACATGTTGGGATTGCTGCTTCCTAGCATGTACATAGATTGCCTGTCCTGCATGCATCTTATGCTAGGGGCTCTCATTATCAAGGGGTCTTATACCAATGACTCAGGAGGAATCTCACCAGAAGCTGCAAGATTTAAACACAAAAGCTTTTAAAAAATTCACTCTTAGCCAAAAGTGCTAATTAGCTAATACTTTTCTCATTTCAGTTTACAAGGGCGTAAATTAACCTTCTTTATGAGATCCTGCTGCATGTTCGGCGCTGAACTGATGAACTGATCTAACAATGCACAATGACAGCGTGATGACACATCCAGAGCAGACACCTACAGCAAAAGCATTACAAAAGGCTGATAAACCAGAAAGTTCACAGTGTGACTAATAATCTCTAGTGATGACATCTTCAGTAACTGTGCAGACTTAGAGGAAGCAACACAGATGTCATAGATTTGAGGAAACTGAGTCTGTAGTGGTAATGTGGAGTCAGAGTGCAGTAAATCTAGTTGATAAGTGGTGTTACTGCACAGATGGGTGAGCACATCTCATTGAAAACATGTGACACTACAATGCTGACAGATAACCTATCTTAGAGTGCTAAAAGATCCAAAAAGACTGACTTAACGTGTCAGCCCCTTTGTTTCTGTTAGCAACACTCACATTTTCTAATGCAGCCTAACTGAGAAGAAACAGATGTTAAATCAGCTAGTGATCACACTTGAGCTACACCCATGCAGTCACCTGAGTTGAGAGGAGGGACGTCGTCTGTGGTGGAAAAGTCCAATGTGGCTCCTGCTATGTCCACCATCTCATCATCATCGTCATCATCACTGGGATGATGAAGGTCGTCAAAGCTGCCTGAGCGATAACCAGGGTTTTCCATGACTCCAGATACTGTTAAAAGGACAAAAAATAAGGATATTTAACCACCATATGGCTGGATGGTGAATATCCGCTTCCGTTTATTACCTCTTTCGGTGCTGAACGCATATTTCCGATTCAAGTTTGTCCAAAACTGAGACATTGTGTCAGAAAGTCGGGGGCTTCCCGGAGTCTTTATTCTCCCTTAAATTTTTTATTTACAAAAATAAATGAATGAATAATAGGATTTGCTGGAGAGCTGCTGAGAGCCGACTAACCACCCCAGCTGGTCCGATCACCTGGTTCAATGCAGGCTCAGCAACCAGCACATCTTCAGTTTGAAGGAAGTTTTCGCAACCGTTTCCGCTTTTTCTTTCCCCCCCAAGTATTATCATACTACCGTGTTTCACCGCTAAAGCCAGCAAAAGCAAGGCCATACGGTGGAAAACACAATGCGACCGAGGGAAAGCTGATTATATAGCCGAGCTTAAGCTTTCTGCTCCCTATTCCTGCTGTCAAACTAAATATAGCCATTAAGCTAACTTTGTTAAATGTTACTGCGCTTATCTCAGCTGTTTTGTGTGTAGTTTAACATGCACAGACGGAATAAATGTAAGGCCTTGCTTTACCTTCGGGAAGTAACACAGCCGTGCAGCTCTGAGAAGAAGTCTTGTGACTCGGATTTGCCCCGCCGTCTTCTTCAGCTGGAGCCGTTTATGTCAACAGCAGCCTGTGTAAACTTAAATGTGCTGCGAAAATCCTGCGTCATTCTACACGCAAATAAAACAACAACACGATTTTAAATCAAAGTATAGTCATTAAAGAACTCCATAATGTAAAACAGCCCTGTCCTAATTAGGTTATTTTGATGTGACAACAGTATTCGCTGTTTTTGTCACTTAAACCGCAATCGCGGAGGTAGCGTCAAGTTAGCTAAGTGATGCTAGCACTTCCGCTTAGTCCTCGAATAAAGCTAGTTCTCAAACCAAGCTAATGATACGATTATGTTGTGAATGTCACTCATACTTGTTTAAAAATAATAAATTTTTGCTAAAAAAAAAATAAAATCGTGTTTTCTTTATAGCGCTTGAATCGTTCCTTCTGTTTTCAAGACTCTTAGTTTAGTAGTTTTAGTTTGAAGAAAGCATTTTATTTCCGGTTTGACTGCCTGATCCATGTAGCTTGACGTTATCTTATGGGCCGAAGGACAAATAATCGATTTAAGAGTTACAGATTCTTCAATTGGGTCAGTGGAACAGTTCGACTCATCTGCAATCAATATTTTCTTTTTTATGGTAATTATTTTAATGTCAGATTATACATGCAGCAACTTAACACAAATTAAATGGTAACATTAACAATTAATGTAACATCTTTACATGTTACATGAATATTTTAAATACATTTACAATGTCTTTTGCATATTCAGCACTTAAAATTGCTCAAAACAAAAGACTGTATTAGCAATAAGGTCTCTTTTCTGTGGCAAAATCTACTGTTTTATGCGTTGAAGTTTAAAAGAAAAGCGTGTAGGACTTTGTACTTGTATCATACGCTCTAACTCAAAATGTTAATCTTTCATTATGCAAATACAAGGGGGAAAATGCAGTATCCAGAATTACAATTACACAAATAAAACATTCCGAGAAAGTTGGGACTGTCTGTAAATGTAAATAAAAACAGAATTAACTTATATGCTAAACTAATTTTTATTCCCAGTAGAACATCAACCACATATTCGATCTGTAAACTCAGACATTTTACTATTTCATGGAAAATATTAGCTTCTTTTTAACTTGATAACAGCAACACATCTCAAGAAATTTGGAACAGGGTCAACAAAAGGCTGAAAACCTAACTATAACAAATCAAAAGCAACTGGAGGAGCATTTGGAAACCACTTAGATTAATTATTTGCAAAAATAATTTATGTAATTAGTTGCCAAATGATTAATTAGTTAATAATTTGATAACAAATTAGATTTATTTGCAATAGATCATTAACATGACTGTGTATAAAATGAGCATTTCAGAGAGGCAGAGCGTCAGAAAAATGTTCTTGAGAAGACTTTAAAGATTCCACCATCAGTACATAATTAAAAAGTTCAGAGAATTAGAAGGAATCTCTGTATTGTTAAGATGTGTTGTTGCCTTCCGTTTAAAAAGGATTTGTTCAGTTGTGTAATAATTGTTGTTATTTCTTTTAAAAAACTGTAACAATATTCCATTTCATTGTCTTAGTTTTAACATATGATGTGTTCTATTAGGAATAAAATATGGGTTCATGATGTCTGCAAGTGGTAACTGGTTCGTATTTATACAGCACTTTTCTGTTCCTGGGATGATACCCAAAGCGCTTTACATGATACATCACATTCACACACACATTCACACACTGATGACGGAAGCTGCTATGCAAGGTGCTCAACCATGACCCATCAGGAGCAATCAGGGGTTTGGTGTCTTGCCCAAGGACACCTCGACATGAACTCGACTTGGCCGAGGATCGAACCGGCAACCCTCAGGTTACAAGACAACCGCTCTACCTTGCTGAGCCACGCCGCCCCGTATCAACCATTGTATTCTTTTTTAATTACATTTTACACAGGGTCTGAACATTTATGAAATTGGGGTTACATGGGCAGCCATCAGGCTGGGTATGAAGGGGGTTTGGAAACACGTTAACTCTCACTGTTAAACATCTAATAGCAGCGGAGAAGAAATCCCAGAAGGGTGTTCATTCTATAACCTGCAGGGTCCTCCTCATCTGGTGCTCCAACATAGTTCTAAGTGGTTTCCAGCTCCCTGCCTACCACATAACTAGCCTTTCTTTCTTTCTTTCTTTCTTTCTTTCTTTCTTTCTTTCTTTCTTTCTTTCTTTCTTTCTTTCTTTCTTTCTTTCTTTCTTTTAATTTAATTGAATTTAATGAAATAAAAAAAATTGTGGTCCATGGTTTTATTCCCCCAGCAGACAACAGCAAAATGTACTTACAAAGATAGTATGATGGAGGATGAACAGCATGTCAGACATTGAAGGATCTGAGCCATCTGAGGAAGGAAAAGCAGCTCTTCCTGTAAACTGCATCTGTGCAGCTCCTTAATCTTGGTAGTTTTCAGTTCTTTTTATTCAGTCTATAAAGGCCTCCACTAAGTCCTTGTACTCCCCCTTCTGTCTACTCCCCACACAACAGCTGCATCATCTGAATACTTCTGTATGTGGCAGGACTCTGAGTTCTACCTAAAGTCTGATTCATATTATTATAAAAACTTTGATATACAATAGATCAGCACTAAAGAAATCAAACAACTCTTATAAAAACCTGTTGGCAGAAGTATTTTCAGATGCAGATTTCTTCTACTGAACTTTAGTTAAATTAAATTGCTGAATGAGTGTAGCTGCTGTGTATTCAAACAAATTATAAAATGTAAGCTGGATTTATTATATTTAATTCAAGAATCCAAAAATCACTGTCTGAGCTCCAAAGATCTTATGTGGAGTCTCTCTTCAGCGCAAGACTTATGCAAACCTGGACAGAGTTCATAAAATTGCTAAAAGATTCCCAGACTGAGAGAAATAAGATTCTCTGGTCTGATTAAATCAAGACTGAACTCTTTCCTGAGCTGTATGAGCGGAGGAAACACGGCAATGTTCATGCCCTGCCTAATACTGTCCAAACAGTCAAGCATGGCGGTGGCAGCATCATGCTGTTAGGCGTTCTTTTAGCTGCAGGGGCTGGGTGACTGGTTGTAGTAGAAAGGGTAGGTGAACATGGTAAATCACTGAGATACCCTGGAGATAAACTATGTACAAAATGCTCAGGAACCTCAGACTGGCCAAAGGTTAATCTTTCAACATGAAAAGGACCCTAAGCACACAGAAGTGGTTTAGGAACAGCTTTGTCTTCATTCTATAGGAACCAGTAGGAACCTTCCTAGAAATCCAAGCAGCAAAGCTCTTCTCATGTATAACACAGGACATTCACTGGTTCTCCTTTCTTGCATCACTTCTGGTAAGTCCTCCTGACTACTGTAGACCAGGATCCTCTGCATTTTTAAAGAGATCCAGTCATTTAAAGTAGCACTATGTAACTTTCTGTCTGTTATTATGTGTTTCTAACTCAGCTCAGAGAGCAGACCACATGCAAGATGGATAAAGAATTAGCCGCTGTTAGGGAGGAGCTTTAAGCATCACAATTTTATTCTCATCAAGGTAACAAATGTTCTTCTCGTCATCTATTAGTTGTCATAATGTTATGACTCATTGTGCAGACCCAACCAGCCTCCCCAGACTAAAGGCGGATTTATGCTCACTCAGCCACGGTGTAGCTGAAGCACTCGAGCGTTTTCAGCTGAAGGTGGCAGCAGGGGGGGTATCGGCCGGTAAACTCACTAAGTCAGAGTTCTTTAGATAGTTCTCTTCAGTTCGGTGGTATTTCCTGTTTTAAAATAACAATGGCTTCCAGTGTGGTTCAGTGTCTTTATTAGCTTGTGAAAGAAAACAAAGAAATAATTTGATCAGCCTCCCATCAACCCAGTCTACTGGTTATTGTTTTTAAAAACAGTGGTTACCACACAAATTCAGCAAGCAGGTCCAGATATCTGGCAACACATGATCCCAAACTGACCAATCACAGGTGCACATTGAGCCTCTGAAGAGCTACGACGAGCCTACGGCGGTGACGCAGACGCCGTATGAGTATAAATCCACCTTAAAAGTAGATGCACCGTTGTATGTAATGAGAGGTGAAACATTTTAGGGCAGTTTAAGGGTGACACCTTGTGCTCACTTGTGGAAATAAAATAAAAAAAGTTTTTTGCAGAAAAGGCCTCCACGTTTCCAGCTCTCTGTTTTAGTTCCTGATCTCTCGTTTCGTTCTGCATACCTTCCACTCATTCCTCCCCACGCAGCTCCTTTCTGCCAGACATAAACACTCCTGCCTCCCACAGTGTTTATTTTACTGTTTCTCTCATCTACTTACGTTTTACTTTTGGCTAAACTCTTTCATCCAGGATCTTGATTGTTCTTGTTGAAATGACATTGCAATAATTAAAACTCTTTCTCTGTCCCATAGAAACTGTACTGAGCTCTTCAGCTCTCAGTCTTCACTTTACTTCCACATCTGTTTTCTTCAGCAGCCTTTCGTCCACCACCTCCCTCTGCATGTGGCCACTTTATGCATCAGCTAACACATGTACATGTACCAGCATGTTCATTAACTGCTACATATACATGTGTATTACAGGTGTGTGATGTGACTGAAGTGAACACCTGACAATGTTTCCTTATTTGAGTCACTTTGTATTTATGCCTCTTTGATGTTGTTTTGTGTGTCTTTATTTTTTATGATTTTGTTATTGTTTTAGTTCTTTTGTGTATATTTTGTGTCTTTAAGGATTTTTTGGTCTTGGTTTCTTTCTGGTCGCCTCTGATTTGTTTACATTTTTGTGGTTTTTCTTTCTTCTTTAAAAGGCTGTTTAGTCTTTTGGGTTTGTGTCATACATTTTTACTTTATTTGTATTTATTTTTGTATCGTATTTTAATTAATTTCTGATTGAGATCATTATAGTTCTGTTGCTATTCTACATCTTTTACAACCGCAATTCCAAAAAAGTTGAGGTGCTGTGTAAAATGTAAATGAAAACAGAATGCAATGATAACCCTATAAACTCATATTTTCACCCCAATAGAACATAAACAACATATCAGATGTCGAAACTGAAATTTTACCATTTCATGTGAAATATTAGCTCATGTAGATTTAGATGGTAGCAATACATCTCTAAAAAGTAGTTCCAGGGTGATGATCAGCACGGTGTAAAAAGTAGTTCCAGGGTGATGTTCAGCACGGTGTAAAAAGTAGTTCCAGGGTGATGATCAGCACGGTGTAAAAAGTAGTTCCAGGGTGATGTTCAGCACGGTGTAAAAAGTAGTTCCAGGGTGATGATCAGCACGGTGTAAAAAGTAGTTCCAGGGTGATGTTCAGCACGGTGTAAAAAGTAGTTCCAGGGTGATGTTCAGCACGGTGTACAAAGTAGTTCCAGGGTGATGTTCAGCACGGTGTAAAAAATAGTTCCAGGGTGATGTTCAGCACGGTGTACAAAGTAGTTCCAGGATGATGTTCAGCACGGTGTAAAAAATAGTTCCAGGGTGAGGTTCAGCACGGTGTAAAAAGTAGTTCCAGGGTGATGTTCAGCACGGTGTACAAAGTAGTTCCAGGGTGATGTTCAGCACGGTGTAAAAAATAGTTCCAGGGTGATGTTCAGCACGGCGTAAAAAGTAGTTCCAGGGTGATGTTCAGCACGGTGTACAAAGTAGTTCCAGGGTGATGTTCAGCACGGTGTAAAAAATAGTTCCAGGGTGATGTTCAGCACGGTGTAAAAAGTAGTTCCAGGGTGAGGTTCAGCACGGTGTAAAAAGTAGTTCCAGGGTGAGGTTCAGCACGGTGTAAAAAGTAGTTCCAGGGTGATGTTCAGCACGGTGTAAAAAGTAGTTCCAGGGTGATGTTCAGCACGGTGTAAAAAGTAGTTCCAGGGTGGTGTTCAGCACGGTGTAAAAAGTAGTTCCAGGGTGATGTTCAGCACGGTGTAAAAAGTAGTTCCAGGGTAATGTTCAGCACGGTGTAAAAAGTAGTTCCAGGATGATGTTCAGCACGGTGTAAAAAGTAGTTCCAGGGTGACGTTCAGCACGGTGTAAAAAGTAGTTCCAGGGTGAGGTTCAGCACGGTGTAAAAAGTAGTTCCAGGGTGGTGTTCAGCACGGTGTAAAAAGTAGTTCCAGGGTGGTGTTCAGCATGGTGTAAAAAGTAGTTCCAGGGTGGTGTTCAGCATGGTGTAGCATCTCTTTTTCTAACATGTCTGGAAACATCTGGGAAGTGAGGAGACCAGTTGCTGGAGTTCAATAAAATGGTAAAATGTCTCAGTTTCGACATCTAATAAGGTTGTTTATGTTCTATAGGGAATAAAATATGGGCTTATGAGATTTGCAAATCTATACATTTTGTTTTTATTTACATTTTACACAGTAGCCCAGCTTTCTTTTGGAATTGGGGTTGAAGACTAAGACTATTTCTTCATTCAGTACCTAACAAAAAGGCAGTTCGGCATAGCCACTGAAGTCTCCATGCTCACCACCAACATCTCAAACAAGCTAATCGAGCTTAGTGTTTGTAAAAGAGAAAAACTGAGACGAGCCTGAGGAGTGGCCACCAGTTAACAGTCAAACACCATCGTGTCTTCACAGAAGCTTAAACGGGACTGAGTGGCTGTTTTTTCTATTCTAAGACCGTTACAAAAATATTTGGGCTCACTGTGCACATCACTGTTTGTTTTGAGTCTTATCCAGGTAATTTGATCTTACTCGGCCATTTAAGTATCCTCTTTTTTCTATTTCCATCCAATAAAAAGACTTTTATTGGAACTCTATTGTTGTCAGTAGAAGCACATTCATAACTTTCACAATCTCACCCACCATTTCCCATCAACCCCTGTTGTTTTATTCTGTCAATTTTCAATCTTTGGGCTCTTTCTGCTCGGCTCCAATACTTCCGACACTAACATGTTTTAAAGCGTCCGGCCCTCGTGAACCTCAACTCGACAGAGCCTTGATATTAAAACATCCAGGGACAAACAATATATCTTCAATAATATCTCTTAAATAATGCTAGATGGCTCCCAGTACTGCTCCTGTCATCTATCAACTTCTGTTTACCCTCAGCCGTGTTTACTCATCTGTCCCACCACATTTAAACACACGCCTCCCCCAGGAGGGTCTGCACATCAGCGCCGGACACTGAAGGGACCCCTCAGGGCCTAAATCACAACAAGAGACATGAAACTGGTTTAAAATATTATTATTATTATTTATGGTGCTTTCCACACGCAGTGTTTTCACAGGTACAAAATAAATGTTTTTGGAATAAATCAAAATATTACAAGAAAACATGAACAGAAGAAATATGATCTCCCACAGGCCAACAACCAACTTCAGTCTTCTCAAATCACACATTTCCAGTCAGTTTACAGAATATCTCTTATAGTTAAAGAAGTTTCATTTCTACAGAACAGAAACAGATTTAAGGGAAGTTTAGAAGTTTAACGTTTGGTGTTCAAGAACAGCAAGAAGTTAGTGAAATCAAGTAGCTTTTAATAAACATCAAGCCACTTCAACCCTGAAGATGTTTGTTTCATCAGTCAACAGCAAACCCCAGAGATGGCTTATTTTTTACTTGACTTCAGGAATCCGCCCTTCGTCTCAGCTTTGTTGTTGTTTCAAGCATGATTTACTCCAACTGGCAGTTCTGTACTCCTTCAAGCTTTCCTGTCTGAGTTTTAAGATAAAGCTCAGGAGACTTTGGCTTGATCACAAATCACAAAATTACAGTTATTTAAAGGATAATTAACTAGCATAACAGGACTCTACCCTTCCTGCTTTTCACTAAAGAATATGGAAGAATAGATGGTGGATTTGCCAATTCAAACTCATAATTTATTTATTCAGGATCTAGATGATAATATCTAAAAGATTATTTTAAAGAAAAAATGGACAACTGAAGTGGGAGACGAATGTTGTGTCTACTTAAAGCACCAAGAAGTTTCAGTTGCAGAAACTTTTTTCTCCAAGAAACTAAAAAGTTGTTTGAAATTGTTTGTCTGCATTTAACCCTGAACATGTGTAGTCAAATATGTTTTTTTTAACAAACACACCAGCTGTTTTAATGCCTCATTTTGGCACACAGCTTTCCACCAACCCACTCCTTTCTGGTTCAGCAGGGGGCAGTAATGTAGAGGAAGAACTACAACCTCCAGGCATGGAGGGAGAGCGTTGCTATCACTGAGTGGAGAGACCATCTATTCTATTCTATTCTATTCTATTCTATTCTATTCTACAGTCATTTAGCAGACGCTTTTATCCAAAGCGACTTACATTTGAGAGTAAGAACAACAGGAGGTGTATAGTGAAAAGAGAAGAGGGCCAAGCACCGAGCCCTGAGGCACCCCTGTTGTCAGCCCATGTGATCTGGACACGCCCCCTGCCAAGATACTTTGAATGATCTTCCTGTGAGGTAGGATGTAAACCACGACAGGACAGATCCTGAGATGCCAAGCTCTAAGAGTGTGCAGAACAGTATATGATGGTTGACCGTGTCAAAGGCAGCAGACAGGTCCAGCAGTATACGGACTGAGGATTGACCAGCGGATCTGGCAACCCGTAGGGAATCAGTAACTGACAGGAGAGCAGTTTCAGTAGAGTGACCTTGCCTATAGCCAGACTGATATGGATCAAACAGGTTGTTGTCTTGGAGGAACTGTGAGACCTGACTGAAGACGGCACACTCTAGTAGTTTAGACATGAATGGAAGCAATGAGACCGGCCGGTAGTTTCCAACCTGGGCTGGGTTGAGTGTGGGTTTCTTCAGCAGCGGGGGAACCCGAGCTTGCTTGAAGGCAGAAGGAAAGACACCGGATTTAAGAGAGGAGTTGATAATATGAGTTACTGCAGGTTTGATTGTAGGTAAAATGCTCTGCAGGGTGTCAGAGGGAACAGGATCAAGAGGACAGGTTGTGGGTTTTGAATTGACTCGAAGTTTAGAAACTTGGTCCTCATTCATTCATTCATTTATTCATTCAATGAGAGCGGAAAGAACAGAGTGAGGCACCAGTAGCTGGTTTGGTAAGGCTGAGTTGGTCAGGCTCAGTGAATTGGTTACTGATGGTAGCAACCTTTTCAGTGAAGTAGGAAGCAAACATTTCTGCAGTCAGCACAGTGGGAGGCTGAGCAGGTGGTGGAGATAGAAGAGAGTTAAACACCATGAACAGTTGTCGTGTGTTGGGAGCATTGTGGATCTTGTTCTGATAAAAGGCTATCTTGGCCGCCTTTAGACTGGATGTGAAAGTTTCAAGTTTTTGCTGGTACTCAGACAAGTCAGTGTTCTCTTTTGATTTGTGCCACTTTCTTTCTGCAGCCCTGAGTCCGGCTCTGTGCTCCCTCAGAACCTCTGTGAGCCATGGACTGGGAGAGTTTTGTCTGTCTGGTTTTGACACCAGAGGACAGAGTTTGTCCAGAGAGGAGGCGAGAGAGGAGCAGAGTGTTTCTGTAGTCTCATTAACAGACAGTAAGGAGAAGTCTGAGTGGGAAGGGAGGGTAGAGTAAACCTCATCAGACAGCTGTGTAGGTCTGAGGGATCTCAAGTTTCTGCGGTAGGACACCATTTTTGGAACCGCTTGATTGACATGAGGAAGGAAGACAGAGAATTTAACCAGGAAGTGGTCTGAGAGATGCAGCGGGTTGACGGACAGGTCGGCTGTGGAGCATTTTCTGGTCAGGACCAAGTCAAGAGTATTACCAGCTTTGTGTGTTGGAGGAGTCTGAACCAGTTTGAGATTGAAAGAGTAGATGAGAGCCAGAAAGTCATTTGTCTGTGGTTTGCAAATGTGAATGTTCATGTCTCCCATGACATTTAGTGGTGTGCCCTCATCAGGAATGTCAGAGAGAATCATGTTCATTTCAGAGACAAACTCATCTATACTGCCACCCGGAGGCGGTAAATGACCAGAATGTATGCAGTGATGGGTGTAGAGACCTTTACTGCGTGATACTCAAGAGATGAGCAGTTAGCCATAGGACGGAGAGAAGTAAAGTTCCACTTTGTAGAAATAAGAATGCCCGTTCCACCTCCTCGTCCAGCTGAGCGAGGTGTTTGGCTAAATTCTGCATTGAGAGAAAGGGCAGCTGGTGTAGCTGTGTTTTCTGGATGGATCCAGGTTTCAGTCAGGGCTAGGACCTGAATGTCAGAGAGATTTATCAATGAACTGATGAATTCTGTTTTGTTCACTGCAGACTGACAGTTCCAGAGACCAAAGGTAACAGAGGGTGTGACTGACGTGCATGCCATTGGAAAGGACAGGTTTTGTGGATTGGGGTGTCTGTGGGTGACACGTCTTGGTCTGTACCCATATCTAACAGGGATGGGTTTGAAGCACATTGTGCGTTAACATAGTTGTGAGGAGGTTTAAGCTCGTGCCCTTGCTCTGGTCACTGAGTCGAACTAAATAAATGCAATGAGCACCCCTACCCTGGATTTCTTAAACTTTAAGAAGCCCCCTCTAAATATTAATACAGGAAGACATCAAATGTTGTGCTCTTACTCAGATCTGATTTATGGATTTCATCTGGTTCACCACTGCGCAACACGACACAAACCAGAATAAAATGATGAGTTTTTGAGATTTCTGTCAAACTTAAGGGGGCAATTTTGCATTTGCCCTTATTTTTTAAAGATTTTAATGGGTTTATTGCAGAGAAATGACAAATTACAGGCAAATTACTTTTTCACTTTAATTTAAAGATTCAAAAATGTCGTTATAATGGAAGCCTATGGTACAAATCTTGTGGTTAACAATACCAACGTAACACAAACAGCTCAGTCAAAACACACCGGATGTGGATGAAACTTAAAAATATAAAAAACAGTGAAATACACACATCTCTCCCAAATCTCATGCTGAGGAACAATCACAGCCAGAATTATCTCAATGGATGCCCCTCACAACTACACACATTTCCTCAACAAGGCATTAGGGTTTAAAAAGCTCATTTCACAAAGTGAATAACATTTATAAAATGTTTATTTTATTGCCATTTTCTAAAGTACAAAAAAAAGGAAAAAAAAAACCCTCACACCTGAATCCCAACCAGGTGTGTTGGAGGATGATGGAAACCTCCATCACATCATCTGCAGCTGTTTCTTCATTGTGGTGTTTGAACGTAGTGTTTACTGATTTACTCTTTCTTTGAAGTAGATTTATATTCTTAAATGTACTTTCTGACTGTTTTTTTTATTGCATTTTGGGTTTTGTTTAGTGTCTTTAACTCTTTCCTTTGTGAAATGTGTTGGTCTTTCAAGCTTTATAAACTAGGTTCTTAACTCAGAGCGGTTTAGATCTTTATGACCAGTCCTCTACATGAAAGTAAATGATCACATTTCCCAAAGTAACATGTGCAGGGCAGCTTAAAACAAAATTAAGGGGAGTGAAATGGCAGAAAACATCACTTGAGGCTTTAACACAAACCAACGTTTCTCTGGGTCAATTCACCGTCAACATATCCAGTAAACGTCCAGGCCTCCTCAGTTAACTTGTACAACCAGTTCCAGTAATTCAAAACCTAAAACCACTATATACAAACACACTGTAAACATTATAAACACAAGTGTCTTCTGTACATAATGGTCATCATGAGACAGTGAATCAGTGTTGAATTCCACACATACATTACAGTAATAAGAATACAAAGTGACAGAATCTCAGGAAGATGAAACAGTTTATGTTGATGTTTGCAGAAGAAATGGCACATTTAGCCGTTAATAAGGCTGGTTTTAGTGTGGTTAAGAGAAGCACCAAAAACCCTCCCATGGTTCTCTGAACCAGGAGATTTAAATAGAGGAGAAAAGCAATTTACGCGAGTGACGCAGTCATCACGTAAAAATGTCTTTGGAACAGCGTGACACTGTTTAGACTAGAAAACCTGGAGTGTCGGTACAAAGGTACAGGTTCCAGGCACAATGTGAAGCATCTGAGGTTTTAGCTCTGAAGCTAATATGAATTTATTCTTTATTTGGGTTGTTTAAACAAAACCCCTCAATGTGGATCTCTACTTTTATTTCAGTCAGGAAGTCATTTAACTCGTCTTAAATCAGAAATGGTTTTTTTCCTGCATTACCGTGAGTCCATTCCTTCTACCTGAACATCTTCAGATCATCTGGGACGTTTGCATGAATGTCAGCAACTCCTGAAAAGACATTTTTTTACATCTGAAACATTTAACGGTCACTCCATCCAGTAATGAAACAGGCTGGATTCTTACTGCTGCATCAGGAATTTTATCTGCTTCTGTTTAGTGTTTTTAAACAACGGTGAAGAAAGTGAATTTTCCCAAAAAGTCCAACTGTGCAAATCAATGTCTTTAACTGGTTTACTTCTTGTTTTCCTTCTTCTCTTGCAGGTTTTGGACTTGACTCAGACTGCATGTGACAGTAGGTCCCGTTTCTCCTTCATATCTTTAATTCATTTATTTATTTTTGTCAGTAATGTCCGTATCCCATTGACATTCCCATGCTCATTCCCAGACCCAGTCCCAGGCTCTCCCTGAGCCCCCTCAGCTGCTCCTCTCCCAGCCGGATCTTGTCCTCCAGCTGCCTCTGCTCCACCAGCAAGGCAGCCTTCATCTTCACAAAGTGGCTGCAGAGGAAAAATCATAGATTTATAGGTTGAAAAATGAAGACTTTAGTACTCAAAGTAACATTATCCTACAAATTTATTGTAAATGTACACTATGATGGACAGAGACGTTGCACCTGTAGTCTCTGTGCTGCTCTGGAGAGAGGCAGCGGGCCAGCACCCGGCTGACGGCCTGCTCTCTGCGGTCCACATGGTCCTTCAGGTCCTGAGCCTCAGTCAGCTGCCTCATGAGCTGGCGCTTCTTCTCCAGCAGAGGGAGCTGCAGGGCAGACGGACAGGAGGTGGACTTAATGGCTGAATATTTATAAATGAGCCTGTTGATGAATTTTCGAACATCTCTCACCCTCTCGTGGTGCTCGCTCTCGGGGTCCAGCGTGTCCAGCGTGGTCTCCACTCTCAGCAGCCTCCCGGACAGCGACAGCAGCAGGCTGACCACCTTGTCCAAATCGCCGATGAACATGCGGAACTTGTCCACCTCGTTGGGCTTACACACCAACACCACCATGCTCTCCACCTGAAGACGGTTAGGAGCAGAATGAGAGGCTGTTTTACTACCTGGTCCTTTTGGCTGATGTTTGAGGTTTGATTGAACAACTTTATTAACTCCCTGAGAAGTAAACCTACCAGAATTTAAATACAACTAATCTAACTCATTCACATTATTTAAGCAGATATGAGAAAGAAAAAAAGGCTGCTGAGAGACATGGACAATGTGGTTCAACATCATCTTAAATAAAAATAAGCACCTGCTTGAAAAACATGTCTGAATAGCAGCAAACGTTTGTCATTCAGTATTAACGGTGGCTTCACAGGTCGAGCTGCACAACCATGTGGACTAACTGACCCAAAGACGTCACTGACTTTTGAACTATAATGATAACAAGCTGTGCAGCCCTCGGCGTTTAAATGAGTAGGACGCCGAGTTCATGATTTCCACAAAGAATTCAGGTCCATCTGAAATGAGGTCGGCGAGTTTGTGGATTTACTTTTTATTTACAGCTTGAACACAAAGAGGATGTTTGTTTTTCTTTTTAAGAAGTGTGGATCAGAAAGACTTTCATGACACAATCAGAGCTGTTTTTAATGCAGACATATTCAACATACATACTGGTCTTAAGTCCTTCTTTCTTGTCTAGAAATTTCTCTGGATACTATAAATCTTTAACCCCGTAAACCCTGGCAATATCTTCCTAGAAAAAAACACCTAAAAAGACACTTGAATCCACAATAATTAGGTTCATCTCCATGTCATTGGTGTCTCATGGCATCTGAGGACTTGAGAGAATGGGTTCCCAGCATCTTTGCCTGAGAAAACTACAGCAAATGTGGCTTAATGTGAAGTGACGACCTTAGCCTTTTTCTTGCTAACACCATGCTAACAATGATTCATGCACACAGATGCTATTGATCATCTCCAGCAAAAACATAATTATTAACAATAATGTTTGCACTAAAAAGTGTTCAGTCTTGTTTTGTGAACGTTAGAGTCTAAACTTTGGGTTACACCATGGTTCATTTTATTATTTTTAGGTGATTATGTCTGTAAGTTTTCAGCTCTTATGATGCTCGATCATACTGAAAAGGTTCAAAGTAAAAAACAAGAAGAAATTCCCCAAATTCTTTGCAGTTTTACAAAAAGAAACATCGTTCTGAAGTTGTTGAACTTCTTGACCCGAACCCCTCCCTATTTTTACTTCTAAAAGACTTCATCCTCAGTGTTTCTCTGATTTTCATCTAAATAGTGGTCATAGGTTTCAATATGTACATTTCCACTCCTAGTATTTAATTTTTTTATATATTATATTATTATATATGTATATATTTGAGTGCACAGGGTTTAATTACATGCAAATAATAAAAAAAATCCTGCTATGAGTAAAAATGAGCTCTCTTCAGCAGGAAAAGTGTAATAGTTTGTCCCACCTCCTCTCCCAGCTGTGCGTTGGCTCGGATGTCCTCCTGCAGGCCCCTCTGAGCCTCCCTCAACACTCCCAGCTTCTTGCGGAGGCTCTCCATCAGCTGCTTCTACGCAGCAGGGAAACAACTGTTCAAACATCTCGAAGTAAAACCCGGAGCAAGTAACAATGCTGCATGCTGTCTGTGTTACCTTGTAGCCCAGCTCGTCATCCTCATCCCTGTCTCGGCTTTCAGTGAAGTCCTTCATCTGAGCCAGGAGCTGAGCCTTGGCGGCCGAGGTGCTGTAATAGGAGGAACAGCTGGAGCTCGCACCAGACCGCCTGAGAGGGGAAGCACCAGGAAGACAGTTTATTTACAAGGCTGAGGTATAAAACAGACACAATCAGTTATGTGGGTGAAGTGTGACAAAAGAAAAACAAGAGGTGTGAGGAAACTCAGTCTCATTACCTGTCCAGGCTGTCAGTGTTGTGGTCAACTGTCTGGAAGGCTCCTCTCCAGCTTTCCGTGCCCGACTCTCCTTCGCTGTTCTGGGGGAAAAGCTCCTCCAGACTCAGCCTCTCTCTGCTGCTCTCTTCAGCCTCCAGCTCCTCCTCCAAAGAGCTGCTCTCCGCCGTTCTTCCTGACGGCGACACCTCTGAATCCGGCAGTGTGTCGATGTCCGTCTCCAGGACGGTGACGGGTAGCGCAAAGCATGGAAGCTCGCTGGTGATCGGCAGGTCCTCAGCCGGGAGCTCCTCATCCTGGAAGTCATCGATGTCGGTTTCCATGGGAACATCCAGGTCAGCCTCCAGGCTCTGCGCAGGGCTCGGGCTGAGAGTGGTCTCTGATTCTGTTCCTGGTTCGGGGATTTTCTGCTGGTCTTCGACCTGGAAGCCTCTGGTCATACGTAGCTGCTGCTGCTCGTAGTCGATTTGACTCAAGTAGGTTTCAGAAGAATAAACTCCGTCAACACCCCCGTTTTTTAAGACAGGGGGTGCTGGAGCATGGCTATTAGCTCTGGGAGATGGAGCCCTCTCCCACTCTGCTTCGGGTCTCACGCTGGGCTGTGGTTTGTGAGGTTTCACCGTTACTCGATCCTGACTGGGACTGTGTCTCACGTCCATCACAGATGAACTGCAAAGACACAAGATTATTCAGTGAAGTTCAACGAATCAGCCAACAACGACCCATTATCAGTTCATTTGTAAATAAGCTTTAAAAACGTGTGAAAGTACACAGGTGCTGAATTGGTTTTAATCTAATTTAGAACCAGTTCTTTCAGTTTGAACAGCATGAAGATCGACTCCAGCTCCAAAACCTGGTGCTACGCCAGCATCAACGCTGTGCTGGGTCAGAGCAAAGAACCGTGTACATCAGGGGAGGTGGGGTTGTGGAGACTAACCAGACTGGCTAAAATGCTTAAATGTCCACAGCCAGCAAAACTTTTAACCTCCTTAATTCAAGAGAAAATAAAAACTTTAGTTATTATGGGTGAATGTGATATGCAAAGCACTTTGAGTGGTCAAGCGCTATACAAGTACAAGTCCATTTACCATCAGCTTCCTCGGTACACACTCCTTGGTTTCCGTTGCCAGATTCTCATCTATTCTGTCCTGGTTTATTTTTGTTATCGTAGCTTTAGTTTTGGTTCAGTCACTGTTAATCCTGAAATGGAAGGGCCTTTAGTTTCTTTAAACAAAGTCTAATTAGTTGAAGCTAATCACCTATCTCCAGCCAGTAGTCCTGGGTCTGAATCCCTCCTTGTTGTCACCCCTCAACCATTGTTTTACTGCTGTTTAGACTTTTTTTTAGTTAATACACAGCACATTTTTAAACATCGCCCAGTGTTTCTATATTGCCAGGTGGTGTTTACAGATCCCATTAAAAACAGCATTTAGCAGTGCTGTCAGCAGGTTTGCTGGATGGGTTGGAAAGACGTAGAGCTGGCTCTGTCGCCAGCACTGGAACCAGTTCCAAAAAGGGTACAGCTGTGTTTTAAAGATATAGTATGAAATGCATTAAATGAATCTTCTGTCTCCAGCTTTGCTTAGTAAAACACATTTTGCTCCATAATCGTGACTTTTGTTAGAATTTCCAGCTGGACTCACCTGCTCCCAGCGGTCTCTGCTGGAGGCTGTGTTGGAGGTAGAGATGTTACTTCGGCCCTCAGGTCGCCGTCCCTCTCGTGGTGGGACGGAGCCACGGGTCTGAAGGCTTTCCTGGAGAACATGGGACTGGGTGGAGCGACGGTGAAGGGGTGCTCCTGTAACTGAGTGGATGGGGTGAGGGAAAATGTGCGCTCCTGGGACTGAGTTTGGTTGCAGCTGCACCGCGGGCAGCTGTCTGCCACTTCCTGCCTCTCTGGAGGCAGACTGTAGGATCTTTGCCTGGATGTGTCAGGTGGAGGGACGTAAGAGGAAGAATGGGCTGAAAAATGTTGCTGCGTGGCGTTGAAGAACGCAGGGATGGAGAGAGGAGGAGCAGCAGATGAAGTGGAGAGGAGGGCGTGGTGGGATGCTCGTCGGCGGTGGAACTGCTCCCACTTTGGAGGCGGCGGCCTTGGTGGAGGTGGCATCTTCTTCCGGTTTTTCCTGCCTGTGTTTGCCATGTCTCCTCCCATGATGCCGCTTGCCCCTTCCTCCACTTCGCTCAGAGTCTGGCTGGTTGCCGTGGAAATCGACGGTGACCAACGATAGCTGCTGTCGAAGCGGAGGTCGTTTTCCGACATGGCTCGTCCTCGGAGAAAAAGAGGAGCCGTTGGAGGAGCGAAGGCGTATCCGTTGTGGCCGTTGCTGCTGCTGTCGCCCCGTCTGGAGTCCCATTGAGCTTGGTGGGGGGGGTGCTGGTGCTGATTGATGCTATGTGGTGGTCTGGACTCCCTTCTCCAACTTGAGTAATCTCTGTTGTGGAGAAAAAGGATTGATGGGAAAAAACTATTATATTCCTATAACTATGAATTTACAACCCAATTTTACCATTTCATTAGCACATTTTAAACGGGGAACGGGGCAGGAAAAGGCTGGAAAACAACTGGAAGAGCATCTGATAACTAATTAGGTTAACTGGCAACAGGTCAGTAACATGGCTGGGCATACGGTCTCAGATGTGGCTCTAATGTAAAGATGGCCACAGGTTTACCAATCTGAGACAAACTGCATCTAAAAAGTGTGGAACTGCAGTGTCTAATATCACCAAAAGATTCAGAGAATCAGGAAGATTCTCTGTATGCATGGGATAAGGCTGAAGGTCAAAAGTAAATGGTCTCAGGTGGCATGATTTCCTACTAGAAACCACTGCATGGGGCCAGCAACACTTCCAGAAACTACTGTCTGTGAACACAGTTCACTGTATAATCCACAACGGCAGGTAAAGCTCCATCATGCAGAGAAGAAGCCAGATGTGAACACAATTCAGAAACACTGCCATCTTCTCTAGACCAAAGCTCTTGAGTGTCTCTATTGAGAACTGTGAGCTGTTTATTTATCTTTAAACATTCATGACAAAATAACAAATTAAGATAAACCTGCAGTTAGGAATCAGCATCTCATGAGAAATATTTATTACAAATAAAAATTATAGCAAGTGGTTAAATTATAGCAAATGTTTTCTTTTTTGCATTCCAGGCTCACTGAACCGTTTCTGAGGTTAAATATGAGCGGAAGCCCTTTTACAAGCCAAGCATGTCCTAAAAAGTCCCCTTACATGCTGACATACATCTGACCACATATAATTACAGCTACGTTTTCAGCATGGATGACTGCCCTGCACACTTAGAGCTCATTACAGCCAAATCACAGCCAGGAACAACTGAGCGGGTTTTCCCACCCACCCAACGTCTCAGATAATCAGGCAGAGATGGAACGAGAGTCAGGAAGGCTGCGGGTACAGATGAGCAGGTCATCAGTGTTACAGATGTTACTGAATGAACGTCCTGCAGGTGGGCTGCTAAAGGAAGCGGCTCACCTTTCCGTCAGGCTGTAGTTCCTGCTGAGCTTTGTTGTTTCCTGTTGCCGGGCGTGATATGCCTGTGAAGAGATTTAATGTCGTTAATAACGCTGAAGGAATGAAGGAAGGGATTGGTTCAGCACACGGCCCTGCTGAAGGAAGCTGGGCGTTACTCCAACCAGCAGTATTCCTTCAGCGGTAACAAGGATTATTGAGGTGAAGCTATTTATTAAACCATCATCTTCATCATAATTCAAATGTTTAAAATCATATTTGAGTGTAAAACCTTTAACTGACATCATGTACATTCCTTAACATGGTTTTTGTGCCTTTTTGTGTTACTTCTACTCAAACTTTATTAAATTAATGCCTTTCAATGCACAAATTCAAAGGAAACTGAAATCTAGTAAATACAGGCGAAAATGTGCTTGTTTTCTATTTGACAGGAGATTTAATATTTTTAGGCTTAAATTAGAAACTGCAAAATCATCAAACTTCTGATTAACATCAACAAGTACAAACTATCAGTAATTCTTAAACAGACACCAGAGTCATGACGAGCGTGGCAATCTGCTGCTAGAAGGTTTGTTCTGTTGGCATTTTTAAAATACACCTTTTCATTATTTTTGTTTTCAGAAGTCAAGAGTTAACTCTCAGCTTGAAGATGGTGGTGAAGACCCCGGCCGGCTGATCCGAACAATCCCCCAGCACCTGTCCGGAGACGCCGTCAGGATCCGTAAAAAAAACTTTGTAGCGCAAAGAAAATGATCATGAAATGAATTAAATGAGAATTATGTTATTAATGGCAAAAATGTTCACAAAAAAGTCATGCAGAGGCACCTGTCCCTCCCAGGTGATTGTTGCTCAGTGAAAGACTGTACGATAACATAAGAGAAAACTGTAACTCAAAAAAAGTTGTCCTTCAGAGAAAGCGGTCATTCACAAAATGAGGCTGTAAAGCTCGGCTTGTTGCAGTTACTTAAAACAACAGGTCTGCAAAATGAATTTGACTCCATAAGAAGAACTGCTCCTCAAACTCTTTGCACTTATTCATTCTCTGAGTTAACAATCAGCCGGTAGACCTGCAGAGAGGAGAGGATGGACTCTACACACATTCCTCAGCTTAGATATTTTCTGACTGTCTGCGATGCAAATCTGAACATCCAGATATTTTTCTTGGCATGGTTGGATGCAAATTTTGCACATTTGCTGTCAGCAGAGCATTAATTCCATGAAATAAAAATAGATGAAAAGTTCTATTTATGAAGTCCCTGAGATGTTGAAATCTGTTGAGGTCCGTAGAGGCATGAAGAAAATACCGGCACGTTTTGGTTACTACTGATCTGTTAATATAACCAGACACATCTTTAGCCATTAACTGGTTAGAGCATTTTCATAACCATAACTTTGCCAGACAATCAGAAGACTGCAGCATGCAAACCCCAACCCAAAATGTTCAACTACAGCTGATATTATTGGCTGATCATTCAAATAGGAATTTTACAACATTTTCATATTCAATTAATAATATAAGTTACATCTAAACAATTTTAAATACATGCTGTAATCCATGTTTAAAGGTTAAAGCCAGCCCTTTCTTTCTGGTAATGACGTCACACCCGAACTGACTTTTATGTTAAAATGGAATGAGATAAGTTTTAAATATGGAGAAAAGAAACAGAATCTGAAAACACAGCTGGCCATCGAGTGACAAACCATAATTCAGAACAAAAGCTGCTAACATTTCTGAGTTTCTTCATATTCTGGTTAATTACATTGTCCAAACCACACACGGGAAAATAAAAGAAAATACCTTCATTAACTCTGTTTTATTAACATTTCACCGGCACTGTGTGAAGGTATGTTTATACATTCCTAGCATGTGTGTTTGCCTCTGTAAAAGCACCCATTCAGCACATCTGTTCCCATTAAAAACACTGGATGCTGTCAGCAGCAGTTTTCAACACGAGGTTATCGCTGTGGCATCAGTCCAGCAGCCTTTGATTTGAAAAGGATCCCACTATGCAGGGGTCCAGGGTTCAAGACTCCCCCAAAGCCTCAGTACGACAAAGTCACACGAAAGCAACAAAACTTTGTCGGCTCGGACCAAATATTTGCTGAACTCAAGATGCATTTGGTCCAAAACAAACGTCAGTCTGCATTACTGAGTGTCAGATGATAAGGGCACTTAAAGGTTGAAGTTCGAGGAGTTGTAAAAGTTCATACGAGGGGCTGCACCATTTTTAGGGCCTAGAATCAATGTGCGGTAAAGCAGCAACCCAACGCTGCAATTATCACTAACCCAACAGAGCACTGCTGTTGGCAAATCTCCTTCCATTCCATGAACTATTGAAATGAGCCGCTGAACTTTCAATGGCAATTTGACCACATGCAGGATAAGAGGTTCAACTTTAAACCAACCTTTCAACCACAGCGCACTTGGACACAGCAGTGACTCAGTCCAGCTTCCAAGTGTGGCCACTTGATTCTGCATCCTGTAGGTGTTGGTTGATAAAACTGTTTTTTTCTGTTTTCAGTGGTCAATTCAGCTCAGTGCAAAACCAAAGTCTGATTTCAGTGAGTTGAAAGGTTTATTTTTCACTCTGAAAGATAAACATGCTTTCAGAGTAGAGCCATGTTTCTAGGGGTCAGCAGCCTAGTAAACAGACTCTGTAATCGATGCTATTAGAAGCACAGACATATTCATAAATTAATAATATATGAAGTAGCATTTATTCCTTGAATAAATGCTACTGAAATCCATTTACAGATTGCATTGAAAATAGAGAGCCTGTTTTCAGTTCTCACAATCTGACAGCTTTAAACATAAGATTTAAACTTGGACAAGTCGGTGACTTAAAGGTGAAATGTCCAGCAATTAACCACAATGTCTTTTTTGCCTTAATGTTTAGTTAAACATGAGATCAGCAAAAAAGACAGCCGTCACCTACTGAGACCTGATTACCTTTATAATTGTAAATCTTTCTTATTCGTGCTCCCAATGATTGTCTTTTTTGTTTTCTTACAGAGGCTGTGGTGTGTCTTCTGTTAAGTTTCTTTAAGTCTAAGAGCTGGTTGTCTGGTTTCTCTGTTTTGGTTGTACAATTACGACACCCACACCTTCTCTCCACACTCCCCCTTCCTTCATTTCCTCAGAATGGCAGCCAGACGATCGTTCTGTTTGCTATGACGCTGGACACGACATATTAAAAAAATCACAATAATAATGATTAACACAACAAATTAATTGATTTCTTCCTCTCACCTCTGTGGGTGTGTAGCTCCTTGCAGGGTGTTCCTGATGCAGAGGTTGTTGGTTGACCAGTGGCTGGAAAGGTGGGCTGACCGGATAAAAAGCCGACCGCAGGACTTGACTCTGGGTTTGACAGTAAGAAGATGTCTGAGGCTTCTGCTGGAGGTCATCGTGGTTTCTGTCCTTGATGCTGTAACACTCCTGATGCGATTTAAACTGAGAAGTTTCCTCCCTTTCCTTCTCTCGTTCTCTCTCAAGCTCCTTGTCTCTTTCTTTTGCAAGTTGCTCTTTCTCTCTGGCTCTCTCCATCTCTTTTTCCCTTTCAAGCTCCCTTCCTCTTTCCCTCTCCCACTGCCTCACCCTCTCCTCACGTTCCCTCTCCTGCTGAATCTCCCTCAGCCTGGCGCTCTCCGATTCCCTCTCCTGCCTCTCCATCTCCTGCTGTCTTTCCCTCTTTCTTAACCTCTCATCCCTCTCCTCCCTTTCCCTTGCCTGTTCCCTCTCCTTCTCTATCTGCCTCTCTCTGATGGTGCTCACAGACTGCCTTCTGGCCTCCATGGTGTTTGGAAGCTGGATGATCTCTTGCTGAAGTCCACCCTGGTAGGAGTATCTCCTCTGGGCCTGATGCGGACCGAGCTCTCCTGACTGGTGCTCCAGATGGCGGGTGGGTTTTTTCTGCCTGTAACTCGGCATATTTGAGACATTTGATACAGAAATGCCTTTAGACGTCTCCTCGAAGAACTTCATTCTGTCTGCAAAAGGAAGGATATCTGACTCCTCCAATCGAGAGGAGGTGGAGCGGCTGTAGGAGGAAGTGGATGAGGAGGTAAAGGCACAAACTCCATGACGTGACCCCATCACCCCTAACACCCTCTCACCCAAGACCCCAAACCGTCGGTCTGAATCCGGTTCTGGCTGGAGTTTATTCTCAGGGGTCCAACGCCAGCGGCGGGCCTTACCAGCAGGAGCCGGCTCCTCCACAACTCTGATGCCAACACCAAAACTAGCCTCCCCAGGGTCAAGGATCTGAACGGACCTGGATCGGTTGGAGTTCTGAACGAAAGTTGTGGAGTGAGTCTGCGTGAATTCACAGTTCAACTCACTTGAGGTGTTTGAAGTCTTAACTTGTTCTGAGGTTTGGGAATCAGAGACGGTTGCAGGTGAGGCAAATGCAACTTTGATAGCCTTTTTCTGGACGGACGGGTCTGATTCTGCACTGTCTTCACAGAAATCTGAACTCTCCTCTTCCTGAACGGTTTCTCCACTGCAGAGCAATCCTCCTGGGCCACGACTACGCTGAAGCTGAGCCTTTTTTCTCTGGATCTCATTGCGGAGGTTGGTGGCAAATCGTTCACTGCGCCGACGATTTCGCCGATGGTTCCTGGATGAGTCCGACTTCTTTTTACTTTCCTCCCCGTGGACACCTTCCTCCTTTTTGCTGGCCATTCCTTCCTTGCCCACTGCTGTTTGCTCATCAAGTAAAGTATCCACACTGGAAGCAGCACTAAGAGGCTGAAATTCACTCTCTACAATCTGGTCGGAGCTTAATCTCTCCTGGGCTGACAATCCAGTGGCTTCACCTGGTACGCTTACTGAGCGACCCCAAGGAATGTGATGATGAGCCGGTGAAAACTGGGCAGTCCCTTCCAGCTTTTCACTTGAATTTCCATCTTCCCCATCTACTTCTAAGAACACAGATCCTGGGGTTGAGCATCGGCTGCCTTCCCATTTAACCGATGGAGTCGGGCAGGGTGACGATGATGGATCAGAAGGGTTTGACTGGTTGTAAGGCTCCACAGAAGAGTTGTTACTGTTGAACTGCAATAACTGAAGCTGTGTAGCCAGAAGCTTTTCGGGTGCGCTGTGCCGATGCAGCACTGTGGAGGATTGCTTGGTCTGGGAGTGGGTGATATGAGGCTGCCCTTGAACTTCCATGGAGGATTCAGCAGAGAAGGAGGCGGGAACGGAGGTAGAGGGGAGTTTGGAGGCTGCTGCAAGCTCTGAATTGCAATCTGAGGTGCTCTCTGCTTCGTAGACTTTGTTGGGACTACTATCACACCTGATATGTCTGAATTCTTTCGTTTGTCTTTGGATAAAGTCTGTGTCTTCTGTTTCTTCATGGCCTTTCTCAGGAAAGCCGTTTTTAATTCCTGATTCAACATTCAAACAGGGCATATTTTCCTCATAATAACAAACACTGGAGTTTTCAATCGGAGCAGAGGTGCAACGACTACGGGTCGCCTTAAAACTGTCCTTCCTGGTTGGGGGCTGAGGGGGGTTAATCTTCCTCCCTGCTCCAGTTTCTCCATTTCTTACAATCTCAAAGTCTCCGCCCCTCTGCTCCTGCTCGTAACAGCAGGACGAGGGTCTCTCCTTTATCTCGATGGGCCTCGGTCTCGGCCTGGTCAGTGACCTGGACTTCTGTTTGATCTGGTGGGCCTCATCTGGTGCTTCATCAGACGACCTCCCCAGCACTGAGGAGTCACTGGGGTATACCTGACAAGCTGGAGTGAGGCTCTGCAGGAGGTTGTCCATGGAGCAAGCTTCACCGGGCCTGAGCGGCACGGTGGCGTAGTCGGATGTGTTTGAGCTGGCAGAGAAGGAGCTGTAGGCAGAGTCTCGCTTGTTATTAAAGAGGGTGGAGTCGACGGGTGAGTTGTGGGAGTCTGAGTATGGTTGTGCAGTAGGTGTTGGAGCGTCCAAGCTTTCCATGGAACCCAGGGAGCTGCTTCTGTCGGTGGAGGAGTATGGTCTGGGCAGCTGAGCCCACTGCATGGACAAGTCACTGCAGAGAGATGTAGACGAAGAAAATAATCTTTAGCATTTCTTTTTATTTAATAAAAAAAAAAAACAACTGTTAAACCAGTATCAAACTTAACATGTGCATTGTTTCTTATTAGTTAATGCTTCCATAAACTACATACAACAATTTACCTTTAAATTTTAAACATACATGAAACATTTTCTGGGATATATAATTTCAGTTGCACAGCTGGGGAGTCTGTTTTCTATTAATGCTGAGCCAAAGATCCATGGCAGCCCCGTGTGATTTTAAAATCCCTCAGAGGAAGCCTTTTTAGGCTGAGAGGGATTTCCCACTGCCAGGAGTCAAAATCCTAAAGTGGTCTTTTGATTTCTGTCCTTCTCCTTCCAGCTTTCCCTGTCATTCCCTTATTCCACTTCTTGATTAATCTGATTAACCAATAGTTTTCTTTCACTATATAGTGCCAGACTACATGGCATAAAGCTTACAGAAGAATGTCTTCATCTCATACTTTCTAGTAAGTAAAACTTTATTTTTAAAGCACCTTTCAAGATATAGATCACAAAATGCTGTATAGAAGAATATTAAAAACATTAGAAAACAAAATGACAAAATAATAAAAGCAGTTATAAATTCTAAGAAATTCAAAATAACAGGACACACCCAGAGCATGTTTCTTAGCCTAAACTGGTCAAGCATGCTGACAATTATCCTCAACTGTCCCAGAACAGCTGTGTCATCTTCCACCGAATTAAAAAAGTTAGCATGAGAAACAGATGAGGAATCCCTTTCAGAGCGGAAGGCAACATATTACATTACATTACATATTACAGTAATTCAAACTTAATATCAAATGCAGCTCTGTGGGCCTGACTGCCGCTCCTACAAAACCTCATGGACCTGAATCTGCTGGTGAAGTCTGTAACACATCATCCGCCTTTCTGTCTTTATCTTTCTCTTCAGCTGTACTTTCAGATGTTCATTAAAAAGGAAGAAAGGATTTCCAAACAAACTTCGTATCTTGATTAAAACCACATAAGAAAGAACGTCGGGTAACACAGGGAGAGCTTAAAGAATTGGGTTAGAAAAATATATTTGACACATACTGGCTCTCGGTGTTAATGCTGACGGGGGACTTTGTTGGGGGGGCACACAGTGTTCTTGTGCTTGGTTCAAATCCAACCTGTAAAGTCCCTCCACAAAATCTGCAGACGTTTTATTGTGTTTTTCTCTTTTCCAATAAAGAGGAGAGAGTGGTCACCCAACCTTTGTGTTTCTTTAGTATCTTATTCAAACAATGGGGAAAGTTTCCAAGGGAGACAGAGGAGGGGTAACGGGAGACAGAAATTTCTAACAAGCTTTGATCTCAAACAGTCTCAAAGTGGACTACCTCCAGGCATTTTCTGTGGTATTTATGGTTTAAAAGTTCTGGCTTTAAAGAATCTCAAAACTGATGGGTTTTGTACTCTAATAGTTTGAGGTTTTGGAGAACTTGTACAGGTCAGTTGTCTTTCACACTCTCATCATTAGGTCCTAAATATGTGAAGGTCCTTGTAAAGCTTTGAGCAAACTTCTGCAGTCTCTCTGCGTTGGGGCCACGTACATGCATGTCTAAATTTAGTTGCATTTTGCTGCCACTTGAGCGCAGTATCAGAAATAAGTGGAACAACTGGAGCTGTGGGCTGCTCTTGGTTGTTTGCAGTAATAGGAATTCCGTCTTTTTTGGAAGATCAAGCTCTTTCGGCTCCCAAATTGCTGTTCATATAGTATCACTCAGAGCTTCTATTTGAGGTTAATTTAAACATTATGAATGTTTTTGATGTAGGTAAGCAATTTTTTATTTAGTCTTTTTCACAAAAGACATATTTTTTATTCACTTTTTCATTGATAATACATTCATCGATTCATTCATGTTCTATACTGCTTAGTCCAATTCAGGGCCGCAGGGAAGCTGGAGCCTATCCCTGCAATTAGTAGGCAAAAGGCAGGGTACACCCTGGACGGGTCTCCAGTCCATCGCAGGGCCATGTAAGAATACAATTACTATTTAATATCTTAATTACACCTTTAAATAAACAACTAAACCCAGAACCACAAACACAGTAAAAAAAAAATGTTTCCCTGCTTCAACATACCTGACCTATGAAGCCTATAAAGTTCTGCACAATGACTCACTAATTTGAATCTGGTGTGTTGGAGCCAGGAAACATTGAAAACCTCCGGATTGTGGTCCTCGGGGACCGGAGCTGGACACTCCTGCTTTAGAGTTTCTTCACTGTTCTTGAAGCATTTGTAATTAAAATCTGGTTCCCTGTCAGCCTCTTCCCCCGAATACCTGGCTTATACCTGGTTGCATGGTGTGCCAATAAAAATTAAGTCCCGCCCCTCTGAGGATTTGACTCGACCTGACGGGAGTCGGATCTTTTCATTCACTACAAAGAACCAGAGTTTAGTCATCTCATCACTACTGTCACTGGTGCTTTAGCTTTGCTCTGCTCTGAAAGAAGTCAAGATGGAAACAGATCTGATTTATCTTGGAGAAAATTTATGCGTTGAAATAAAGATTTTTTTTTTTTTCTTGCCATTTTTGCCACTTCATCTTTTTATGATTCAATCTGTGTTTACCGGATCATTCTGGCTCGAGCTAACGTTAAAACATTTAGCATTTCACAAACACATAGCATCATCTTAAAAGCAAATGTGCCGTTAGATTTTTGAAGGATTACACCCCCTTCTGTTTTTATTGACAAAATACCCCAAATCTTTCACTCTGCCTGGGCTGAGATGCTAGCATAACATGCTCCTTAAAGAAGCTAAAATGATCCCTCCAAGCTAGAGAGCTGAGTAACAGGTATACTGTCATTGTCACGTGTTTCTTTCTTTTTTTGTTAATACTATCTTTTTTATTTATGCATTTATTTTCTTTGCCTCTGAATTTTATGGAACTTTGTGATAAAACAAAGCACCCCTTTAATTTAGTTGCAAATACAGAGTTCAATTCTGAAAAATAGACAGTTGTGAGTGTCCTTTATGTTTTGCATGTTTTCATTTGCTACAAATCCTGTATCATGTATTTTGGTGACTGCTGATTTCCATCTATTTCTGTGTAATGCAATAATGAATTGGCACACTAAGTTATAAAATTCAGCATGGAATTGGCCCTTGGCATTCATTTTCCTCAGGGTTATGCAACTGTCATGAGGAAACTTTTAGGGTCAATCTGAACAACAATGCCCATCATACAAAAATTAGGATGTTTTCAGTTTAGAACTAAAGCTGAGAAAGTGGGTTATTATTGAGCCTATGGACCCCACAGGTCTGATGCATCAGGTTTAATGTGTTTTAATAGTTTTAACTCATTTGTACCAAAATACAACTAAGAAATGTGCTGTTGTGTTATGTTTGGCTAGGTCTACTTTTATATTATAGTTTTACATGTACTGTAGGGCTGCACAATAAATCCTTAAAAAAATCTTTGGATTTAAACCAGATGATGACAAGCAGTGTGAGTTGCATCGTAAAGTGTGTTTTACCCTGACTGCAGTACCACAAGGCAACACCACAAATTTCTACAATCACATTAAACGTCTCTCTCTCACACACACACACACACATATATATATATATATGTGTATGTATATATATATATAAAGATGTGTGTGTGTGTGTGTGTGTGTGTGTGTGTGTGTAAGTTTTATATCTATATATGTAATATTTACCTGTAGAAAACGGTCTTTCGGTGCAGTTTAATTTCTTGCATTTTTTCTCTTGCTATAGGAGGGCATTTGATTTTTCAAATGAGGAAAGAAAATGTAGAAAATGTTTTCAATTGAAATCACTCTGGAAAAAAAAAGTGCATATAGAGCCATAACGAATAAATGCAAAAAATCTGCACAGACTTGTTTTTATTTTTTATTTAATGATTAATGTTTTTGTTGCCCGCTGTGTATTTTTGTACTCTAACAAAAAAAAAGAAAAAAAGATGGTCTTTCAGGCAGAGCAGGGGACACCTGGGGACACCCCTGGTCTGCCTTTTTTGGGGGGTTAAAGTTCAGTGCAAAAAACATTTTGTGAAAAAATCGTGCCAGAGAATTGTGATGTCAATTCTAAACAAAAAAATGGTGATTCATATTTTTTACAGAATCGTGCAGCTGTCATGATTATTTTCTAACTTCCACTTTTCCATCATTAGAAGTCCCAGTTCAGATATAATAATTATAACAGATTAGTAATATTACTGGAAACAGCTAGAAATCTGGAGGTGTAAGAAAACAACAGCTACATTTTTCCTCACTAATTTAATGCATGAATTCAACTATTTCAACAGTTGTCAAACACAGATAAATAGGGACTGCAGAATCTCTAAATAAGTCATTACTGGTTTTAAAACAAGTCAGATAACAGTCTGACTAGTGGGAAAAAGCTCATATGTCAGCATGAGAAGCTGGTTTTTAAAAGAAGTGAGCTATGAATGAGAAAGGAGAGGCTTCTGTTTAGATTTGACCTGACTGACAGAGAGAGGAAAGGAGGAAATGAGACGGGAGCTGTACAGGAAATGACAGTCACTCCTGTCCAATCAGACGCCAATATGGAACATGACGCAGATACAAGCACACACACACACACACACACACACCGCGGGGGCATGTGAGATGATCAGATTAATTATCAATATGTCAATTAATACAAACACATACCCACTTCTTTCTATCAGCCAACTGTGAGAAGAGATGCTTCTTTTCCATCGGCTCTCGTAAAGTGTCTGTGCTTACATGAAAACACACTTGCGGGGTGTAAAAATGAACACAAAACACACTGAGCCTGTACAAAATGTCCTTATCCTTCACACAAACACAGTTTATTGAATGTCTTCCTCTTTTTGTCCACATGTTCTGGGAGTCACATGCCATTGTCCAGAGTTATGCCGGGAGCTGCCTCCTCATCAGATGTGCGGACGTGTGTGTGTGTGTGTGTATAACGAGATCAGGCAGGAGAAATGGTGGGAATAAGAGACCCACACACACTGCTATCTAATCCTCGTGGGACTATTAAATCTAATAGTGGCACATTATATCACTGATTCTTATCGAAAGGGGAACAGTACAGACCTCTATCAGACCGCAGGGCTGACCAACAAGGACGGAGCGGTTATTTTTTTATTGTTAGTTAATATGCAGACGGTGGGGACTTCCTCTTTCTCTTTAAAGGTTTCAAGTTTACTCTGGTGAGATCATGCAGGAGTATAAAAGGCTCCTGCTTCTACAATGCATGACCATTGTTATATTTAGTGCTAAAGTGATTAGCACTGATTGGTCGAGTCATCAACTGACAACAATAAACATCAGCTATTTCGCTCCTCAATTAATAATTAATCCGAGTTAGTTTTTCTGGCAGAAATACCAGACATTTCTGAAGAGTAGCTGCTTTGTTTCTTTCTGTTATTCAGTAGTGAACCAAAGCTTTTCAACTTAGAAGTCAATATTTGTTCTGAGCAGCTTTATTTTCCAACAGCCTGAAAGAACTCTTATAATTTCTATAAAGGGTCTTCAGGAATAGTTTTTCACACTTCTGGAAGGACTTATTTGGATGTTTCTGTACCTTTGTACAGTTTTCCTGTCAAGATGCTCCCATACTGCTTCATTATTGTTGAGGTCTGGGCCTGGAAAGGACGCATCACTCTATAAAACCTGTTGCTACTGATGTTCAGCCCAGCTCTTGTGTCATTTGGCACAGCCCAGCCTTTTCCCCCTTTTCCCTTGCTTAAAAATGACTTCTTGACAGCCATCTCTCCATTGAGACCATTTCTGATGAACAACTGGTGGATCAACTGAAGGTCCAGATGCATCTCTGAGCTCCTGTCCAATATTTCTAATGGTTTATCACATTTTTTAATCCCGTAAAGTTCACACTAGGAAAAAAGCAAGAAAAATGTTTCTTTGCATTTTTTCCTTTTCCTTTAGATAATAACAATAATAATCATATATTTTTAACAAATGGCTGAGATGACAGTAAATAACAACAACAACAAAAACAGCCATAACAAACCCTTACTTTTGGCATTATGTACCGATCCAAGTAGAAGGCTCAGGCAGGTTTATTTCTACAAATTTAAAATAAAACTCATCATAGCCCGTGTAAAATTTCCTCTACCAAATGTATGAAATATGAAATTGCCCAAGGGGTCACCAAATGGTAGAGCAGGCTGTTAAAGGACATCGCTTCCATCACGTTTTCTCTTGGAACTGACACTTCTTATCAAATTTCCTCCATGTTTTAAGGACACACTGCACACAATGATAAGACATATCAAGTTTCCAGCTTATTATTCTTTAAGATTCAAAATGTTTATGTAACAACACTATTTTAAGTCTGTCAAGCTGTAAACTTTGGTATTTTTTGTAGATAACACTAAAGAAATAGAATTATGTCTTTGCAGTGAGGCTGCTGCTGCTGCTGCTATGTGCAGAGATTACACCAGTTCACACCTTGATTGAGGTGCTTTTTATTGATCCGATTCATAGATTAATTTAAAGTGACCAGAAAATGAGTGAAAAAGCAGAAAAACTTTGATGGCCCTTCAGAAAACCAGAGTACCACCGCCCAAGACCATTTTTAAGGTTATAAGAACTTCTGGCTGCTTTTAAGCAAAATATGAAAGAATAAAGACTTTTCAACAGAGATGTGTGTTCAGCAGAATGGGACGTGACAGCTGACCATGAAGTCAACCAACATGTTGGCTTAATGACGTTTTCCCTCCTGTACGTCTGTTTCTGTGGCATTTGGAGAATTGGACAACTCAGTGGACAACGTGGACTTTAAATCTGGACACATGCAGGCACACTGACAGCTTTAAATCCTTTAGAAGTAAAAGTAAAAAACTTAAAGTTTTTCCATCCCATGTCAGCTGATTGGTTATCGCTTAGGAATGTTTAAATAGAGGCCAAAAATAGATCAATGTGCTTCCTGCGTAGGCCGTGTTGACATTAAAACAGTGATGTCACCTGTTTCCTGGCAATTGTCACAGGGGGCAAAAAGTCCCCGGCACTGCCTCACAGTACAAATCCACAGGATCACAGAGTGACTAAAACCAACAGGATGACATACTCACTGTTAACAAAACTGTTGAGAAAAGCAGCACATCCTAATCCCAGCTGAGATTAGGGTGCAGAACACAAGAGGATGAAAATGTGTTTCAGTTCCTCACATGCAGGAAGAGTCAAAACTGAGAAAAATGATCAAACCTGCAAAAAAAATCACATAAATTCCTTAAATCGTACAGCTAAATTTTTGCTATAAAAGAAATGATGTAACTTTGAAGATAATATGAAAGTGCCTGAGGGGTCACAGCTGCTTCTAACTATTCAGCTTTATTAACCGCCAAACGGTCCGACTTCACTATCATGAGCATCACTTTGGAGTCGGGCAATGTAGATGATGCTGAAAGGATTTGTAAGAGATGGATTCATTATTGTTATTCGTGTGTTTTGTTTTGTCTACCATTTTGTACCAGAGTGAGTCATTTTTAATAGATGGTTTGGCCTTTGAGAGTGTCTACAGGTTCAGGTGTGGGTGAGTCCCAAGGCATGTGTCACCTCCTGATTGGCCTACGCTGAACACCAGCTATCTCAGGATTGGTCCCTGCCACCACACACCACCTTTGACAGTACGGGTGTTCCTGTGTTCTGGTGGCAGCGATCAGCCCATGGCACTCTGTGTGGGTATATTTTTGTTGTAGCAGGTTTCCACTGTTAAAAGCCGAAGCTGTAGGGGTGAACCGCCTTTTTCCTTTCCATTGGTTTTCTCCTGTTTATGTGGCAGGGAGTCAGGGTTAGTACACGTGTTTTCTTTTATGCAGGGTTTATTTAGCATGTGCTTGGTTGGGGTAATTGGTTTGTTTCTTGTTTTGGCCTTGGTTCACCCTGATAACCTTGCTTTACAGGCTTATTTGATGCTCATTTGATGAGCGGCTGACTGTAAATAAATCTGTTAACCCATACAATTGTTTGATCATGATTTGAGGGCCGGGATGGGAAATCCTTTTGTGTTGCGCGAAGAGATCCTAGACTGGGTGTAACAATTATCAATACTCTTACAGTTAAAAGAAGCCGACTACTGCTCTCAGTTTCATATATAAAAACATCTATCACCAGCCACTTTACAGTTAAATTGCCTGTTAGCACAAATATTTAATCAGCTAATCACACGGTAGCAACTCAATGCAATTATTCATGTAGAAACAGTCAAGACGACTTCCTGAAGTTCAAACTGAGCATCAGAATGAGGACGAAAGGGGATTTAAGTCATTTTAAAGAGAATTTTAAGAATGGCCAGATTGGTTGGAGATGATGGAAAGGTAACAGTAACTCAAATAACCACTAGAACAGCATCTCTGAACACACAACACGTCCAACCGTGATGAAGCAGCTGGGCTACAGCAGCAGAAGACCACACCGGGTGTCACTCCTGTCAGCTAAGAACAGGAAACTAAGGCTACAATTCACACACACTCACCAACACTGGACAATAGAAGAATAAAAGACATTGTCTGGTCTGACGAGTCTCTCTTTCAGCTGGTAGGCTCAGAACTAGGTGGAAACAAGATGAAAGAATGGGTCCATCCTGTCTTGCATCAGCAGTTTAGAGTGTTGGTGGTGTAATGGTCACCAGATCTCGGTCCAGTAGAGCAGCTTTGGGATGCGGTGGAACGGGAGATTCTCATCATGGATGTGCAACAACTGAGTGATGCTGTCATGTCAATGTGGAGCAAAATCTCTGTGGATTGTCTCCAACAGCTTGTTTTATCTAAGCCACCAAGAATTAAGGTGGTTCTGAACAAAAAGGGGGATCCAACCCGGTACCAGCAGGTTGGACCTAATGAAGTTACAACTGACAAGTGTGTGTATATTGATGCATGTTGTTCTACAGTTTAAGGTCACTATACTGATAATGTTTTCATGAGTTTTATAGTTTTCCTAGAACTAAGCAAAAAAAAAAACAAGACTTCTGACACACACATAACCCTTCATGAGGAACGGCTCCTGGCTTCACGGGCCATTATACGTTACTTCAGTTCATTTTTAACAGACTAGAAAGTTTAAGTCTAACTTTTATACTTGTGTACTCACTACAAGCTGGATTCTCCCCATTTATTAAATAAAATCTAATTTGAATCGTTTACAACTCTGAAAGCCGCTGTCATAAACCGCTCATGTCTTACCTGCTGTCAGTTGTATGCCAGGGTAGCGTGTAAGAGCCGGGGTGGAGCTGCATGGCAGATGGAGGCGGAGGAGGTGGTGGTGGCGGCGGAGGGGGAGGGGGAAGTGGAGGGGAGTCTGCAGGGCAGAGGTAGGGTGGAGGAGGAGATGGAGGAGGGGGAAGGGGAAGGAGGGGCAGTTCTGATAGCTTTGCCAGGTGCCAGGAATGAGGCCGGATGAGAGGAACGCTGCGTCTGTGTGGATGAGAGGGAAGAGTCTGGTGAGGATGTGCGACAAGCAGGAAATATAATGTGAATTTATATCTTTGATCCAGAAAATCACGACCTGAGTTTCTGATCAAATGTAAAATCAGTTCACAGCAACATTTTCTGTTGTCTAAATCTGATTAACCCCAGCTTAAACGGCTTAACCTAAACGTCCTTTCTTGCAACAACAGCTGTCAGTCACCTAGAAAACCAGGGTTCATAGAAAAATTAACCTACTGCTGCGGCACCTTGCCAACCCCAATCCTGTGGAAATGGCTTTCTTACAAGTTGTTTGGATTTCTACTGCCCTGCCATTAAAAACTCATCTAACATGTACAGCAATTTCTTCGGCCTGATCTAAGGCCGGGCATTCCAGCGTATCCCAAGACATTGGCTAATTCCCTTATTCAGACTTCCGACCTCACATGCTGCCAGATTCAGCTGAACCCCCGCAGACAGAGTGTGAACGTGAGATGGAAAAAAAAAAGAACAAAAAGAAAGAAAAAAGCTAAAAGAAACGAGAACCAGACTGAGATAAATGAATCTTTCTTGAGGTCTGAATGAACTTTTGTGATAGAGTTTTAAACTGATCCACTGTTGGGAATACTGCTGCTGGATGGAGGAAACTAACGCAGCTGCTGAGTTGAGATGTGATTTGAATCAGATTTAGGTGGGAAATATAAGATATTATCATAAATTTGGCTGCTGTAAGATGCCGTGTTCACAAAAGACCTGGAAACCGACACATTCAAGTTTCAAGTTTGAAATTGGGGAAAGTCCAAGATAAATTTAAAAGACCCAAAACTTTAAAAGGAAAATCTTCACTGTATAATCTTAATGCCAGTACAGTCCAGTGATCAAAAGCAAAACCTAGACAGGAAAATCTGTAAACGACAACGGGAAACTTGGAAAAAAATCAGTCACTTGTAATTTGGTGACTTGTAACTTGACTCAAGCTTATGGATTTTTCTTATATGGCATCCCGATCTAAATGAGGAGCAAGAAGACTGGAATCTTATTTGGATTATCCTAGTTGAAACTGGGCTTGGACTTGTCAAAGCAAAACTCTACAGGACCTGAGACTTGTCTTGGACTATCTCCTTTAGAAATCTGCACAAGTCTTGATCAACTAGAGACTTCTTCCTTGATTGAGACTTGTAACAACTCCAAGTTGATGTGTCTTATTTGAAGACAGACATGACTTAAACTTGTCTGAAATGGCCTGAAATTTGACTCAGATTTGGTTTGAATGCCTTGAAACTTGGACATGTCTCATTTGATACTTGCCAAGAATCAGTTAAACTTGTCTGAGAACTGACCTGGACTCTTCCTGAATGTGTCACACTCCTCAGGATTTCACTCGTTTGGTTTGGTCTGGGTACTGGTCATGATGGGAGTTTGTCTACTTCTACTGCTTCCTGCTTTGCTGCCGTGCGGACGCTTCCTGCTCTGCTCTCCTTTCTGCTTGCATTTTTCTTCTTTTTTTCTTCTTTTTTCTTATCTTTACCGGCAAGAAATTTAGGAACAAGGACTCCTGGTCACTTATAAATCACTGGAACGAATATATTTTTTGATAAATTTAGTTGATTTCCATCGGAGAACTAGTGGAACGATGTCTCCTAACCCTGCAGTATCAGTGAGCTGCACTGAGTGTGAGCAACTTTCTTTGAGGATAACACAGCTGGAGAAGAGGATTGAAACACTGCAAGACATTCGTGTGAATGAAGAATTTATTGACTCTGTAGTAGCTTCTGTACAAGCTACTGAGTTGTCAAATGGATTGAGTCACATCTTCATACGCGAAGGCATGTCGAATGTGGAGCCTCCCGCTACAGACCTGGCTGATACACTTCCCTGGATGTGTTCAAATGACATTGGAATAGCTGAGGAAAATCCCAAACCGGACCATCAGACTGATCTCTCCTTCTGGAACACTGTTGGTGCCAGACCAAAGTCATCAACCCCGGCCAGAACCTGGTCTGATGTTGTTCGTCGCAGAGGTAAATCCAGCAGGAAATTTAAAGCTCCAGCACTCACTCCACCATCTGAAGTCTCACTGCATAATAAATATGATGTGTTGAGTCATATTAAAATGAATGATGATGAATGTAATGCAAGGATTTATCAAAATTCAAGAAATAGCCCTAAAACTCAGCCCAGGGCTAACCAGACCAGGAGGAGAGGCCAAAATCCCACAAACAGGAGGACTAGAGAAGCTATCGGCACCTCCACACAAAAACAAATAGACACAATTCTGATTGGGGACTCTATAACAGCATGTCAGGATGGCAAAGACGGAAAATTTAACACTTTTTGATACATCAGTCAGGGAACTGACAGAGATGTTGCCGACCATTCTGTCTTCACATCCAGATGGTATGAAGATTATTGTCCACACAGGGTCTTTTGATATTCTGAGGAGGAAAATTGGCTCTGAGATCCTGAAAAAAGACTTTTCTCTGCTGTTGGAGAGACTGTGTCAGTTGGGAGCACACCATGTTTACATTTCAGGACCCATTCCTACAGCAGGTAAAGGAATTGAACTTTTCAGTAGGCTTCTTGGCCTGAACACATGGTTATCAAACGCATGTATCACCCATGGGATAAAGTTCATTGATAACTTCAATATCTTTTGGAACTGTAAGGAGCGATTCAGACCTGATGGTGTGCATCCAAATCTAACTGGATGCAGATTACTTGGTGCACACTTGCGTCATGCTGTTGGGACGGCAAACCCAAACATGAGTGTACAGATAAGAGCGAAGGACACAGCAGAGAAGCGATCAACTGCCAGCTCTCCCCCCTCACCAGACCCTCTTCTCCACATCACCCAAGGTCTTAAAAGGATGTCTCTATCCAGGTCTGAACCCCAGCGACCACCATCTACCAAGAAATACAGGGCTCCCCCCCCTCCCCCTCCTCATCCTCCTATTAGATCATCTGTCCTGACCGAGCAGGGCATGGGAGGAGGTTCCCAGAGCAGCAGAATTCACAACAAAGATAACATGCCATGATGCGTTCAGGGTCCTTGCTGTAGTTTTGCTACTACTGACAGCTGTTCTGAGATCAAGCCTGGACCCAGTAGGATTCCTGTGTTAGTTAGTAAAATAAGGAATCGAACACGGTCAGCTTGTGGGGTGAATCGATCTAATCTGTTAACTGTACCTTGTATAACTCAGAAAACAACAGAGACCAGTGCAAACTTCATAAAGCTAGCTGTACTAAATGTTAGATCTCTGTCCAACAATCACTGTTAGTTAATGACTTCATCATTTCTCACAGTTTAGATTTTCTTTTTCTGACAGAAACATGGTTAACAGAAGACACAAGTGCTACAGTTCTTAATGAAACAGCACCCCCTCATTTTAGTTTCATGAATAAATGTCGAAACGGGAGGAAAGGGGGAGGAGAAGCTGCCTTATTTAAAGATTCATTCCAGTGTAAAGAAATGTCATTTGGTGATTTTACTTCTTTTGAATATCTTAGTTTTATTTTAAGGGGCATTCCTAAAATCCTATTTCTAATCATCTACAGACGTCCAGGACACTGTGTAAATTTTATTGATGAATTTTCTGAATTATTGTCGGTTATCTCTACTGATTGTAACCATTTCATCTTAACTGGGGATTTTAACATTCACATAGATAACATGACGGATGGTAATGTCAAGGAATTTTGTTCCATATTGGACATGTTTGGTTTGTGGCAACATATAAAACAACCGACCCACATTCGAGGTCACATTCTGGACCTGGTTATTTCAAAGGGTGTTGATATTTCTTCTGCTGCGGTCACTGACTTGGCCTTGTCTGACCATTTTTGTATTTTGTTTGATTTACTGATCACTCAGAATGTTCAACCAACCTGCTTCTCCGTTAGGAAGAGGTACATTAATGAAAGAACAAGTGCTAAGTTTGTGGAGGCCATAGCTATGTTACCAACAACCAGTGCAGAGTCAGTTGATAGACTCCTGGATAATTTCAATCTGAAAATCTTGAATGTAATGGATGCTGTTGCACCGATAAGAATCAAGAGCAACTTGAGCAAACAGAAAACACCATGGAGAAACACCACTGTGGTTACCAGCCTAAAAAGAGAATGCAGAAAAACTGAGCGGAAATGGCGGAAAAATAAACTTCAAATTTACTATGAGCTGTACAAACAAAGCCTGCCTAACTATAACAATGAGTTGTGCAAGGCCAGAGAGCTGCATTTATCTGAAATGATTAACAGGAATGTCAACAATTCTCGCACTCTGTTTGCTATGATTGAAAAACTTACAAATCCTCCTAAACAGATAAGCCCAGAGCTCCTTTCCACTGAGAAATGCAACCAATTTGCAAACTTTTTTAGCCAAAAAATTAAAACAATTAGGCAAAATATTAATTCCACACAGTCAAACAAGAAAATTAGTCTGTGTCTAAAACCCGGAAATAATTCTGATGTCATGTCACAATTTAAAATGGTGAATTTAAAAGTCCTACAAGAAACAGTTTGGCATTTGAAATCAACAACATGCACTCTGGACATGATACCATCCGACTTTTTAAAAACAGTTTTTACCTCAGTAGAAAGTGATCTCCTACTGATAGTTAACAGCTCGCTGGCATCAGGCATTTTTCCCAAGTCACTAAAGATAGCTGCTATTAAGCCACTCCTAAAGAAAAGGACTCTAGACGCCTCTGTAATGAACAACTATAGACCTGTCTCTAACCTCTCTTTTATTTCCAAGATTATTGAAAAAGTTGTATTTCACCAGCTTCATGACTTTTTAAATGAAAGTGGAAATCTTGATAAATTTCAGTCCGGCTTCCGACCTCATCACAGCACTGAAACAGCTCTGGTCAAAGTGTTAAATGACATTAGGTTGAATACCGATTCTGGTCAAGTATCAGTCCTGGTTCTGTTGGATCTCAGTGCTGCGTTTGATACTGTAGATCACAGAATCCTGTTGCACAGGCTGGAAAACTGGGTTGGACTTTCTGGAGCGGTCCTTAACTGGTTCATGTCCTATTTAGAAGGCCGGAGTTATTTTGTTACGATCGGCAGGTATGAATCCGAGAGAGTGGCCATGACTTGTGGAGTCCCCCAGGGGTCAGTCCTTGGACCTCTTCTGTTCAACTTGTATATGCTCCCTTTGGGTAAAATATTACAAAACTATAGCATTAGTTATCAAAGTTATGCAGATGATACACAACTTTATGTGTCTCTGTCACCAGACGACTGCAGTCTAATAGACTTATTGTGTCAGTGTCTGGAGCAAATAAACACCTGGATGAGGGAGAATTTCCTACAATTAAATGAAGACAAAACTGAGATTATTCTGTTTGGTAGCAAAGAGAAGAGAGTCAGCATTGGTAAACACCTGGAGACTCGGGCTCTTAAAATTACCAACCAAGTTCGTAACCTGGGAGTGTTGATAGACTCAGATCTGACTTTCAGCAGCCATATCAAAGCTGTCACTAAGAAGCTTTTTACCAGCTCAGAAACATCAACAGAATTAAAAGTTTAGTCTCCCAGAAAGACCAAGAGAAACTCATCCATGCGTTCATCTCCAGTAGACTGGATTACTGTAATGGTCTTTTAACAGGACTTCCTAAAAAGAGCATTAAACATCTGCAGCTCATCCAGAACGCTGCTGCTAGAGTTTTAACCAGGACTAAGAGATCTGAACACATTACACCAGTTTTGAAATCTTTACACTGGCTTCCAGTCAGTCACAGAATAGATTTTAAAACCCTTCTGATCATTTACAAATCCCAGAATGGTTTAGGCCCAGAATACATCTGTGATATGTTCAGAGAATATAAACCTAGCAGAGCTCTTAGATCCAAAGACTCTGGTCAACTAGTCCAGGCCAGAGTCCAGACTAAACATGGAGAAGCAGCATTTAGCTGTTATGCTGCAAACAAATGGAACAAACTGCCAGTGGAGATTAAACTTTCCCCAAATGTAGACATTTTTAAATCCAGGTTAAAAACTTTTCTTTTCTCATGTGCCTATGCATGAAATCTGCACGGTAACTTTTTTTTTTTTTTTTTTTTTTTTTTTTTTAACTTATCTTGCTTTTAATCATTTTAATGTAATTTATTATTTTATTGTGATTATGTGTTGATGCCTTTTACTATTCTAAATATCTGTAATGTCTTTGTTTTATGTAAAGCACTTTGAATTGTCCTGTACATGAAATGTGCTATACAAATAAACTGCCTTGCCTTGCCTTGCCTTTAGGAAGTGACTCATCTTCAAGTGAATTCAATCTAGATTGGGCCCAAATGATGAAAAAGTGGATGTGAAAACACCAAAAATAACTGCTGGATGGCCCACACTTGAATTCCCACCAGCAGCTTTGAAGGAGGACTTTTAAAGTCTTCAAATGGGAAGTACAAAATCTAAACGGACACTATTCTAGGTATTTCAGAAAAAAAACATTTAGAGGTACAATTTTGGGAGAAGAATGTGGATCCTGGCACCACCAGCGAAAGGAAAAGACCGTTTCTGAGTATTATTGTTTATGATAAAGCAGGGGCAGGAGACCCATTTCCAAAATAAACACTCTAGTTTCCTGGTTCTGGCCCCTTAAGAGGGATTTCTATCTGAGCCCACTGATTGTTCCGACTCTGCTGACAATGTCCTTGAATTATCCCCTGAGAAAGTTTATGTAAAGCCTGTGTATGTGTGTCTGTAATTGTGTGTGTGTGTGTGAATATGTGTGGGAAGTATCCAAACTCAACCAGACAAAATACCATTATCGAACATACCACAAACATTAGCCGACCCCCTTCGACACTACCTCTTGTTTCTCTAAGTTTAATTTTTTAGAGATTAATGACTGCGAAAATCAAAACAAAGGATGAGATGTTCGAAGAAGTGTACAATAAAGAAACACTTTAAAAAAATAAATGCAGGGGAGAAATGTAAAGTTTTTCAAAACTGTAAAGCCCATAAATGCTTAGAGACCTGAAGAGGGGTCAATAATTAAGTCACCCACAGATGTGAGGACTTACATTTACAATACTGTACCTACTGTAAGAGAGCAATGAGAGAAAATGTGATGCATCAGATGGAAAAAACATCAGTGGGAAGGTTTCTCTTTTTTACCATGTAAATCTAGTGGTTTAGTGGTTCTGTAACAGGTCTGACCAGAGGAATGTATTGAAAAAAAGGCATCACATGTACATTGATCCATCCTAGTACGCATGACTTCCAAAAGGTGTCAAAGTTATGAGATTCTTAGAAGCTTCATTATGAACTTTTCATTTCAGTGGAGTCTCAGTGACAATAACTAAATACTGAAATATGACTGCAACTGCTATTTTTGCTGTTGACTTATCAGTTTAATATCAGTCTACATACCTTTAGACAGCATAAATAGTTGTTTTAGTCTCATATTTAGGTCTAACAGATACTGATTGGACTGATTGTGGGATTATTTCTGGGCCTCTAAAACCAAAGTCAGTAACATAGACAGAAATTACTTAAAGTGTTTGGTGCTTTCATTTAGAGGACTGGCCCTCGCTTTTGTTTTTTGCCACATTAATTAAAGTATAAAATACAAAGACCTTTATTCACTCCTATTAACATAATCCAAAGAACTCCCACTTTCCTGTGCCTGACACTGTAACCTGTTTGGCAACCTGTCGCTGCTACAACAACAAGCAAAGAGGAATCACATGAATTCACCGGCCTGTGATGGATAACAGCATGTCTTTTACACAGAGACACAGATAACAAGATAATCCACCACTTTTGCTGCTGTCTTTCCGTGACCAACCAAGAAATTTAATAAAATTAGCAAGACACGGCAAGTTTCTTTTTTTAAATATCCTTTAAGAATGTTGTGCAGCAGCTAAACATCTTAAACTTGGAGACGGATGAATGTTGTTAATGAAGGTAAAGGTCAAAATCATGAAAAAAGCAGCAAAGATCATCAGCTGTAGCTCTGAGAGGATTGGCTGGAATCTCCCTGTTAATGGTCAGAAAGAGCAACAGCTGACTGATTCTGCAAAGGTCACCATGCATAATCAGAGTCACACACACAGCCTCAATATAGCACAGAAGAAATGTGAGATTAGGACAGAAATGCCTGATTGGGACAACAAAACTAACAAGTTCAGAAAAGATTCAGAAAAGAAAAATTTCTAATTTTCCCCTAAATTTTAAGAAAATTAAACCCTTCAACACAAGGCTTTGAAACTTACCTGATTCCGCAAGCAGAAGCATTAACCATCAAACTCAAAGCTGAGCTCTCAGCATCCCTGACAGGCAGAGTTCAAGTTCACACAGCAGAGCGGCTACTTAAGAAGCCTTCAATCAAACTTCTCTACATGTAGAGTAGATTCTCCGGCTCATAAAAACTTTTGTCCTCAAGCCAGTTGAGGTGCGATAAGAGAGTCAGGTTGCGACGCGAAGGTGTGAGATCTGAAAATCTGAGAGCTGATGTCCATGTGAAGAAGTCAAGTAGGTGGCAGATTCTGACCAAGAGGGAAAAACCAACCTCACATCCCCTCTCCCTCCTTTTCCTCTCTTTCTCCTCCTTTGCTCCTCTCGCTGGAAGACAAAACATGGCTATGTCTCCCTCCTGCACTCTGAATTTCTCCCCCTCCCTCCCCTCTGCTCCTCTCTCCTTCTCTCTCTCTCCCCCGTCTCATTCTTTCCCTGCCTCTCTCGCCCCCTCTTCTGCAGGATGTGTGAGTCAGTCAGAGAGGAAGCATTGTGGAGCACAGATAAAGAGGTGGACGGCTGCTAAAATAATACCCACACTGTTATTGTTTGACAGGGGAAAAATGCAGAGGTACTTCCTCTTTGTGTGTATGTGTGTGTGTGTATATCTGTGAGTGTGTTAAAATGCATATGTCTTTGTAAAGCATGAAAAAAAGATTGAAAGCAGAGACTGCTGGACTGACGGGGGGGTTTAGAGATGAGAAAAACAAAATGTGGTGAAAGACAGGGAATGTGAGAGAGGATGAGAGGTCTGCAGGAGAATATAAGAGTCTGCAGGATAATTATAAACACACACGATGATTAAGGGTGATGGATGAACGGGAGACTTTTATCACTGTCCTTCTCACTGATGTGCTTTTCTTTTAACACACTCCTGCAACAGGAATGCAATGAAAGAAATATGGTTTTAACTACTGCGCTCTGTGCTACTGACACAAATAGTGGAGATAAGTAATATTCTCTGGTTGCAGATAAAACCTAGAAACATAACGTACATTCTCATCAGTCTACCACAAGTCTGGAGGAATTTTAGTCCACTTTTCTTTACAACGCCGCTTCATTTCATGTAGATTTACAGGCATTTATTCTGTGGTTTCTTGCTGATCTGTAGTGTTAAAATGATGCAGCTGATTGAAACATCACCCAACGGTAATTTTTTTTTATTAATGCTTATGATGCAGTAGTTAAAGTTCTTCTCAGCAACCTGGCCTTGTTCCCGTCATAGTTTGTGACTTCCTTGTATGCTTGTTTCTGCCAGCACTGGGGTATGAGCTAATGCAAACTACAGCAAGCACAGCAGACAATTTAGCGGCACAAAGAACGAGTCATCCACTATTACTTCACAGAGCATGGCACCTTGGTTTTTCTATCGGACGGATATGTTTCCTATAAAATGTGTGTTTGATTGAGAGACAAAATTGATCGTTTTTAGCTTCCCTAAATAGTCATCAACCTTGGATCAATTAGTGCAGCAAATGATCGGATTTCTTCTTCATGGTTGTCTGTTTTTCCAAACACTCAATACAATTGTGACTTTGCAAGAAAAAAAAACTGAAGCTTAAAGTGAACTGTAAGCTAATGGTTTCAGGTGTCCATGTTGTGTTAGAATTAGGCGTTTGAATGGATATTAGTGAAAATATCATGGGTAACCTGAACAAAAATCCAATTTAATCTATTAGATTTATTCACTGGGCGACCAAAAATAATTATTTATTGGTTTTTACAACTGCTCAGGAAGAGGGGAATTACTCACACAAGCAATAGTTTTATCATTTGTCTTCACCAACCCGATTCACTTTGCAAAATACAGCCAACTTAGCCTCTGTGAACACGGGGGGAAATCAGTGTTTGTCCTACATTGACTTAGCTGTGGCGACTATATTGTTAGCGCCACACCTTCAAAATGCTGAGAATGAAATCATTGCAAAGACAACAGCAAATTTCTCAACTGAACTGGCATTGCTGCCTCCAGAAGCGCAGCAGTGGCTGCTACTCATTTAGAGTTTAGCACACTTTCCACAACAGCAGCTATTGATGTGGGAGTGTGCTAAATAAATAAAGATATATATGTATATATATATATATACATATATATCATATCTTCATCTATTGAAGCTATTTTAAAGAGGCATTATGCTCAAAATCGAAACATTCATGAACAAAGTTTACGACTGGTGGACAGACTTGGCACAAAGCATCATGGGTAGATAATGGGCAGCAATAATAAACAACAATAACAAAGTTTTCAACAGGCAAAAATAAATGAATGCATCGTATTTGTTGTCGTTTCCCCACTCGGTTGACTGCATGAAATCTCTTACTTTCCCAAATCAAGACTTTAATTGCTCCGGGCAAGTGCTAAGCATGGATATTTAGAGGGATAAAAGTAATTCCTGGAGAAGAGCTATATCCATTTCTTTCTGTGGATGTCCAGCACAGCATTTATCTGTAAATTTCTTTATATATTTTTAAAGTGTTTCTCTGGAAAGAGCTTAAAACGCTGTTTGGCAGCACCTAAGCTATTCACTATAAAGCAGTCTTCTTCTGTGCAACTTTCTAAAAGATTGCTTTAGGTTTGCTTAGCTAGTAATAGACTCATCAAGCTTACAATAAGTAAACAAGCCTTTTATAGACATAAAACAGTTTTGTAGCCTGACCCACTCATGGATGTACTATGCAGTAAGTACAGCTTATAAGCGCTGCCATTCCTCATTTGACCAGACTTGAACCCTGCAAGCATCCAGAGGTGTGAGTGTCTGACATTAACGGTGTTAAAGTTTAGCCAACCGCGTAATGGCAGATATTTAATAACATGAGGCCTTCAGGGGGCTTCAAAGGATTTCCTGGTGACTTATATCTCAGGCAGAATCCAAGAAAGTGTGTTTCTGTATGTTGTGCACGTGTATGGAGCAGATTCTTAACATTCCACATCTTCTCCTCAAGGTGAAGGGTTAACTATGCTAGAAAGCCTAAACAACCTCACCTCCTCCCATCTACCCCTCCATGTTCGCCCGATTAGAATCTATTTGTTTGCTTTATGGGCCTCTCTAGTGTGTGTGTGTGTCTGTGTGTGCGCACGTGCGTGCACTTGCATCTGCATGCAATCAGATCCTTGTGTGGTTGCCTTTTAGGCCCTCATCACCCTTGATGATGGATTTCTGAATGGCAAACACAGACATATATTTATTGCTTAGACACACACATGTAAGCATGCATGCTGGTACAACGGGTCTCTCTCACTCACACACACATACACACACACACACACATATTTTTACATTCCAGGTAATCAGTACAATGAGACTAGGCCCATACCAGAGGTCGATGGCAGGAAGGGTGAAGTCCAGTTTAGCCTTTGTAGTACAATGCACTGTTTGTTACTGCCCGATCCCCCAGACTGCATGTGTGTGTGTGCAGCTGTGTCTGTATGCTTGTGTTACGGACAAAAATCCAACCAAACACCAACTTATGGGGACGTCTTATGAATGTAAGGACAGCAATTTTATCCTCACAGGCACAAAACAGTCGAGTGTGTGACCAAAACAATCGCACATGCAACCAAAAATTTACTGAGTGCAGCTTTTTTTCTTGGTCGCATCGGTACGCCAAACATTTTATGGGTCTGAGTGAAGAACTTTAATTACCTCTGAATGTCTGCGTATTCTGTTCATTCCCTCCTTACCCAACCTCAGAGAAGAATAACACTGATAGAAACCCATGAGAAGGGGTGGGTCTTCACTTCTGATCAGCTGTGATCAGTGTGAGTGTTGGTCTGAATGAAGACCGAAGCGCTTAGAGGTACAGCACAGCGAAGAACACCGATGAGAATCGCGGAAACTGAAATTAATTGTAAAACGTACAGCACTAATTTCACCGAGTTTTTTTTACCGTGCCTGAACAACATGAAGCAGAAAAGCTGGATGACAATCGAATGTGTTTTGACTGCAACTAATAACTATTCTGATGGTTGATTAGTCATCGACTATTAGAACGACTAGTCGACCAATCAGATTTTGTATCTCATGATTATTAAATGCATCATATTTCACTTCCAGCTTTGAAATCTTGCATGAGGTTGTTATGTAAGTCTGACGTGCCTCATCATTAAATGTTCGAGCGTTGCAGACGTACTTCCGTGGTACGCAAGGTCCGCTTTACAAACCTCACATGTATTTAATTTATTTTGTAAGTTTAACGTGAAGTTATTTCAGACTTTTGACGTCCTCTGTCGCCGATCTATTCCCCGGTCGGCCGCCATATGCTTCTACTGGCGGACTTTGTTGTGCATGTGTAACTCTCAGCAGAGATAGGAAAAGAAGAAGATGTCTCACTCTGCAGTTTTTTTTTTTTTTTTTTGCCGACAATAGTCGACATGTAAATTAGTTGTCGACTATTTTTATTGCCAACAACGCTGACTAATCGTTTTGACTGCTCCTGCACCTGCACTAACCGGGATCAAGTCTTCCCCAGATGTGCAGCGGTGGTGGCTAAGAAGGTATTTTAAAAATTAAGCTATAGAAAAAACAAAAATGCTGCATCTGTTTCTGGTGAAGCATTAAAGTGAAAATATAATAGCTGATAATTCTTGCCAGAAAACCAGAGCAGCCTCCATCAAACTCATCCCGTGGGTTTGAGCTTCACCTGGAGGCTGTCCAATAGAAGATCCGAAGGAATATATATATATATATATATATATATATATATATATATATATATATATATATATATATATATATATATATATATATATATAAATAAAATTCAAATGGGACCATGATGAGGTAAATTCAATCTCAAATTTAAAATATATGAATTTTGACCTTGTCCTTAGTTCCTGCCTGTTATATTTTCCTAATCCTGCTTTTTAAATCAGCCGCAAAGCGACAAAACATGGCTTCTGTCTGTCAGTCCTGCAAACATCAACGGACTCAACCAAATGTGTGCATGGATTTTGGATTTCTAAGCCTCATGATGAGTTTCATGCATTAATACATTTTGACAAACTCCATTAAAGTTTAAAAACCACCAGAAACCAGAGCCTGAAACATTACTGTCCTAGCTTCTCTCCATCTTTTAACGCTCATTTCCCGGCTGCTGATGAACCAAGCAAGAAATCTTTGGCATGAGGAAGACATGTCCAGAATGAGAGTTAAAATCTGAGCTGAACTACTGAACATCTTGGCTCATTGGTTTTGCTTTTTCTCTCTCTAACACAACTCCAGGAACTTCTTTTTGTATCCGAGACAACAATGTGTATCTGTTAATGTCTACTTGTACATGTGTGTGAGTGTGTGTAGGGAGACACCGGTGTCATGTATCATGGAGTCACAGCTTAATGGTCCAGTTAATAAAAACCAGGCCACAGGAGACAGATAAGCTGTAGAAGACCACACGCACTGTGGAGAGACTCATGTTAATGCTGTTAGGACACAGCGTGAAGGCAGGAAGTCTTCAGCACTTTCAGTTTAATTCATTTGTTAAGTATTGTGTGGTCTAATTTATACATTACATATAATAATAAATAAACAGGTATAAGATAGTTAAATATGCTGTTGACTGATTTATTAGTTCAACACTAAATCTGCTGTACTAATTAAAATCCAACAGATTAACTTTAAGCAGTTTGATTTAAATGGGTTTATTATGAAAATAACACATTTTAAATATGGAAACGTTTTGGATTTTTTTTAACAAAGTAGTTCTAAAATTCAGCCAAGATATTACAAGTTTTATCCAAGCAGATGTGTTTATTTATTTAAGAGAAAATATTACATATAGTCCTAGTGGTGATATAAGAAAAAAAAACATCTTAATATTTTTGGTACTTTGACAACTAACTTATATTCATGGACTTAATGCTTGATGAAACCAGGTCTTACTTTATTTTAACTTTGGCATTAAAGTAAAAGTAACTCAGATCCTTTGTCGTTACTGAACTAAACGTAAAAGCATTGAACTCAGTGTAAAAATTAGAATGCTCTGTTTTATTTGCACCAAATCTTAGGCTACGTTAAATAATGTTAGCATTTGTTATGTCTTGTCATCCCTGACTCTTCCTGTTAAATACTATTCTGTCAAGTTAAGCTAAGGTTTGTTTAGCGTGTTGTGTAAGTTTATACAATATATTACATAGTTTCTATGGATTCTTAGCCTAACAATAATGCCGACGTAAAGAATACATGAGTATGTAGGAAGTGGCTTTTGACAATGTTTGAAACGGACATACAGATGTATGTACGTAAAGGGAGCATAAATGAGCCTTTACTCTATATGACTTGTATTCCTACAAAGTAGATATTGTAAAATATTAAGGTCTTCACACTACTGCCAATACTGAAATTACCTTACTTCTTTTGTCAGCGTTTTAACCTGACAATGACTTGGATCGAGACCAGTCTTGTTAGGCATCAGCTTTGTTACATAACGCTCCCTTGAAAATCCAGTAGATACATCTCTTTCCCTGTTTGTTGACATTTAGTGATCATATTAAATCATGGGAGATGAAGACCCTTGCTTTGTTTGCTACCCAAATAAACTAAAAACTTCCAAAACTCATCACTCTGTCTCAGTTTCGGTCCAACCCATTAAACTTAAGATGTTGTGGAAAACCCCAGAAACACTTTTTTCAGTGTCGACGTTTCATCCGAGGCAACATCATGGTCAAAATTGCTTACAGTCATGCATCTAATCAAATCCAGAAAGGTGTGTGTGTGTGTGTGTGCATGTGTGCGAGGAAGAGGTCTTGAGGAATGCAAAGAATGTCTATTGTTGAGTTTGGGAAGGAGTGATGGGGGGCAGACTATTTTGCTTCATAGTTTTTGGCACCGCAGACCTCAGTCCAAACAACGGGATGTGTGTGTATGTGTGCAAGCTCTTCTACCCGTCCATCTGTCTGTGGTAAAATTCCACACAATTAGACGGATGTTTGTGTGGCATGTGTGTGTGCTGTATGTCTCAGGGTCCAGAAACCGCTCTGACAGTGTTGAGATGATGTACTAACAAGAAAAATACAAAACAAGAAGCAGGTCGGCGTGCAGACGGAGAAGAGCTGGTCTGTCAGAGGATAAAATCTCAAACAGGAACACATGAAAACACGTGTTTAAAGTGAACACTAATAAACAAACTGAAACTGAAAGGCAGCCATACTGTGGAATAAACCAAAACGCCACATTAAAAGAAGAACAGGAGAGTTCAGTAGGGAATTTTTGAGGAAGGGAAGGTATTGTATCAGTAATAATGAAGCAGGTTAATCAGTATGACACTTTGTTTGTTTGAGATTTTCTTGTGTTTATTGACTCTACAATTTATCAGTATACACGACTAACCCCAATGGAGCACTGTCAGACCAGAAGATGGCAGCAATGATGTAAAAGATCTTCTCAACATGTGGGCAAACTGGTGTAACCAGTGTGCATGACAGCTGTGGATGCGCTGGGTCACTAAAAACAGAGTAATTAAAAGCTACGTTTATCAGTAGGAGGTGGAACTGAGCACAGAAGGAAATGCTTCTGTGGGAAGGAATAAAAAAGCCAACAGTAAGAAAAGGTTTGCCTTTAATGTGCCGTGCACTCACCATGGAGCAACATCTTCACATCAGTATACACCCACTGGTCATTTTTTTAGGTACATCTGTTTGCTTGTTTACACAAAGATCTCATCAGCCAATCACATGGAAGCAACGCAATAAATTAAGTCATGTAGACATGGTCAAGATGACGTGTTGACGTTTAAACTGAGTTTCAGAATGAGGAATAGAGATTTCAGTGACTTCAAACATGGCATGGTTGTTGGTACCAGACGGGCTGTTCTGAGTGTTTCAGGAACTGCTGATATACTGAGATTTTATAAATAAAACAACGAAATTAGCCTCAGACTTCACAGGGTTATAAAGACTTTGCTCAAGAGTTACCTTTTTAAATTTAAATCTTCATTTCTGGTGATAAACCCCTTTTACAACCACAGCTGCCACCACTCACTCATTTCATTTGGAACTAACCTACCTCTTTCTGTAGTCTGATGGGAAAGGTACGACATCTATAACGTATTTTATTGGTAGTCATAATGGTGGTACATGGAGAGGCTGATATCGTCTGTGGTGGTAGAATGATGGGAGAACAACGGATGTTGACTCTTTTAGTGTTAGCATTTTGTTTAATGCTACATACGCTAATCAGACCACAATACATTTTCTATGGAGGAATGATTTTAATGTTAGCTGACGACTATCTCAAATTATGAATAAATAATCAAGATGGTTTTGGTAACAGGTCTGGTTGTTAACATAATATTAAAAAATAAATCAGACAACAGCCAATCAGTTACTCAGTGTAAGCACCATTCTTTTGTGATGGTTACACTTTTCTTAAGGATGTCTGAAGTAATTTGAGTTGAAAGAAATAAGTTGTGTGAACAGAATTTGATTTTGTGTCAGCCTTTAAGGCTTCCGTAGTCAGACAGGAAGTACGTGTTCTGTGTTCATGTGATGCAGTTTGGTTAATAAATGAGCGGATGGCGGAGCTATACGGTTGTTTTACCGTTGGTAAAGCCAACTATGCCGACTCAACGAGAAAGACAGTCTCATGTCATCCGTAAGTTTATGAAGTGGTTAATAGACTCATGTGAAAGGTAAAGAAGAAGAAGAAAACTACAGATAGCCACTACACTCAGTACTTGAGTAGTCTTTTTGCTGATTACGTTTTTATTCTTGCTAGAGGAACTTTTTGGATGACTAGTTGTTTACTTGTTCTTGAGTAGTATCATTTTAAAGTAACACAACTCTTTTTGAAATAAGTAAAATTTTGGTTGCTCTAACCATCTCTGCTGGTTAATGCCAGATGAAAATGGGCAGACTAGCTGGAAATGAAAGAAAGACAACAGGAACTCAAATAACTACTTTTTACAACTACTAAGGGATGAACCTTTTATAGTGTTTTATTTTATTTTATTGTTTTTGACTAATCAGACCAAATAAAATCAATCAGTCAATTGCTCGTGATGTCATTGTGACATCATCATTAATGCGTGGCTTTTAACTACATGAGCAGATTTGTTTGTTTTTTTTAATTAAAGTTTTGTGGCTCTAGTACATATGTGTCAAACTCAAGGCCCGTGGGCCACATCCGGTACAATTATACAATTATATCTGGCTCCCGAGATCAATTTATATAGATCTATTATTGTATTAATGGCCCGGTTATATGAAGTGCTGATAAACACAAACTACATATCCCATAATGCAGTGCGTCAGCTACCTTGCTGAATGCTAAGCTACCTGGGAACATTTCTACGTAAATAAAGTCAAGCTCCTGTTGTTTCTATTCTAAAGTTATTGTTAGGTTTGCCCCTTACAATGGCGAAGAGAAAAGCTGATTCTGAAAAACAGAGCCTTTCTGAAGAGCTGCATGATGAAGGTGTGCATCATCTTGTGTCCCAACCAAAAGCAGATGTTGCCAAAGCCTGAGCTGAAATACGGTTGTTGATCAGGTTTGTGAGATGGCCACTAATTTAAGAACACTGTTGATAAAAGAAGCAAAGACTTCAAATTGTAACCGACATTAAACTGCCCTGGGACAAACTTACTGGACTTACAACAAACGGAGCACCGGCGATGTTTGGTGAAAAAAGCAGACTTGTGGGGAGGAGTAAAGCTGCAGGAGGAGAACTGTACTGGTGAGTTACCAGCATATCCCTGCATTACACACCAGGAAACGCTGTGTGGTAACGTCTTAAAAATGGAGCATGTAATGAGTACTGTAAAGCAAACTGTAAACTTTATCCACTGATATATCCCAGCGCATCGTAACATTTTAAACCTTCGGCTCCTGGGATGTGACTGCATGATCACTCACATGTATGATGAAGTGAAGTCATTTCAAGTGAAGCTGCTCTTATGGGAGACACAAATGCACCCCAGTGTAACTTGCCTCACTTTTCCTGTTGCCAGTAAAGTTGAACCAAGTCAGCACAACACTCAGTTCGCACGGCACTTTGGTGTCTTTGAAGCACAAAAAAAGAAATTTGAGTTGCTGTCGACGTGGAAACTGCATCTGTACAGATTCAGATGGAGCTGATTGAGCTGCAGTGTAATGGGACACTAAAGAGAAAGTATGACACCGCAGAGCTTGTACAGTTTATTCGCTCCAAACCTGAAGCAATGTCCCAGTGCCGTCTACATGCAGCTCGAACCTTGTGTGTGTTTGGTAGCACATATCTCTGTGAGAAGCTGTTCTCAATGATGAAGATTAACATACCAGCACACAGTAGTCCTCTCACTGACGAACAACTGCAGTCCGTCCTGAGAATCTCCAGGACCTCACACCAAACCTAAACCAACTTTAGCTCTGACGTCCAGCTCCGTAAAAATGCCATCGGAGTAAAGAAAACAATGTTTTCATTTGTTGTTATTTTCACTTTTGCTGAAAAGCACAAATTAAATATTTCCAGGGTTCGTTTTGCAGCATGCTCATATTTTGAATTTGAATAATTTTGACAGGAAATATTTATATGGAGAGCAAAATCTTTTAGGATATATAAAGTTAAATTTTTTATTTTTTTATAAAATGGCATAAGAGCAAAGAAATTTGAATGTTTGAAATTGTTATTTGAACATTTACTTAAAAGCACAATTTTTATTTATATTTTCTTTTTTTTTGTTTGTTTTTTTTTGCAGCATGTTCATATTTCTAAGTTGTTTAATTTTGACAGGATATATATTTTATGGAGAGCTAAATATTTTAAGTTATTTAAAGTTTAAGTAGTTGTATGTTGAATGTTTATATTTATGAAAAAAAAAAAAAATTATGCCCTGTTTCCACTGAGCCGTTCGGTCAGGGACGGTAAGGTTTGGAGGTTTTGGAATGGTTCTGCCAATTCAGGTGAGAATTTCCACTGCAAGTCGGACCGCCACTGGGCATGTGGGATTTACACCACCATCCTAGCGTGGCGTCATACTAGTGTGACGTGACACTACAAACAACAATGGAGGCCAATCAGAAGCTCGTTTTTGTTCTGCTTGGCTTTTGGTTCTTTGTACAAACGAAACACGCTGTATTATATGACCAGACCTTATTTTTGTTTGCAGGCATCCTTTTCCTATTATCTTCCCAACGTCCAGCTGAACCATGAACTGAACAGCATCGTTGTTTGTTTCGTGCTTGCTTTTATCGAGGACAGTGATGTGTTTGTCTGCCAGTCAATGGATTTTCTTGTTAGATGCCAGTAAGTCCGCCTTACCTGTACAGTGGCACTGTCCTATGGCCCTACAACTGAACGGGGTCCATAAATAGTGCGATATGGTTTGGTTGTATGGGCCCACTTTATATTGGAAACAAACAAAACAGCGTACAGGACTGCACCCGCCCTCTTAAGGGAAACAGGGCTGTAGTCTTAGTGTTTAATAAATGTTTATCCTGTTCGGCCCGTGACCTAAAGTGTGCTTTGAGTTTTATCCGCCTGTGCGGTTAAATTTGACACCCCTGCTCTACTGACTTTTATGTTAACGTTGGTAGACAGGAAAGGGGGTCAGTGACATGCAGCAAAGGGCTCCAGGCTGGGATTCAAAGTTGGGCTCTATGTAACGGGGAGGTTGCCTTACCGGGTCACTTTTAGTCGTTCTTCAGTCTTGTGATGGTTAAGTAAGTGAGACCTCATTGTAATATTTATGTATTCCAATGGCATCCACAGTCACTAGATTTCAATCCAATGAAGCACCTTTGGGATGTGGTGGAAAGGGAGAGTCTCATCATGGATGTTTTGCTGATAAATCTGCAGCAGCTGTGTGATGCGGTCATGTCAATATGGAGCAAAATCTCTGAGGAACACCTCGTTGCATACATGCAACTGAGCAAAACTGTGTTTTTTATTCATGATGCAGCTCAATCCAATTTCTTGGTTCTACAAAGGGTTGTTGCCAGTCTCAAAGAGGTTGTCCTGGTCATGAGTCTATTATGGCAGTTTAATGGCAAAGAGGAAGTTTGGCATCAGGCTGTACCTCTGAAACTGCCTCAGTTTTCCAAAAATGTTTGGTTAAAAATACTTATCACAAAACTAGTTAGGATCAAAGTTCAATTTGCAAATTTAAGCACAAAAATGTTTGAATGTAAAGATCTAAGCCAGGTTTTCTCCAGAATCCTGCCAATTGTTATGAAATATTTAACACAGGGACTGAAGTTATAAACTGAAATGTTTATAACATTACAAAACAAAAACACAAAAACATTACCTGTTCCTTGTCAAATTTGTTGAGAAACTGAAGAAAAAAATAGGTTTTTGCCCCGTCAACTTGACTTTTAGCTACTTTAAAGGGCTTTTGGTAATTTCTGAGTCAAGTGTCATGTCAGTGCACGTCAACAATTAATTTCACCAAATTCCTAAAAGAATTTCACAAAATGCAAACTCTTCTGTTTCAACCACTTTCCCTGTTTCTTTTCTTTCATCTCCTCTTCCTCCTCCCCATCCAGCCTTGAACGCAAACCAAAGTTTAGCTAATGGAGAGTGGAGATGAAAGAGGGAGCTAGGATGAAAGAGCTTTGTTAAAAAGTCCTGTTTACATTGTCCAAACATCAGACATGATATCAGCCTCTCTTGTAATTATCATTTTAATTTCCTTGTGTGAGCTCCTGCTGCCACTGTGAGCAAACTGTACTGCCACGTTCTCTCTGGCCTGCATCTGAGTCTGCTTTGTTGCCCTGTAATCTCACAGGCTTTTCTTTCTCTATGTTTAAGTAATGAGTTGTTGCTGTCAGGGTCAAAAATGGCTGAGACCAGGTAGGAATGTGAGCTCTGGTCCTTACTGGAGAGGTTACTTAGTTTTCAAGGCTAAAGATTTACAATTTAAAGATTAAAAAGAAGGTAAATGAACAACATAAAATAAATACCAAGGGTTTAGTATTCTACCATCATGCACACCTGCATGTAATGAGCAGCTTCCTATTCCATCAGCAGCTGTAAACAAACTGTTTAGTCTTGTCCCGCTTCTCATTTCGCTCACTGACACATCCACGCTGGACAGGAAGTCAGGAGAAAAAACTCTGGGAAGAACAGGAAATGATCCACAAACTGAAGAATGCAATTCTGCCAGGACCCAGGCAACCACTGAGAAAAGCCTAAGCATGAACACACTCACATCCTCATATAGCTATCCTTATTAGGATGCCGTACTGACGTCCAATTTTGTGGACAGCCTAACCCCTAACTCCTGACCTCAATTCGCACATTAACCTGAACCCTATCCAGGTCTTCAAAAGTGATGTTTTGCCTTGCCAGGAAAGAGCTTTCGTCCCGGTAAGGACCACCGGTCCCAACAAGGTCAGTAAATAAACCACAAAAGGTCCCAAGGAGGCAACAAAAACGAGAACACACACATCCACAAGTTCAGGACGGATCTAACAAAGAGTCTGTGAAAACAGGAAGTACTATGGAAGAAACATTTCCAGGTCGAGCCAACAAAACACTGTTGACATTCTGTCCCTTCCAGAAATACATTGGAAAATCCTCATCCACTTCAAAAACACCCCCGAGAATATGACAAAAGACAAAAATACTCAGCAGTGATGACACTTTGATGGAAATGTGTTGAAGGCAGGAAGTTCATAATGGGAGCTACATATCAGATACAATAGGGATACAACAGGTTTAACAATACAGAAGGTAAATTACGTTACTAAAGCTGTGCATGACAAATATTTTAAACAAAATATACACATTTCACGCCGTTAAAGAGTTAACGCAGAGGTCAAAACCTTTTCTGAGTGTCTTGAAGTCTCCACGCCAAGAACATGACCTTATTATTAACCTCATTATTGTTGACCAATTCGTTGTTTATTTAGGGTTTATTCTTTTAGATGTTTTTTCTGAAAATATGCCCGGGGCTAAAGGGGTTATACTCATTAATGGCCGTAGCAGCAAAGGAGTCCACACAGCGGTAGCAGCACATAGGGATTATAAACTGGCAAGGTATGAAGCAATATAAATGTTATTGTTCTACATAAAAACCACCTCCACATTTATAATGTGTGACTTTTATAACTCCTTTAATCACAACAATAACTATAGTATTGCATAGTTTAGCTGTAAACAATAGATGTAAACTGTAGCATGTGTATTCTAATAACATAACTGACATCTTGTATGTAGACTGCATACATGCATTCGATTTACTGAAGGCAACTGAAACATGTTAATGAGGTCCTTCCACTGCCAACAAACAAATTAGAAGCTGAAGGAAAAAATCATTTGGATCATTTATAAAAACGAAAATAAATCTCCAGGGACATTGAATTTTCACTGATTCTGCTGGTATCCAGGTAGTTTATTTAGGCTGGATCTGAGGAAAAAAAACAGACTACAGGAGACCATTGTGAAGGAAAGCTAGGCACCTTAACTCAGGCTGGGTGAGGATCTATGAAAGCATTAAGCCTGATTTATGCTCGCGCGACATCCGAGTGCGGTCGTTTACGGCGTAGCTGATGCTGGTGAATTTGCTTTCGCACTCGAGCGTAGGGGGTACACGTGGTTTTGGTGTCGTGCTGCAGTTTCTCCTCCTAATCTGAAGGTGGCAGCAGGGGTGGTATGGGCCGGTAAACTCACCAGGTCGGAGTTCTTTTGATGGTTCAGTTTGATAGATATTTTCTGTTTTAAAACAACAATGGCGTCCAGTTTGATTCAGTGTCTTTATTAGCTTGTGGAAGAAAACAAAGAAATAATTTGATCAGCCTCTCATCAACTTGATCCACTGGTTATTGTTTTTAAAAAACAGTGGTGACCACACAAATTCAGCCAGAAGATCCAGATATCCGGCAACACGTGATCCCAAACTGACCAGTCACAAGAGATTACCTCTGCGTAACCGTCTACGAAGCAGGGGTGCACGTCAGGTCTGGAAGAGGTTCCCGTTGAGCCTCTGCAGAGCTACTCTGAGCCTAAGCCAGTGACGCAAACCATAAATCTGCCTTTAGTCCCTCAGGGTTCTGTCCTTCATCACCTGCACTTTTCCTGTGTGTTTTAAAGATCTTTTCTTGGAGTTTTGTATAAATGTGGCTGCTCTGTGGTCCTCTGTGTCTGTGCAGCACTTTGCCTCCTCCTTTTCCCATCCCTGTTGATCAGGTGGTCGGTTTCTCTGTTGCAAGTACCATCTCTCTTGTTGCGTTTATTGTTCAGCAGATAAGGAGGAAACTAGCGTTTCATGGTTCCCACGACACATATTTACCCCAAAGCAATGTTTTTGTCAGAACCCTTTTCTGCCTGTAGTAGTTGACAGTCGGTAGAAAAGATTTATATTTTAGGGCACTGACCAGGAAACGGCTGGCACAAATTAAACCTTTTTTAAGGTTTAGATTTTATAAAATATTGAACTGAAAAAAAAAATAAATACATTTTTAAAAAGTGGAGAAACATAAAAAAAAAAAAAAACACAGCCATGATATATATTTTTTATCAACAGTTCTTTACTTTGGGTGATGTAAGCGATGCAGTCATCGTGCGAGGAACACAAAAGAAAGACAGAATGATGTGCCAGAGCAGGAAGTCGGCGTAAAACGGAAGTAAAATACGTACACGTATTCTATTTTGAAAGATTATTAGCTGCTAATATAGGAGCTAAAATTCTTTTCCTCTTTTGATTGTTGTTGTTGAACAATGTACAAACTTAAGTCATGAATGACTAATAAACTTTTACCTGTCCCTCTTGTTTGCTGATGACAAAACTATTTCTCTTACATTGTGTACAGTTTTTTCCAGCTGTTTTTCTATCAGATTTTCTATCAGCATTTTTTAAGGCAGTGGCAACCTTAACTAGGAGAAAAATACAACACTGCCTAACAGTTGGCTTGTTAAAATGGTTATAAAGAATCACTCCTAAAAAAATAAAGAAAAAAAAAAGTAAAACTGACCCAAACACACAGCTGCCTCACCCTGCATTGAACTGCTGGGCAGGCCAGTAAATTCCTGTGGTTCACCAGATTTAGCCTACAGGCCTTCCTTTGGCCTGCTCTCCTTTCAGCAGTACAGAACAATGCAGCGAGCCTGAACTGAATTCGTTTTATTTAAAGAATGAACAATAGTGCAAAGAACAGATTGTGAAAGCCTAAACTAGCAAAAAGAAAAGAAAGCAGATTTTTTTTCGACTTAGAGAACAAATTAAAGAATCATTCCGTCAGATTTGTCAGATGCAATATTTCTTTTTCACAAACAAACATCAGTTTCTAAGCTTTTTCATTAAGCCTGAGTTTAGTAGACATGTTGGACAAAAGCATCATTTTTAAATAATTTCTTCTCACCAAATCCACATTTCTTTCTTCTGCATTTACATCATATAATTAAATTCACATTTCCCTACTTGCTTCATCAGCTGAAAAGGTCATTTATTCCAAGTCGAACAGTAAAATACTGTACAGGAGAGCCCCAGTGAGTAATTTCCTGACTTTTCCTAGACAAACCCAGAAAACTATGTATCTGCTCTCCATTTAGACTTCAGTCATTAGAGCCTTAATTCACCTTAGCCTAACAGAGGGGGGCATGTAGGAAAATTTCTCATTATTACTGAAATACATGCACACACGTGCATGCGCATGTAGAAAAGTACAACTGTAAATGTTCTATAAGGATGCCGTCATGGAAGGCCAGGCAGATAAACTGTAATGCAACTCTATTTTTCCATTACAGATATACATCGTAAATTTGTTATATTATCTTAAATTAACCCTTAAAACTCCACTAGACTCCACCAGTGCCCCCAGGAATTCTTGCTTTTATTGTCAACAATTCCGTGGGGTAAATTGAGATTGATAGCTTACCCTTTATGTGATCTAAGGAAGTTTTCCAGGCATTCATTTACATCCCATCCAGGAGGTTTACATTCAGCCGCTAAGTGTAGTGTTTATTCAGAGATTCTATATGGTAAATCCACTGAGTGATCAATGAAAAGCCCTATATAGCAGCTGATTAGCTCAAGTTGGCAGAGCATCCTTCTCCCATGTGGGAGACCAGGGTTTGAATCCCCCAGGAAACGAATATTAACACCTTCCGGTTGAGTCCTTGGGCAAGACCCTTAGCACTACTGCCTGACCTCTGTAAGTCACTTTCAATAAAAGCGTCAGCTAAATAGGGCTGCAATGATTAGTCAACTAATTTACCTGTCGACTATTGTCGGCAAAAAAAACAACAAAAAAAAACAAACAAAAAGTAAAACAACAAAAAGGAAAAACTACAGAGTGAGACATCGTCTTCCTCCCTATCTTTGCTGAGAGTTACACATGTGCAATAAAGCCGCCCGGGGATAAATACGGCAGCCGACCGGGGAATAGAACGGTGGCAGAGGACGTCAAAAGTCTGAAATAACTTCACATTAAACTTACAAAATAAATTAAATACATGTGAGGTTTGTAAAGCGGACCTTGCGTACCACGGAAGTACGTCTGAAATGCTCGAACATTTAAAGAGGAGGCACGTCAGACTTACATAACAACCTCATGCAAGATTTAAAAGCTGAAAGTGAAATAAGATCCATTTAATAATTATGAGATACATAACCCGATTGGTCGCCTAGTCGTTTTATGAGTCGATGACTGACCATCAGAATAGTTATTAGTTGCAGCCCTATTGCTAAATGACTAATTTATATTTCTCACAGTTTCGTAATAATGAAAGATCGCTATCACTACTATGTTGCTAAGAGACCTCTTAGCAAAAAGAACTTTCTATTAATTACATTGACAGTGTAATGTCCAATCAGGAGCAGCCAATGATAAACAAATGAAAAGAAAGCTATATGTGTGTCTGAAAAGAAGAAAAATAATATTTTATGGCTGCAAAAAAGCCAAGAAAAAGTTTAAAGTAGGTAAATTGCCGCATGAGGCAAAAGTGTAAATATGTAAATAGTTTCTCCTGAGTGTTTGTTTCAAGGCCAATATTTTTTCTTCTGGAAATCAAGACTTGACAGGCTGATATGCAGACTTGGTCACTGCTGATCTGTGTGTTATTTCTAAAGAGTACTGTTAGTAATAAATTCTGTTTGGTTGTTTTGGTTGGTCTTTGTGGGGCTGTCTATTGAAACATTCATTTTATCATTTTATTTTCATAATCTGATAACTGAGGCTGTACTGAGAAAAATATTTCTATTTTGACTTTGCTTAAGGGCTTACGTAAAAAAAACAAAACAAAAAAAAACAACAGAAGTAAAAACAAAAACGGGCAGACCAAAAACAGCTATAGCAGATGGAATTTTAAGGATTAAACCAACAGAAAACAAGGAAAGACTCCTGCATCTGCAGGTAGTTACCTTCTTTTCTTTTAGTCAGCTGTACTTGGTGGATTATAATCAATCCATAAAACCTACACAACCTTAAGCACAAAGTCTTAATGTTGATAAAATGGGAGACAACCTGAAAACATGCAACACTGAGCTGGATAAACTAATTTAAGTTTTTCTTTCTGACTCACATGAAAATACATGAAGTTTCCACAGAGGATTTGGATGTGCTCTGTGTTGCAGATCTACCTGCTGTAGCTCTCCTCTCCCCATGGGGTGGAAGGTCCAGCCAGCTGAAATACAGGCCGCTCTTTATTTTATGGACACTTATGTATTGTGAAACCAACTTAGTGCATATTCGACATTTAAAGTTCTGAGGTTTTTATGGGACTGTAAACTCAGCCTTTTGTGAATTTAATTAAATACAATCAGGGAAGCATGCTTTTAGCTATCCTCTTTTAGACGAGGTCTGGTATTCGATTCCTCCAAGAACTTACAACGTTCGGATTTAAACTATTCAAGAATTTGCCGTGTCCTTGCAATTTTGTGCAGTGACTGCAACGTTAATCCTTCACATGACCAGACTTGTGGACACCATCATATGTGTTTCTGATTTTCAACGTGCAGACAAGTGCCAAAGAAATGTGACCTGGAAAATAAATAAATGATCATGTAAATCTGTTTCAGTTGTTTTTGGAAGATCTTTTTTTTTGTTGTTGTTTTGTTTTTTTGTTACAACTTTTCACAAAAGTTGCTGCATTTTAGGTCAAAACAATGACGACAACAATACTGTGAATTTGTTGATCTTGTCCAACATTAAAAATGAATGTGGTGAGAAAGTCAGGCACTAACTGCTGATTTGTGGATGGACCCAATAAAGAAGGATTATTCTGTTGTTTTCTAGTAGTAAACGGACATCATCTTACGGTGTTAGTAATGCACCAGGTGCTGGTCAAAACAAGACCACCGCATATTGAGACGATATGCATTTTCTTTACAATTAAATGATCATTATAATATTGGAAAATTATAATCAATCCCTTGTACAACAAACAAAAAAAGTAGACTTGAACCATGTAAATGTTTGGGTTGATTATTCTGCTGTCAACATATTTGTACCATGTTTAAATTATACACATGCTAATACAGACCTAATAAAAAACACGAACCTCCGTTCATCCCCCTGCCATCCTCGCTCCAACAATCCCTCTGTGTTACTAAAGTAGGTGGTAACGAGTTCTGGCTTTTGACTAAGGGGCCTTTTCCACTCTTAAAACCACACAAGAAGAGCCAAGTTTGAAAATGTGAGCATTTCATCATCTCTAAACAAGCTGTGTTTGCTCTAACAGGGGAGTCCTCCACCGTCCAGAGGTTTCCATGCTCCAACAGTCTTGACCTAAATCAGACTGGTGATTGCTATGACGTGACTGGAAGAAAATCAAGTTCAAAGTGCAGCCGACTCCCACCTTAAACCGTGGAAGAGACTTGCTATTGATGTCAGTTACTTGACAACTGAAGCGTGTTTTGTTTAAGTGCAGGTGGCTGAATTTAAAGTTCTCCTGCCAAGAAAAACAAGTAAAAGGTTTATTTGAACAAAGAAATGAAAATATGCACACAATGCATGAATAAAGAATAAGCCTGACCAGATTAAAGGTGGTTCTAGCAGAAAATGTTAATGTTTTTATGGCTTTTTCCTCCAGGTTCTTGCAGAACTGAAGGGTTAGGGTAAAAAATATCAATATTAACTTAACTTCGGGCTGAGGGAGTAATCGTTTAATATGCGATGATCTGAATCTGAGATAATCTTATCTTTCTGATAGCAAACCGGACATGTTTAGGTTTAAATCTCTGACTTCTGATCTATTACTGTTACGCGTGTATAGATCGTGTTGGTTCACATCATTGAAGTCACACACAAACACTGGGAAAGCCAGACACACATACCAGACACTGACACACACTGCAGATTAACTGGGTGAGATTCTCATCATAAGGAGTCACATTCCTAAGATCATCTGTCTGTCTGAATCTGTGTGAATATGAACGTCCTGCATGTGCTGTGGGTTGCGTTAGACAGGGGTCTGCCTGCTGCGGGAAACCCCCTGAAAAGGTCTGAGGGCTGGACCTGACCTGGTTTCAGGACCACAAGGAGGCGAGTTGCTGCCAAACAGCTGTCTGAAGCTGTCCAAGAAGACAAATTAATAGTTGCAACACCCGGAAAATCTTCCACACTGGTTGTATGTTTTAATCAAACTGGGATTAAGGAAAGTATCGATGTCAGGATGACAGGGAAAGAAAAAAAAACATGGGAAAGAGTAAAGGCTCGCCTCGCTGTATGCTAAATGAAGGCATTAGTCCCAACATTCTGTGTTGGACATGTGCTGCATTTCAACCAACATCCACTGAGGGGCAACAACACAAGGCATGAATGGCCTTCATGGCTCAGCGTTACTTTGAAAACATCTGCACAATTTACAGTGAAGAAGTCTTGTTCCAGGCAGTAAAACCGCACATCAATGACATTTTAGTGCTGTTAAAAATCATGCTGAAACTTTGAAATGTAGATTTTAATTTGACTGTAATCATAGGAAACCTTTATTTGTAACTCACCAAAAATACCATGACAATAAATCAAATGTGTATTTGTGGTTCTCTGTGTCTTTACGTTTGTCTGTTGTGGCTCTATTCTACCTTTTTCACTCCTAATCTAAACAGCTGCTAGAAATTTAAAAGTTGTTAAAAGAACAACATTTGCAGAGTAAAAACCAATGAACAGCAGCTGATCTTAATACCGATTTAACAGTATTTAATTTTCTTTTAGCCCTTTAAACAAAGACAAATAAAAGTTCGTCCAGCTCGTTATAATATAAATATTAGTGTTTAACGTCAACGTCAGCCTTATTGTGAATTCTGCAGCATGTACAGGACAAACAAAAACTAAAATTACGGTTTTCTTAAACCTAAGTGTGATGAAATACAAAAATATAAGCCAATAAACAAAACAAGTACAATTAAACTAAGTAAATAAAACACAATGATACACAGACAACAGCCAAGTGCAACACATGTTTATGGTTATAGAGCAAAACAAGAAGTTTGAGTCAGCTTATGGTCTGGTTAAACTGGTTAAAGTGGTTATAGTGGCTGTGTGTGTGTTCCTGAGGGTGTAAAAAGTGTTGATGGGGAACATCAGAGTCCAGGGTGTGTGTGGAAGAGGGCAGAGCAGGGAGCGAGTTCAGCATCCTGACAGGCTGGTGGACCAAGCTGGCCCTCAGTCTGCTGGTCCTGGTCGCAGGCTATGCAGGCTCCTTCCTGACAGCAGCAGGCTAAAGAAGCTGTGTGAAGGGTGAGTGGGGTTTCTCGCGAAACAGAGGGCTTTACGGGTGAGGCGAGAGGTGTACATGTTTTGCAGGGATGGGAAAGAGAGGCACCAACGAGCTTCTCAGCTGCTCTCATGATGCGTTGGTGATGCCCGTGGTTAGGACACTCTCGATGGTGCATCTGTAGAAGGTGGAGCTTTAGCTTGCCTCAGTTTGCAGAGGAAGTAGAGGTGCTGGTTGGCTTTCTTGGCCAGTGATGTGGTGTTGATGGTTCAGGAGAGGTTCTTTGTGATGTGCACACCCAGGAACTTGGTGCTGCTCACTCTCTCCACCATAGCGCCATTGATGGTCAGAGGTGCATGCTGGGAGCACATTCTCCTGAAGTCCAGAACAATCTCTTTCGTCTTCTCCATGTTCAAGTACAGATTGTTGTGTTCACACCACAAGGCCCGGTGGTTCCCTCCTCCTGTAGCCTGTCTCATTGTTGCTGATGAGACCCACTATAGTCGTGTCATCTGCAAACTGGATGAGGAGGTTGGAGCTGTGCGACGGTGTGCAGTCGTGGGTCAGCAGAGTGAAGGGGGGGGGGGCTCAGCACACATCCTTGAGGAACCCTGTGTTCAGTGTGGTGATGCTGGATGTGTTCCTGCTGACCCGAACTGCCTGATATGCAATCTGGAACCAGGGAGGGTGGGAGGACAGACTTCATGTGTTTCAGAACTAGCTGGTCAAAGCACCTCATAAGAATGGGAATGAGGGCTGCTGGACAGTAGTCGTTAAAGCAGGACGGCAACGACTTGTTCTGGACAGGGATGATGGTTTTGAGGTACATGGGGACAACAGCCTGGTTCAGGGAGATGTTGAAGATGCCCATAAAAAAATCTGTGAGCTCCCCAGCACAGTCCCTCAGCACACGACCAGGTATGTTATCAGGACCAGAAGCTTTGCAAGGATTGATCCTGCTGAGCATACTCATGCTGTCCAGGGGACAGCGTCAACAACTGTTCACCAGGAGGGGGTGGAGACTTCTGCGCAGGTGTGCTGTTGTGTGCCTCAAAACAAGAAAAGAAGTCATACAGCTCTTTTAGCAGAGAGGTGGAGGCTTGTAGTCAGTGATCGTCTGATCCTTTCTCTGCTGTCGCTGAAGTGATGAGCTACCCTCCTGGAGTCCCACTTCTTTGCCTCTCTGATGCTGTGTGGCAGGTTGGCCCTCGCTGTCCTCAGACCCTCCTCATGTCCTGCTCTGACGGCAGCCTTCCGAGCCTTCAGCAGCCTGTGGACCTCCCCTGTCAGCCATGGCCTTTGATTGGCCTGAACATGTGGAAATGTTGTTAAATGTTGTTAAGCCTGACCTAAACTCCAGTTAATGGATGGCATTTTTAAACCACACCCTCTAATTAAATGTTAAGATGCCAACTGGACTTTATTTTATAGTGGAAATGTTCCTGCTGTTAGTTCTGCTTCCAGAACCAAACTACTAGCCAAATAACCTTCACCCCTCCCTCAGGCTGCTGCTGCTCAAATAAAGATGGCAATGTTAACATAAATCATTTTGATTTCAGTATTAATTATGCAAATCATGATTATTTCAGCTATTTTCTTCTAATTATATTTGAAGAAACAACACAGACTTGGCTTTTCATCATTTGTCAAGTCATAAAGGCTGTAAATTAATTCTCTCTTAGTTCAGTTTAAAATAATTATATCTAATAAAAAGCTATATTCATCCATGGTGTTTCAAGCAATTTTAAGCTAAATAAAATACTAAACGTTGTAAAATGTACCTGCATAGTAGCACAAAACAGACAAGCCACCTGGTGTTGGAAAAACAGAATTTAGCAGCAAAAAAGTCTGACTTGTCATGAGCTTAAAAATGAGCAGAAAGCAGATTAAATTTGGACTTGGATTCATAGAAAATAGTTTTTAAACGAAAGAAAAGTTCACTCTGTGTCTGCTGAAGGCACACAATCACAAGCATTCTGCATTTTAGAAACGTCATCAAACAAAAGCATGATGGAGATGTGTCCCAAAACAGACCAGAAACAAACCTGTGAAAAAGAAACTGGAAATGCTGGTGGAGAGACTGCACAGAAATCTACTCCTTCCTGCTCAGATGAGTTTGTCAGCTTCCTGTTAAACATTTCGTATCTCCCAAAAACACATTTTAAGTGTGTTTGAATGTCCAGCAAACAGATTCTTAACTGAAAAGGAACTGGACATTCACCACCTTCACCTTCCTTCCTTTCCCACCACAGAGTCCAAATCAAGTGTCAGAAACAAAGAAAATAAAAACTAAACTTCCTTTGACAACAATGCATCTGTTTCTGGAACAAATAGTCACTTGATAAATTATTTAGGTGGGTAACTCTCACCCATGCTGGTTTCACTGATGTGTGTGTGTGTGTGTTTACCTCCTCACTGTGAGCTTCAGTATCCTGTAGGATCCCTTGATGAGTATGAGGGCTTCCTGTCTGCTGCCATAGAGTGCAGATCCATTTATGTTGATGAGTTCATCGCCCACTTTCAGCTTCTTGCAGTGGGCAGCTTTCCCTCCATCCTCAATCTAAAGACAAAGAAAAGACCTTGTTGATATGAAAGAGAGAAGCTGGGAGGCCAACAGAGGGGCATTCAAAAAAAAAATAGAAAATGCACCCTAAAAAATAAAAAGACAGTCAAAGATACCTCTGTGCTGCTAAGACTACGACTCCTTTAAAACCCATTTTTGAAGGCATTTCTGTTAAATTGTCTGTATCCCCATGGCAACTGTACCCTAAAGAGCATCTCCAAAACAGCCTGAACCAAACAACCCAGAAAACCCATCAAATTCCTCTGTAGAGACTAATAGGCTGTTTGTCTATGTGTGTGGTGACTGCGGGTCACAGAGTGGTGAAGCTGTTCTGTTAGTGCATCGCTGGGATGTTTCGCTGAGTTTTTAATGCTGCAGAGGAGTGAAAATTCAGTGGGTCTGTCGTGCAAAACAGGACAAAACAAACAGAGAAAGACAGGAACAGACAGATGGACAGGGGTATCCAGCCAGCCCGTTAAATGGACCACAGACAAGAACAATACTGGCTTACTGGCAACGTCAATGTCAGCGTGTTAGCGTGTTGTTAGCCTCACAGAACGACTGGAACTTTTAGTAAGTTATATTACAAACCAATTTTCACCTTTAAGATACAATGAAAGAATGATAAAATGAACTGATAAAATAGTACTTCTTAAGATGGTGGTAACAGGAAGTGACGGTAAGTTTAAGATTTTATACTACAACAAGCCACCTAAATATCCTAAACATCTTCATCCACTAAAGCTGGATGCAACACACCATACAGTAGGTGTTTCTCCCTTTCAAGCTTAGAATGACATTCATTCACCTTTTAAAAGGAATTCAGGCTTCTAGCAACAATAAACCTTGTTTGATAAACATTGGCTTCAAAAATATAAATACTCTCTTTAGTTTTTAATCATTTCAAAACATTTAATTTCACTCGTATGCCGTCATTGTTGTTTACGTTCTGTATCTCCTCTGTGATGACGTATAAGGTTGTAGCGGTCTCTGTGCTATATAGCAGTATACTGGCTCAGTGTTTTCTGTTCAGGCTTTTAAAATGAAACTGAGCTCACTGACAAGGAAAGCAATGATGAAGAAATCACTGAAAACACACTTAAAGATGAGGACGATTGGCTGGATGAAGATGACAGAATCAACAAAAGGTTCTGTTTGTTTAGAAGCTGCTGGCCAGTAATACACACTGACCTGTACTTCCTGTCAGCGACAGTACATGGAAAGCTTCAGGATCAAATACTTTCCTTTACATATTACAGTAGTGCCGTATACATTGTATAATAATGTAAAATCGAAATGGCAAATGACAAACAAGTAGATTATGTTTAACCACATTAACAGATATTGAACTTTTCGTGTACATAATGGCACATGGAAACTTTGAGGCACTTTGTCTCAGACTGAGAAGCAAGACTGACGTCATTCATTCATTCATTTATTGATTTTCTGTTCAGCTTTTTCCATTACGGGTCGCGGGTAAGCTGGAGCCTATCCCAGTATTCTAACAGGTGAGAGGCAGGGTACACCCTGGACAGGTCACCAGCACAAGACTGACGTCTCCCTCTTATTTTTCCAGCTGCTTGCCTGGATAAATATGATCTGTAGTTAAAAATATGATCCAGAGTTATCAGACGTCTGCGGCTGCTGCTCTGATCAGTCGTGGTTGATGAAAAACGGGAAACTTCCAGACTGCAGGACGAAATGAAGCAGTGGTTTGTCAGGTTCCTTCATGTCCATGGTCAGTCTGATGGTTCAGGGTTGGTTGGATGATTCAGAGGCTGACAGTAAGACATCTCGGACGTGTCTCCAGCATTTCCACTGCCAGTCTGAACTGCGGTTTGGCGTCTTGTTGTTTTTCTGTTGTTGGTTTCAGTCTTCGTTTTAACCTGCCAGCATTTTTAGCTCCATTAGCATCTGTGGTCAGTAAAGTGACTCAAAAGGGGAAAAGAGTGTGGAGAACATAAACATGGGTCCTTATGAAGTTGTGTCTTTATCCCATTCAGCTCTCATCTTCTTATAAGTCAGAAAACTGTTTTGTGACTGGAACCTGAAACCAAAATCAGCTCAGTGCAGGACAGTGTGTGGATCCACGGTTTAAGAAGAAAAACTTGCCACAAGCAAGTTGCAATTGCCTTCGAGTCCTTGGTACCCTGACAAATCATCTCCCAGAATGCATTGCACAAATTAAATAATGCCGAACTTCGTAGGTAAAAAACATAGTAAATATATACAAGTTTCATAGTAATTAGGAATTTTTTTGTTGAATTTTAGTAGAACAAGCCAACAACTACATGTTATGTCCAACAGGTGCTGATAGTCGGGATTATTTTAAGGCATTTGTTCAACTTGAATTGAGTGAATGAGTTAGCCTGAGTAGTGAGTATCTCCTACTGGCTCAAACTTTTGAGGAAAATTGTCTTTTGAAACAGACACTGGGTTGCTCAGGAGGCTAAGAATATAAGCATCTGTTATATCCATATATCCAACTCCTGATTGGTGGCAGGTGTCACAAATGATGACACGGTAGAGTTTAATATGACTTTAAACCATGAAGGAATGATTGATATCACTGGGACCCCTTTTAAGTATTAATTCCACTTTTAACCCACTATAAAGGCTGAGTAAAGATCCATGAAGGGGATTCTAAAGAAACAAATTCCTGATTACATAGCGTGGAAAAAGAGCACAGACTTGCCCCCCCATCATTCATTCATTCATTTTCCTGTTTCTGCTGCGGCTCAATCAAAGGATTGCATGTCACGGACACGCAGGTCTGATTTCACAGTTTTAGAGTTTTACATACGCACAGCAGGGAAACTCTGCTCTGTGAGCCAACTCACACATAAATCCAGATCTTTCATATATTAACTAAAACTGGTTGTTCTCATGGGCCCAATTCTGTTGTGAATTGTGACTTCAAAGGTTAATAATTTGGAATTTGATCCTGCTGTAAAACCACTTTACGATATAAAACTGGTCAGCCACATTTGAAGTGGGCAGAGTTATTGCTGGTATGGCTTCTTTTTTTTTTTTTTTGTAAAAGCCAAATTGTTTTTAAAACAGTGTTAAAACATTTTAGATGGATCTGTAACCAGGTCAGGACCTAGAAGCTGATTCAACACCACAACCATGTCTGAAAGTTTAAGAAAAAAACAGACATTTTACACGTGAAACATCTTCATGTGTAATCAAGATTCCTGTTTTCCTAAACTAGACACACGGTGGAGAACAAGAGACAAGAAATGTTGTAAAAAGTGTGATAACTGCTGCGTTTCAGACCTGTCTACACATATTTTCCAAAGGAATAGAGAACACACATAAAAACACGGCCAGGCTAAACTGACGCTGTGTTTCACGTGTTTCTAATGTTTTCATTATGAAAACAAACCAGAGAAACACTTTTCACACACACACACACACACACACACACACTGTTCACTGCTTGAATCAGCTTAAACTATCAGTGTACCATTAAGCCAGAAAAAAATTCTGTCATTTTCCCACAGATACAAAACAAGAGTTAGTGAGGGTAAGGGGGGAAAGACGAAGAATGGAGAGAGGAAGGGAAGATGGGAATGTGATGGAGGTTAAGACTGAGGAAGGGTGAGGGATAATTTGTTGACAAAGAAGGGGGTTAGACGTTGTCAGTTTAAAACCATACCTCTCTAGACAAGAGACAGAGGGCCAACTTTCCACAAAGGAGAAGTAATATTTAAGGTTACTTGAAGCGTAATGAGCTGTATCAATGAGGCTAGCCTTCTTGGCTCATATTTAAACCAGCATCATCTGACTGAACAGCTTAACATTTTGCCTCGGCTCGACACAAATCTGACAAAGCTACTGTCGTTGTGTGTTACCGTCCCATGCTGAGTCAAGGTTGAACTTTGCAATTATTACAAAAAAGACGCAGAGACTCTTTTTGACATTATAACTTTCCTGCATGGGTGATTTTTCCCCACTCTATAAATGTATTATCAGTTAGATGTGTTTAATAAACCTAAACTAGAAGCACTCAGAGAGCGCAGACCTCTGCCGAGACATAGGGCCACTCACCTTAGAACAAACCCCAAAAGGCCCAGCAGCCCACCTAGTAACCAACCCCATGCCAACACTCTTATATATACTTCAAGCTAATATCACTATTTCATCATCTGAACAGATGCCACATCTTATTTAAAATCTTTGAGCCTGGAAACATACTTTTACACACCAAGCTGTAGCAAATGCCTGTAAAGTTAGCATTTTCCCTGATAGCGACACTCTGGGTTAGCTGTTGGTGTATTAACACCTACGATGATGCCATCTTGTTTTCTTGTTTTTGTTTGTTTTGTTGTTTTTAGTTTAGTTTGTTTTGTTTTTGTTTGCCGATGACTCTTGGCATTAGATCCAGACGGTGATCCGAGTCACCCCCAAAATGTTCCTTATTCCATTTCGAAACATTTCCCTTTTTCAGTTATATTGCTAGACAGACAAACAAAGAGTACCACAGAAGCCAACTTGTGTCAACATGAATGCAATCACAATAAAATAATGAGTGAATAAAGAACAGAACAAAATTGAACTCCAGAAGTTTAAGGGTGCGTTCACACTAGACTAGGGATTGTATCAGCTGGGGTGCAGCTTTTGTGAGTGTTCACACTGAACTACTCAAACAAATCTGACCTTTTAAATTCCACTTCCCACCAGAGGTGGTTCTGCATCAAGTATTACTGAAGAAGAAGACAAGACACACAATGAAGAAGAAAACTCGTTCATCTATTGCAGGGCTCCTTAATTAGTTTGGACCACAATCCAGCAGGTTTTCCATGTGTCCCTGCTCCAACATATCTGACTTAAATCTGACTATCATTATGATAGGCTGTTAGATCCATTTAATTTGATTCTGGTGTGTTAAAGCAGGAACACATTGAAAACCTGCTGGACTGCGACCCTCGTAGGTTAAGATTGAGTAGCCCTTATCTATTGGTTAATTCAGGACAGCTTCTGTTTGCATCACATCAGAGTAAAACATGGCGCTGAATCAGATCCTAGAAGTCTTATTTTTACCGAGTTCTTCCATGTCTGACCACAGGCCATTTCTCTCTGATCCCTCCTCATTCCTCACACTCTGCATGCTGCACCGTCATAACGTCGTCCAGTGGGTTTAAACACTGAGAGCTACTTTTGTTTAGGTTTATGTGTGTGTCTTTGACACTTTGGTTGTTGTTGTGATTCATCTTGTTGTTGCTGTCTTGGTTATTTCTTTTTCGAACTCCTGATGATTGTCTGCTTAGTGTGCCTGTAAAAGCTGAAGGAAATTCTCTGTTGTGTTTCTGTACAGGTGTAGCAGCTGCTTGTCTGATGTTAGGTTGGATTGAAGGGTTGTTGCTTCTATCTACCTTCTATCTGTATCTTTGTCTCCTCTTCCTATTTTCTACTTTCCTTTTTATTTCTCTTCATTACTCCCCCTTTTTGTTTTGTCCTCTCTGGTCAGGTTCAGCAAGATAAATTCCATGAATCCAAAAAAATAAGATAAAGTGACATTTTTTCATTATTTAATTCATTCACAAAAATTATAGAAAAACAACTGGTAATTCCTCAAAATGGAACTTGTATGTCTTACATTTTATCTATTTTATTTTAGCATTTTCTGTTGTTTTTATTTAATTTCTTTGAAGTTTGTTTTTAACACACTTGTTATTGCTTCCTGCACGCTGCCACAATGCTTTTAATGTTTTATGTAAAGCACTTTGAATTGTCTTGTACATGAAATGTGCCATATAAATAAACTTGCCTTGCCTTTCAAACAGAGAATGAGTTAATCCCTGAACTTCCCTCATAGGGTCTCATGCTGAATGAAACTTCAGGGCTCTAACTAACAGCTGCAAACCTGGCAAATGTTGATTAAAATGTATATTAATTCATACAGTTCAGTTTGACGAATGAGTGCATATCTTTTTGGTTATTTGTCAAAGCAGTGCTCACTTCATTTCCTATGAACACTATTTCATGACCTATCATGCATCCACTGGTGACATGCTTCCTTCAGCAACTATGGTGTCAAATTCTACTGCCTGAACAAAGTGCAGCTAAATGATGAACAAAATGTAGACTAAAAGAGTGATGTGTAGAATAAAAACACGACAGTGGTTGGATGGTTTAAAGAATAAGACTGGTTACAAGACAATAAAGGAGGTAGGGGGGAATGATGTCAATGAGCGAGGAGATGAAACCCGTTGAGTTCTGGCCAGAGTTTGTGTGCAAACACCAAAACTAAGCTAAGGGAACAGTGAATAACACACGATGGCACACATTCGGGCTGGTTCTGATGAGCGCTCTGAAGGTATCTGATTGTGTGTCAATAAAGATAATTGTATTAATCTATTAATTATTTTTTACTGTGAAACTCATTTCAAAGACTTCACATGTCCAACAGCCATAATTCTGGATTATTTTGCCTTAAAGAAAAAAAAATGTTGAATGGAAATTCTGATGTGGCTGGTAACTTTAGGAATCCACAAACCACACTGGCTTATGATCAAAAAAGTTCATTTAGAGCCCTGGTTGCAGTGATTATGAAATGCAGGAGAGTCATCTGTGACAGATGCACTGCATTACGAGGCTTAGTTTTTAGTACGGTGCAGAGATCCTTTAATGACTCTGCAGAGTTAACACACTCAGCAACATGTGCTCTCATTCACGTGTCAGTTTATTAATAACCTGCAAAAATACAAAAGTGGCCAAAAGCAGAGTCAAATAGAAATGCACTTTGTGTCTAAGCACACACAGGATGAAAACAACTGTGATGCCAGCTTGTCAGAGAAGATCTTCTGTCTTGGCCTGGCTGCACGTGATGTTAAACTGCTGTTGGTGAAGCAGTATTTCTTCTCTCAGTCTTCACAATAAGCCATTCTCTGTTGTTTTCTGGGCCAGTTTCACTCTAGTCTGACCTACGCTTCTGTGTGTGTGCGTCTGTACAGTATGTGTGCACGTGATTGTGTGTGTGTGTGTGTGTTTTGTATTGCTGTAGGATGGCCAGACAGGGTGAGGTCAACTCGGGCATTGGGGAGACGGAGAAGAATACCCTCTCTGTGTTCTGAAACACACATGGACCAGACACACCCTTTTATATTTAGATTTCAGGAGTGACTTCATGGCCTCGGGTGTGTGTATGGTGGCAGTGTGCCGATTACTGTTCCCTAAAAGAAAAAACAAACACAGGAATCCACATGCTGGTCACAGGTTGTCATCACCCGGTTATCAACTGACACACACACACACACACACACACACACACACACACACACACACACACACACTTGTATACAACAGCCTCTTTATCAAAGACTGAAACGATCAGCTTCAGACTGAAGATCATTAACAGTGCTGTGGGTGTGTGCATACTCGTATATTTATGGTGTCGTTGGGACATTGTCTGTTTACACCACTGCTCTGTGGGGACTGACATTCTTCTAGGGACAAAAAGCAAATCCTCATAAATAAATAATTAGGTTTTTCTGATGGAAATTTGGTTTAGGGTTTCAGTAATACCTAAGGCAAGCAAGCAGTGGTTATCATCAAGTGAATGTCAGAGCGAGGCCTCTGAAGTGATGGAAACATGGTTCTGTCTTCCACTGCAAGGCGGCGCCTACACGTGTGTATTTAAACCTCACATTACAGCCAAAATGAGTAGCTCTCTGGGTTAGACAGCTTTGAGAAGGTCTGTGTGTATATACATGCACCAAAAACCACAACACACACTGGTGCATGGAAATGCTCAAATGGTCACATTGACTACATTTAGGGGGGAAAGCTGCATCATTTCTTTAACTGTGCAGGCAATAATCCCAATCTGCATTAACACGCACAGAAACGCACAAGTGTTGGCAAGAAACGGGGAGAAGGAAACAATTCTTCACTTGTTTATGTGAAGTTTTCCAAAGACTTAGAGGATTTATGCAGGACTGAGGAAAGTATTTACACTCAGGCGTCAGAAGAGACTATCATGTGTTTGAATGAAATGAGCTTGAAGGAGGATTTTTGGATAACTGACTTGCATGTGGTGCCCACTGCGGAAAGGTACACGCAAAGATGAGTAGTCTGAGCGCTCCAAATCTGATCTCTGTTTAGAATAACCCTAAATGGTACTTCTTCAGTTCCTAAAAATTAAACAAACAAGCAGCAAAGCAAGATTTTAAAATCAAGATTCATGAGAGAAAAGGCTAAATGTCTTGTAAATGTTACCACAAGTTGTTTTTATTGTGTCATAAATAATTTTGTGAGCTTATTTGTTACTCTCTGGGTGTCAGAGCAACCCTTACTGAACAGACATGGAGTAAAAAATCATTCCTTTAGTAGCTTGTGGAATGTAGATGAAGATGTTTAGGAAACATTGATAATTAAAAGGTCCTGCATCCTGCATCAGTTGATATTTCTTAAACAGCCTGACTAGATGTTTTTTAAAGAGCCAGCAAAAAACAGACTCAAATGTAGGTTGTTGCATACTGATTGTACTCCTTACCGAGATTATCCGACCAATAATCTATCCGCAGAGGTTTGAATTAATTTAGTGTCAAGACATAAACTGAACCCACTTCAACACCTCGAACACTTCACAGTGTTGCTGGAGCAGAACTATGTTTGTACCACATTTTGTCTGATATGATTTAAATATGAGATACTATCACATTATGCAGAGCTCCATTGTTTTTGTTTTGTTTTGTTTACCTATAGTGGCTTTTTGACAGAAAATACTAGAAGCTAAACTTTTTTAAAAAGCACAACTGAACACTCCTGTCAGCTAAGAACAGGAAACACGCTACGATTCATACAGACTCATCAAAACTGGTCAGTAAAGGTGGAAAAACATTGCCTGGTCTGTTTCAGCTCCATATTCAGATAATAGGAGCTAAATTTAGTGTAAACAGCATGAAAACATAGATCCATCCTGTCTTGTATCAGCGGTTCAACCTGCTGGTGGTGTAACGGTGTGTGAGGATAGTACCGACACGGCATAATTTTACCATTTTACTGACAATGTCCATCCCTTTATGACCACAGTGAAAATCTCCTGATGTTACTTCCAGCAGGATAACGCACCATGTCACAAAGCTCAAATCATCTCCAACTGCTTTCTTGATCATGACTTCCACAGTCACCAGATCTCAATCCAGTGAAACCCTTTTAGGATGTGTTAGAGCGGGATTTTCATCAAGGCTGTGCAGCCAACGATTCTGCAGTGAGAGTGATGCTATCATTTCAACGTGGAGCAAATTCCATGAGGAATGTTTCCAGGACCTTGTTAAATCTATGGCACTAAGAATTAAGATGGCGCTGAAGGTAAAAGGTCCAACCCCAAACTAGTAAGGTGGACCTAATAAAGTGGCTGCAGAATGTAAATAATAAGCAGACATGTTGCTAACTGGCGCCCCTCTCTCGACAATCAGCATGGTGTGTCAGGGCCCTTAACAGAGCCATCAACCTGACAGGCCACCACATGTCCTGAGACCCTGCAAAAAGCTCATCGAATGTTAATGGCCCCCCTGGGAATGAGACTCTGAGCAGAAGGAGGAGAGAGGAGGTAGGGGGAGACCCTCTGGAGAAGAACAGCTCTGAGCTGCTGCTATTGTCTGCACCGCCACTGTTTAGCTGCCAAACATAACGTCTCCACAGAGGAACACATTTGGAAACAAAGGTTTGCTACATGGAAATTTGACTGGAGGTGGTGGAGGCTGCTGTCAGGTTTCTTTCCTTTCTTTTTTTTTTAAAAACCGCATTTACTATTTTGACAGTGTTTGAATTCGCATTAATTTCCACTGGTGTTTCAGAGCTACTGTTGTTTGACCTATTCATACATGTCAGCTGACGTCACTGTATTCGAACACTAGCTGCCGCCACATTGAGCACCTGCACTGTGTACCTGAACCACACAGGTCGTCAGAGACGCCTTCAAAATGCTGTGCAGTCGGGTGTTACAAAAAGAAAGGAGACCGAGATATATCTTTTTATCGATTACCGAAGGAAGAAGAACGTCATCTGAGATGGCTTTCAGCTAACTGGAGGCTGACTGCAAGTAGCCGTCTGTGCAGTGTTCATTTTGTATCAGGTGAGTTTCAATGCTCGTTCACCCATCGCTTGTAATTCTAAAATAGTTTATTTAGGACCTTAACATCACTCTTACATCGCTTGCTTGCTCTATAATTCAGTAGATTATTCATATTGTCGTAGCCTCCTCCTGTGCAGTGCTAACAGCTACATAGCATTAGTCACTGTTTACATAAAGTCGATCACCAGAACACGACTTACCTTTCCTTTCAGCAAAAAGATCTTCTTGTCTTTGAGATGCAATATTTTCGGGTCAATGACCCAGCCTGCCGTGAAATATCGATAAGAATCTGTGCATTTGAAAGCTTTCAGACTTTCTCCCCCATACGAAGATGGGGTGTGTATGAGGTAGATATAAATGTGGTGAAAGGAATAATCCGGTAGCTTATTTGATGGTAACAGCTGAAAAACTTCTGCAGTGACTCTGTAAAGATCACATGCAATAACAGCTATTTTTTTCATTGTATCTTTTTAATTCTCGTGGATTAAAATGAATATTATCCATCTGTACTGAACACTGAGCCTCTCTCCCTTGCGGTGTTTGCTACTCAAAATGGCGGAAGTAAAGTATAATGCGTAGTGACGTCGCGCCCCTGAAAGGCATCTATACTCCAGAATCAGGTGGAGAGCCATGAATGAAATTTAAACTCAACCTGTGTATGATTAAAAAAGCTCTGTCAACTCCAGAACTAATGGTTCGGCTGGTCCTATCAGAGTCTACAGGTAGCAGGAAGTTGATCCGTTATGCTCATAACTGTGATTTATTGCTACATATAGGTTTGAGACTGGTGTGAAAACACGTTGTTTACTCTTTTCAATGAGTCGCAGGTGCTACCGGAGGCCCCTCCCCCATCCACAAGTACTCACAAGAGGCTCGACCTCATGTTGCAGGAAGCGAAGCAGGCGAGAGGCAGAGTACACCTGGACAGGTTGCTAGTAGGCCTGTCGCGATAAGCAATAAGTCAATTAATTGAACGATAAGAAAATAAGAGCACGATAAGTTTGCCGGCTGCGATAATTTTTTTTCGTCCCCCCTTTACCATAAACTGTGTATGACAATAGGTTTCACTATGGAGTATTTCGACTAAACGCTCTGGTTTGTTGCGGAGTGATCTCTCTGGTGTCATACTTGACTGCAGCATGTTGCAGCACGAGCCGGTAAGCCGCATTTGTTTTGCAGGGCTGCCAACACGCAATGGCCGTGAGACTTGCGCATTTAAGTGGCTTCTCACGCTCTCGCGCTAAACCTCCGATTCTCATGCTAAAATATGTAAATAAGTCGAATGGAGAAATAATAGATGCAAGCACCTCCTCTTTTATCATTTCGCTGCTCCCCACATGTAAGCAGAACACACACATTCTAGCTTACGACGTCAGTACAAAGCCCCCACTTCCTGGTCTACCGTAATAACCCCTGTAATCCGCAGGCACATTACGCAAATAGAGTCAGCCTATATACTAGCGTATTTGACAAAATACACATTAAGAGCAATGCCGGCTAATCGAGAGGTTTGGGAGGATTCCCAGTGGGTCGCATTACTTTTGGGCAGGTGTCCCGGCGTATGTGAAAAAGGCGCTTTTATTTATTTAGTTTATTGACCTTTACAAAAGGGGTACTTGCATTATTATGGCATATGTCATTATATTAGTTGAGAATGGTCTCAAAATGACACATTAGCGCTTTGCGCAATATTATCGTTTATCGAGATAATTTCTGAGAAAATTTATCGTACAGCTAAATTTGTTATCGTGACAGGCCTAGTTGCTAGTTCTAATTGGACATTACCGTTTACCATTAATGTCAATTTAAGTTATCTATTTGGTCAAAAGTTTGACAGGAAATGTCTTCATCACAATTTCCAGATCAAAATAGAGATCTCTTAGCAACATAGTAGTGATAGGTATCTGGTTTTTATTACAAAAATATGATAAACTAGAAGTACTCAGAGAGAGCAGACCTCAGCTAAGCCATAGGGTCACTGAGGAAAATCCAAAAGACCCAACAGCCTACCCAGTACCCCCTATATTTCTAACCTTCTGGATCACCAGATCCAGAATATCAACATAATCTGTCTCAAAAACGTTCAGATTATAACATCTACCATGATGTCATATTTTCTTCTTTTTTGTTCTGTTAAGTCAGAAGCTTTAATGTTAATAGTAAAGAATCCTTTAAAACTTCAGACAATCCAGACAGTAGCTGTGTTTCAATTACCCCAAGAATTGTGCAAACCCTAAATATCACAATAAAAAACTGGTAATATAAAAAAAAAACTAAATGTCGAAAAATCTTTCAAATATCGCTAAAACGTTTTAAGCTCTCATGAGGTGGTTTTTCAGATGTGTTGATATAAAAGTTTATTGCAAAAGTGTAATGGAAACCCTTTTTCTGCATTTACATGTCTTCATACGATGGCATGGTGTGAGGAGACGCAGGAGTCTTTTAAAGAAAAAATATAACTGCCATCCCTGATAGCAAACAACAGCGAATGCAAAGTGTTTTACGAAGTGTTAGAAATCTCCATCCACGTGACGAGATTTTACAATAACGGCTAATTGAAAGAAACTGTTGACAATTTAAGTGATAGTACGCGTGGGAGCCAGGATTTTTGGTCAGTGCATTAAGTGGGCTTTCAAAGAAAGTAGTTTGGGATCCACCAATTTAGAGGGCAGAAAAGTTCCTGTAAGTAAAAAAAGAGGCAAAATCCTGTTTTCCCAGTTCTCTTTCAACATTTGACCAACACAGAGCATCACTGCAAATCTGCTGAATGGAAACAAGGAGAATCCTTAAGAGTCAAAGTTGGGAAAGTACTTCACTTCTTTGGGGAAAAATGTCTGAAAATAACTGTGTTTACACCCAACTGAAACATTCATTTTATTTATTTTCTCCACTCGTTCTGGGAGCTGGGCCGAGTTCCAGATCCCCAGGTTAAATTCCACATGAAGCGAGGCCCTTGCATTTCTAAGGGCCCTTTTCTTGCATCTACAGCTTCATGTCGCTGATGTTTTGCACATTTATGACAAACAAGCTTCTTTTCCCTCACGCTTTCTCATACCAACTGCACACAAAGAAACACCCTTCCCCAACCTCTGCCCTCCAGTCTGAGCCTTGTGAGGTTCTCCTCCCTTCCTCACACCCACGCTCGCACAAGCCCTTCTTTATCAGGGCGGGAGGAGGGGAGCTGCCGAGATGGAAAAAGAAAGAAAAGCTCCCACGGTCGCACTAAAAGCGCCAACAGGAACTCGTGTGTGTGTGCTTGTATGTATACTGCTGTCGAGCTTCATTGATCAGCGGTGTTGCAGCTGGGGTGTGCTGTCCTTAAGCGGCCTTTCCATTGGAAAGACTGAGAGGAGTGAATGAGACAATGATGTCCCAGACGGATAAGCCCCTCCTGGATGAAGTTTCAGAGCTGAGACCCTGGGTCACTCACACAGTTGGATCAAATTCAATACCAGAGTGACAGAGGAGGAAAGGAAAAAGTAAAAAAATAGTTGAAAAGAAAGAAAAAAAAAAGATTGTAATGGAAGAAAAACAAGTTCACAGGAGAAACAAAAGGAAAAATCTCAACACTGACTTTTATTCTCCAGCCTCCTGGATGTAGACTGAAAACCACAGACACATCCTGTGAGCTCAGTCACATGGACCAAGACCAGCATGTGAATAAACGCTCAACACTTTGTGAACATGATTCTTCTCTCTCAGGTTAGCAGTGTGTTTTCTTTTATGCAGAAGAGCAATTCCTCTTTGTTTTTACTATTTCTTTATCTGTCAACTTCTCGCTTTTGGATCTTTTCATTCACTGAAATGGCTCTGACTCACTCCAGCTCCTGATCACACACATATTCTTCATAAAGGCTTGCTGTGTGTGGCATAAAGTCATTTCATTTCATGGATGTTTTCAGCTACATTTGTAGGGCATTCCTGGATTCACTGGTTTTGGAGAATGAATACATTTACCTAAATGACACAGAGACCCAGGTCATGACCCAGCTGCTTGAGATGCAATGAGGCACAACTTTTTTCATCCTGTGTTGATGTTTTGCATGTTTTTGACCTGCTGCCACAGACTATGGAAGATCCCTGAAAAACAAGTACTGTTCCCGGGTATGGTCCAAGATGGGGGAGCAGCAGTTTGTTCATGGCACAAGACACCATAACAGTCTGATCAGTCTGCAAGACAAACACAAAAATATGCCCACAGCCCAGGCAACAAAGCTGAAGATGGCATTTTTGTTTGTTGTCATCAGTTTGTTGCCACTCGATTGTCATGCTTTTCGCTTTGTGTGAAGTAACAACTGGCAACAGCTTCTGATAATTTATAACGGTAAAGTAGGGGTATTTCATTTCCTCAGGCAATGTTTTCATCCCGACCCTCTGTAACACTTTGTTTTAAAGGATGAAGGGTAAGGAAAAGCAAAGGGTAGGGGAAGGGGTAAAAAAGAAGAAATAGGATTGGGCCCTAATCTGTACAATATGCAGCAGAACTGCTTCATTGTTAAAATCTAGCTGTGACAAATAGGAGCATCAAATTATGAAAACAAAGTGCGCTCCCCGACCACTTTATTACAAATATTTAATCAGCCATTCACATGGTAGCAAGAATGCTGCATTTAGTCATGTAGATATGGTCATAACAACTTGTTGAGCATCAGAATGAGGAAGAAAATGGATTTAAGTGACTTTGAACGTGACATGGTTGTTAATGTTAGATGATCTGGTATTTCAGAAGCTGCTGATCTACAACCATCTTTAAGGTTTACAGAGAATGGTTTCAAAAAGAGAAAATGTGCAATGAGCAGCAGTTGTCTGGACCAAATGTCTTGTTGATGTCAGAGGAGAATGGGCAGACTGGTTGGATATGATAGAAAAGCAACAGGAACTCAAATAACTACTCGTTCCAACCTATGTATGCAGAATACCATCTCTGAACAGACAACATTTCCAACCTGAAGCAGATGAGCTACAGCAGCAGAAGACACACCGGGTGCCTCCTGTCAGCTAAGAACAGGAAACTGAGGCTACAATTCACACACACTCACCAACACTGGACAATAGAAGATGGAGAAACGTTGCTGGTCTGATGAGTCTCCATTTCAGCTGCAACATTAAGATAGCAGGCTCAGAATTTAGTGGAAACTACATGAAAGCATGGATCCATCCTGCATGAATACAAGCAGGATCAGATAATTATACACTCTCTTTTTAATTAAAATCATGTTAGAAATCAATCTAAATATCCTGATATTGACAAACATCATAAACATGTAAGCCCTGATGTTATTTTTAACTTCATCATTGAACTTTATTTTTCCAATTTAAGAAACATTTGTAGTTGAACACGGAATATATTGTTGAGACAAACGGTTGTTGATGGACAGAGTTGTTTCCCTTTAGTCCGTTTGTGCATGTTAACTGCTAGCTTGCAAATGGTATTTTTTATAGACGTTAGCCTTAAGCTAGTGTGTGTGAATGGGTGAATGTGATGTTTATTGTAAAGTGCTTTGGGTAAAAGTGCTTTAAAAATACAGACCATTTACCATTTTCAAGTGTAATCTTAAGTGATTTCCCAGAGACAGTGAATGTATTTCCACTTTGATTTGTTTTCCGTATGTTTGCTTAGTTTTACAGTTTTCTTAAGTGAAGGCTTCAAAAGGCATTCAGCCTCGAAATCGCTGTCACATCAGGCTAGATCACACCACACACAAGCTAAGACAGCATATATACATTACATTAATATAATCAATTATGTTCTGTTGCTGCATCAATGCAGAATCGTCCACATCCGAATCACGATGCATCGTAGAAATGATTAATTTCAACACCCCTAGATAATGCACCATGTCACAAAGCTCAGATCATCTCCACCTGCTTTCTAGAACATGACGATGAGTTCACTGGACTCCAACGGCCTCCACAGCCACCAGATCTCAGTCCAGTAGAGCATCTTTGGGATGTGGTGGAACGGGAGATTCTCATCATGGATGCAGCCGACAAACCTGCAGCAACTGTGTGATGCTGTCATGTCAATATGGAGAAAACCTCTGAGGAAGGTTTTCTCCACCTGGTTGAATCTATGACACCAAGAATTAAGGCAGTTCTGAAAGTAAAAAAGAGGGTCCAACCCAGTACTAGCAAGGTGAACCTAATTAAGTGGCCGGTGAGTCTATTTCCAACAAGATCAATGTGGATTAGTAGTACATTTGGTTAGCAACAAATACACCCCCTTTCCATGGCATGAACAAAAACAACCATTCCTTCACTTCCACAAACCTAAAGTACATCTTAACTGATGCAGAGGCTTCTCCTGTTTGTTTTTTACTCAGAATTCTTTCAAGAATTATTTTAAAAAATGTGCTGTGGTCACTTTCTGGTAGGTCTCCTCATTGGTATATTTTCATTAGCTGCACTCCCAGGACGAGACCAAAATATTTTAATTTCAAACTAAAAAGTCTCCCACACTGGGTGCGTTTGAAGAACTGCCAAAACTGCAGCCATTCAGACTGTCGCCATCACAGGCGCCGCATAAATTAAGACGTACACAAGTACAGCGACAATATAAGTATGTGAAATAAACAGCAAAAAACTTCTCAGTTTGGCTCCGTCATGCAGGATGTTTAAGTGTTGTAATAAGCTCCCACAGCTTCTCTAAAAGCCTTAACCTTTGAGTAAATTATAGTTTTGTAGGGGCAAATCAAGGGAAAGCTCCTAAAGAAAGAAAATAGTTTTTTCTAACATTCTGTGTGGGGTTATAAACTGTTTCTCCAATAAAGAAATATAAAGATTAAGAAAAGAAACTTAATTACCAGATAACTCAAAGAAAACAGACATTTCTTTGCCGCCCATGGTGGCTGATTGACAAGTAATCTTTGGGAAATCCAGTGCAGAAGCCCCTCAGCTTTACACCAAAGATGTTCGAACCACCTTAAGCTGTGGAAATTCCAGTAAAAGCCACACTTAATCTGTGAAAATAAGCCCCCTCCTTACAGTCCCCGAGCCGTCGGCCACATCAAAGTTCCACCACATAAAAACCCTTTGCAAAGAAGCGCCACAGTGCCACAGTAACCCCTGACCCTGAGGAAACACCAACCTGCCATTTATGCCCATCCATCATAGAGCATGCACAGCCTGCCTCCACCTCCCACAATTCTCCACTACGATCCAAAGCATCAACTCCTTCTAGTCCACCGCAAGCCTGACACTCAAATGGTGACATTTAACCTTATTTACACGCAATATTAACATACACACACACAAAGAAATTTAGACTTTATTATTTCTTTATGTAAAGTTTGTATGCCTGATATATATATATATATATATATATATATCCATATCCACATAAGGTCAATCCATCAATTTTATATATATATATATATACACACACATACATATATACATATATACATATTTATATATATATATAATATATATATATATATATATATATTATATATATACATACGTATGTATATCTATATCTATATACAGTCATGGACAAAATTGTTGGTACCCTTTGGTTAATGAAAGAAAATATCACAATGGTCACAGAAATAACTTGAATCTCACAAAAGTAATAATAAATAAAAATTCTATGAAATTTAACCAATGAAAGTCAGACATTGCTTTTCAACCATGTTTCAACAGAATTATTTAAAAAAATAAACTCATGAAACAGGCCTGGACAAAAATGATGGTACCCCTACAAAAGACTGAAAATAATGTGACCAAAGGGACGTGTTAATCCAAGGTGTGTCCACTAATTAGCATCACAGGTGTCTACAAGCTTGTAACCAGTCAATGGGCCTATATATAAGCTACAGGTAGTCACTGTGCTGTTTGGTGACATGGTGTGTACCACACTCAATATGGACCAGAGGAAGCAAAGGAAAGAGTTGTCTCAGGAGATTAGAAAGAAAATTATAGACCAGCATGTTAAAGGTAAAGGCTATAAGACCATCTCCAAGCAGTTTGATGTTCCTGTGACTACAGCTGCACATATTATTCAGAAATGTAAGATCCATGGGACTGTAGCCAACCTCCCTGGACGTGGCCGCAGGAGGAAAACTGATGACAAATCAAAGAGACGGATAATACGAACGGTAACAAAAGAGCCCAGAAAAACTTCTAAAGAGATTAAAGGTGAACTTCAAGCTGAAGGAACATCAGTGTCAGATCGCACCATCCGTCGTCGTTTGAGCCAAAGTGGACTTAATGGTAGACGACCAAGGAGGACACCATTGTTGAAAACAAATCATAAAAAAGCCAAACTACATGTTGACAAGCCACAAAGCTTCTGGGAGAATGTCCTATGGACAGATGAGACAAAAATGGAACTTTTTACCAAGACACATCAGCTCTATGTTTCCAGATGGATAAATGAAGCATATGAAGAAAAGAACACCGTCCCTACTGTGGAACATGGAGGAGGCTCTGTTATGTTCTGGGGCTGCTTTGCTGCATCTGGTACAGGGTGTCTTGAATCTGTGCAGGTACAATGAAATCTCAAGACTATCAAGAGATTCTAGAGAGAAATGTGCTGGCCAGTGTCAGAAAGCTTGGTCTCAGTCGCAGGTTATGGGTCTTGCAACAGGACAATGACCCAAAACACAGCTAAAAACACCAAGAATGGCTAAGAACGAAACATTGGACTATTCTAAAGTGGCCTTCTATGAGCCCTGACCTAAATCGTATTGAGCATCTTTGGGAGGAGCTGAAACATGCCGTCTGGAAAAGGCTTCCTTCAAACCTGAGACAACTGGAGCAGTTTGCTTATGAGGAGTGGACCGAAATACCTGCTGAGAGGTGCAGAAGTCTCACTGACAGTTACAGGAATTGTTTGATTGCAGTGATTGCCTCAAAAGGTTGTGCAACAAAATATTAAGTTAAGGGTACCATCATTTTTGTCCAGGCCTGTTTCATGAGTTTATTTTTTTAAATAATTCTGTTGAAACATGGTTGAAAAGCAATGCCTGATTTTCATTGGTTAAATTTCATAGAATTTTTATTTATTATTACTTTTGTGAGATTCAAGTTATTTCTGTGACCATTGTGATATTTTCTTTCATTAACCGAAGGGTACCAACAATTTTGTCCATGACTGTAGATGTAGATATAAAGATATATATAATGGTGTGTTAACGCAACGATTAATTAACGCCGTTAATTTTTCTAATTGCGCCTTAAGGTTTCTTTTGGTTTTTGTTGCTTACTGGTTTTGATGACAGAAACATGGCGTCCATGTCCCCCCTCCCTGCTGCAGCGGTGCGTCTGATGTAATCAGGAGAGAGCAGGTTTATTACCATGAAGAGACATTTTCTGTCTGGAACTTAAGAAAGAAGAAGAAGAACCGACTTTCTCTTTGTCCAAACCTGCAGATGGCAGAACATCGTAATTTTTGGACGGGAAACTTTTTATTTATTTATTTATTTTTAGTTATTTATTTATTTTTAAAAATGTGATTTTAATTTAGGCAAGACAGCAAAGGTAAGACATGCTTTCTGACTTTTACAAACGTGCAGCATAAATCGGGTCTTCTTCTGCCTCTGGTTCGGTGAATCTTGGTCATAGCGACATGAAACTTCCAGCTGTGGAATCTGTGAGATGTGAGCTTTCAGTAGAGGAGTCGTTTGTTCGTGTTCATGGCGAAACATCATCTGTGTTTACATTTTTTTCGGACTTTGTGTACCTGGTCTTTCAATTATTTGTTGTATTAACTGTGTTTGGTGGTGATAGAAATGGTTTTACTGAGCTGGTAGCTGAGATTCTGGACTTTCTGTAGATACCACACATGTTTATAGTTACATCTACAGACCTGACGCTACATCCGGAAACGAGATGTTAACCCTTAACTCCCGGTAGCGGAGGCTGCAGGTGCAGAGGTGAAGCTAAACAGTCAAGCTAAGAATGAAAGTTTAGAGAATTTATATCCAGAAATGTGGATAATGAAGCAGTGAAGGTGCATGGATGGAAGTTATTGTGCATATTGTGAATATTTCTCTCTCCTCACCATCTAGAAGCTGTGAGATTCTCATCCTGCTTTCTGTCTGTTCACCTGATGCTGATATTCATCACATATTGTTCCTTCTGTGTTTAGAAGGAAGCAGCTTCACAGCTTTAAATTCATCCTGCTGACTTTTTACCTTTTAGTTAGTAAATCCTGAACATTTCATCCTTCTTTCTCATAAATATTTGATTTTATAAATATATATGAAGAAATATTTTATCTGAAAACTGCTGCTAAACCTGTTTATGTGTTTAGTTCAGGGGTCTGCAGCCTTTCCAATCCAAAGAGCCATTTTTCCCTCAGCCAGCTAAATAAAACTACTTTAGAGACGCAAATGTTACCAGATTTTTCAAAAAGGAAACTTAATATATATTTTAATGAAGAGCCACCATAGGATATTTGTTATTTTCAAAGAACCACATTTTTATTTCCGTTTGTAGGTTTTAAAATAAAGAAAAACATAAAACCTTTATGAAAAGAGGATAAACAGACTTTCTTCTAAGAGATGTAGATATTTGTGGAAAATGATGTAAAGTAAAAGAAAAATAAATCCCTGGTTTCCAACCTAATGACAAGAAAGATAGATTTAAAAAATATTTTAGTATTTAGAGGCATTGTGGAAGGTCCAGAGAGACACTTGTGGCTCCAGAGTTTCAGGTTGGAGACCCCTGATGTCGTGTTTGTAAACCAAAACTTACTGCATTTTCTTTTTATAGCAGCAGGCCTTTTGTTAAAGGAAAGAGACATTTTGAGCGTAACAGTGCGATTAATCGCAATTAATTGCAACATGTCATGCGATTAATCGTGATTAAAAAAATTTATAGTTGTGTATATATATATATATATATATATATATATATATACATACATACATAATGCTAAACTGAATCTTTGCTCTCCTGGATGTATTATCCACATCTATGTTGAGTGTCTCCGGATCTAATCACACTGACAAACAACTGGATTTATATGCATAGCTTGCAGCTATGGCTTGACCAGCATCATGTTTCTTTGGTCCATCCACGTGCACACAGAAACACACACACACAAGAACAACCCCAGCTGTGTGGTTCTGGTGGGGTATGGAAGCCATTAGATCTGGTGATCAGCGCTGACAACAGCAAGGGTTAAAGGGTGGGCGGCATGGTGGGAGCAGAGACAGACTAGATTGATCCATCAATGTCTTCAAAACAAACAAAAAAAAAACCACTTTGTATGAATGTTTTCCCCTTTATCTCAAACCCTAACACACACATAAACACACACTTCAATAGGAGTGAAACATTAACTACTTAATGCCAACCGGATGACCTCGCCTTCCGTAACGTGCCTGTGGAGCAGTTTAATGTCTGAATGAAACTGTGTTTATGTGAGCAGCATCATGAAAACTCATTGTGTAAATTTTTATTAGTGAAAGATTAAAACTGCTTTAACAGTTTTCACATTTAAAAACCATTTCTGGGGCTAAATTCAACATTTTTTTTATAAGTCGTGATATATTAAACTGGAAAAGTTGAGGTCAAGCTTTAGTAATAATCAGATCACAATGATCAGAGACTTAAGGAAACTTTCTGACATACAGCAGGGAGCTCATGACCACTGAATGACACTAAGCTTAATGGAGTCCGACAGATTTATTCAAATGAAAACCTGCTTTACGTGCTGTTATTCTCAGCCACGTGGTTTCTAGTTTCTTTTTATTAAATCAACACATGGCCTATAGTGGAGCATGCATTAGTAAGCTGCATCAGTGTGATTATAACTGTGTTTGTACTGGTCTAACCCAGAGCTGTACATGGCACACATGCTAGATCGTTTAATAAAGACTAACATGTACTTTTGTATAATAACATTTTACATAATGATTAAAATCTAACAAATGTGTCTAATCAGGGGTCGACAACAAACTATATGTGTTCTTGTTACTTGAACAAGTGTTTGTTTTGTACACCTCACCATAAATTTTCTGCACCACTGGAAAAAATTACTTGTTGAATAAACATAAAAGAAAACATTTCCACACAATCAAATGTCTTTTTTTCAGCACTGGGTAATTCGTCTGTTCTGATATGCATGCGTTGAGTCAACGTCATGTATTAGGGTACTGTTTGTTTTTTTTTCTGCTGGTCTGATCATGAAAAGGTTTAAACCACCCCTCTCCAGTCTTTCTAATCGAGGTCGATCAGACGAAGGTGTTCACGCGACGCATTTTTATTCTGAGTGGACGTTTAATTGGATGAAAAGTTCTCCACGTAAACACAGCTGCAGGGTAGTGCGGGAAACTGGTCAGTTGATTTGTGGGATTGTGCAGAAACAATCACCTCATCTTGAACACAAACAAACAAAAAGAGAGGATTACACAACAGAATATGTTCAGTCAGAGGCTTCTTCAAGTATGATGCGAGACAGGAAGGTACAGGAGTTTCCTTCATCCAAGCCAGCAATCATCACCCTCCAGAACAAGACTGACTGCCAGTTATATGTCATAAAAAATAATAAGAAACAAATGTAAAATTAGTTCAACTCACCTAATTCAAAATATCAGACCCAAAGTTAGAAGCTAACTTTAATTAACTTTATGTTATTATGTGTCGTTTGTACCAATGCAAAATTTGTTCAGCCAACACATCTAAACTGAATCAGACCCGACAACAGTAAACCCTAAAACGTTATGTTAAACCTAATTCATGTATATTAGGTTAAAACAACGGAAATGCTTAATGCTGAAAGAAAGTCATTTAACTGTGCGGAAATCTTCCTGTTTTATTTATTCATTTATCTATTTTAAGCGCTATGGGATTTTCTACACAGTGGCTTTCAGACAATAAGGAAAAGCTTGTAGCTGCATGCCAGTGAAAAATCAGCACTATCGTAACAGTCAAATCCTAAATTTGCTTCACAGAACTTGAACACCAAGGACCTTCATTTGTATTCTGTACATCGTTTTCTTCCAGGAGCAACAGATTTCTCTGACATTTTTTCAGCTCACAGTCAGATTTTAGCAACACTTGAATTAAATTCTCAAACTGTGGTGGGAAAACAGCTGTATGTTGAGGGAATTTTAGCATCAATAACACTGACAGCTGTCAACACTGATTCTCATAACATTTGTATATAAAATGAAAGCTTCCAGAGCCATATGCACACAGACACCTGGTGCAACACATGAGTCACGTACAACATGATTTATTCATCAGGTCTGTTTCCAGTTTTGAACTTCTATTAAGTCCCATCAGACATTTTTCTAGAAGAAACCAAACAACTTGCCAATAAATGCCAGGACTGACATATTTTAGAAAATACCAAAAAGGCTGTTTTTCCTTAAATTTGTACATATTTTAATGTTTTCAGGGCTTCAAAGAGACCATCTGTTAACAGTGTTCATTAATCTTAAACATTTTCCTCTTAATGGCTCTCCTTTATTCTCTCTCTTTTTATTGATCTAAAATCTCTCCATTAATTTTAAGACCATGCATCAACCAACAGCTAAATGAACTAAAGACAATAAAGTACCTATTTTCTATTTAAATCAGTTCCACTTTGCCACATCCTGCCGCAGTCTTTCACTTTTTTATCCTCTTTAATTATCTCCCTCCCTTCTTCTTACATTTGTCTCCATCTGCCTCAGTTTATCCATCTCTCCAACATTTCACTCCAACATCTATCTCTATCAAACACCAACTCCCTCTTGCTCATTTATTGGTTTTCCACCTCTTCATTCAGCACATCTTTCTATTAAAGGTTTGAATCTTTTACTGTTGTGTGAAATTGCTGAAATAATAAAACAATCTGAATAAAGTCCTCGATCCTAAGCATGAACAATGCAGCGTATCCACTGCCGCCATCCTCCCCACACCCACATATTTTGGTTCCCACACAGAAGTTTGACTGGTTCTATTTCGAATGAGGAGAGCGAACATGAGGGAAGTAAAATCCCACTTAAAGTTCCCCAAACAACTAAGCCTACCAAGAACAGCCCAGTCAAGATCCAGCACACAAAGTGAGTCTTTCTAGACTTTATGCTGGAGTCTCCCAGTCAGAACAGCCATGGTAACAGAACATATGCATGGTGGGGTGTGACTGTACATATGTGTGTGATTCTGTACATTCCTTGGTCTGGAGTATGACTATATTGCAATAAACTCTTATCATATAAATACAGATGCAGAAAAATGCACACAAGCGTGCTTAATTTGACATAATAGCTTGGAAGTAACTGTCAGAGCACCAAATAAAACAGATGGAAAATGTTATTTAGAGGAACAAGTTTAGATTAAAAGAATCAAAATCAAGTTAATCTACACTGAGAATACAAGAAACTGAATAAAATGGAGCTGCGGCAAGTAATTCTCTAATAAATAACTATGATATAATAATTATCACAATTATTATCAATTGTGTAATATTACATAAACACTCCTTTTACATTATTTAGTTTCATTTATTCTAACGTTTTACGCCAAAGTAACCACAAAGTCTCATTCTAACTAACTAAATAAATACTACATATTAACTCTGGATTTCTCTCAGTACAAATAGATGGAAAAGGCTACAGGACCTCTTCCTAGACAAGGCAGAACTTTCTGAGCAAGTAAAGAATCCTTTAAAAATTTTCTTTATCCAGACAGAGATCCAGATCACCCCGAATCTCACTTGTTCTTTATTCCTTTATTCCAGGAAATCTTATCAAAATCTGCCCATAACTTTATGGGTTACATTGCTAACAAACAGAAAGACAGAAAAATCAGCGCTGCATAAAAAAACATTAAAAAAAAGAAATAGAAGAACAAATGCAGAATTTTGGCTGTGCTCCAACAAATGAACGAGAAAGACTCAGATGGAGGAGAAATGGTCAGCTCCTCAGGTTAGGAGCAGACATCTTTTACAAGATGTATTCATCTCTAGCTGCAACTAGAAGACGGCCTGTTGTGGTGTTTTATCATGTTTTGGCTGCACTGAATGCATGGTTCCTCTACCGGAGCTGCATCGATGCCAGAATGACCCGGCGATACAGTAAATATTTAACAGCTGACATCCAGCGCTCTGTCTCTTTCTTTATTATTATAAGAAGCTTTTTTCTATTTTTTCCCTACAAATAATTGATAAAAATTTTAATACATTTAAATAGTTATTTAATTTTTTTATATGTTAACTTATAAGTGAATGTTGTAAACTAGTATTTGACATTTTCTATTTGAAATAAAAGCCCAAAGTAAACCTACATGCTAATCAATTAATTATTTATGTACTGAAGCTGTGTCTACTTGTAAATGATTAAAAAAAAAAGATTCAATTTAAAAAGATTTATCTTTTTTGTTTTTTTAAATGCTGCATCAGCAAAGTGTGAAAACTGACCCCTTCAGGTGGTTCTAGGGGGTACTGAAATGTTGGCAGTTCTATCTAACTGCTTGTTCCTTATTCCTTTTCAGAGAGTTCCTGAATCCATCCATTACTTTTTGAGTTGTATTGCTAACAGACAGACAAACATTTGCCTCCGTAAACATAGCTTCTGCATGGCGGACGTAACAATCTGAACTCCAAATAAAGCATAAAAATAAAACAAATTAAAACAACAAAAAAACCTAAACCCTTGCTACACATTTCTCAGATGACATGGAATATTCCAATTTAAGGAAATCCACAGTAACTGGGACTCTGTTCTTTAACATGTCAGACAAGGCCCACACAGCAGCCTCCCAGGAACTGGCAACTCAAAAGGAAAGGATATTAACCCCTTAAGTACTGATAACTCTATGCCAACTTTCAGGATAGATTAGTATCAGAGAATCAGTTTTTTTACCTCAACCTAGAAGGACATCATGTTACAACAAATCCTGCTCTGATTTTAGTGGATTTCTATTGAAAACCAGTTTTTCTATTACAACAACTTCCCAGACAGATTCCAGGATGCAAAATTTATCCCAACATGAAATTATGGGATTTAATTTCAGTTGACAATCTTGAGCTGAAAATGACTTCTTGTCCAAATTGCAGCACATTTTACTGCAACTCAGTGCCAGGTCAGCAGAACACAAAGCCTACTGGGGGAGCTAAAAACTGTTTTCCATCACATCAAGATGCAGTTCAGGTGTAATGTGAGTTAACATAACATGCCCGAGGTGTGTGTGAATGTGTGGCCCCCTGGTGAGAAGGTAAAGACAGGAGTGCTTTAAAAACATAGAGCGTCTGATAAAAACAAAAACAACTGTGGCAGCCTCAGGGTCAGGACATCTTCACCCATAACACAGACATGTATGACCCATATATCTTTATGTTCTCCACTTTTTCCAAGAAACACACACACAGGCAGCAACATTAACACATGTTCATGATTGAGAGTTTCCTTCCTGACAAAGTCAAGCATGTTATTTTTGTGAGGACGGTGAGTTTGTGACAGTTTGTCTTTTTGGCCGATGCTGTATGAGAGTTTTAGGTTGAGGAAGCAGGTTCGGATCCTGTAGGTTTGTGCTGGAGTCGAGGTTTGCATTTAAAAAGTCGGGGCTTGGGTGGGTCCTCACAAAGACAGAAAGTTAGTGTGAGGGGAAGCATCCAGACATAGCCTAAAACAAACAGCTAAAGGCTCCACAGATCACAGATAGATGCATTCCAATCCCTCCCAACACACACACACACACACACACACACACACACGCATACAGCTGCCAGCAGCTTCACCAACTGCATGTTCCTGCAACAAACTGTTTATCTCAAAAACATTCATGTGATAACTGTGTTGCATTGGCCTGAGTGGCAGTCTGGACTCTTTCTTTTTCTTTTATTTATTTATTTTTTTTTTTGTGATGGGGGATTTGTTTCAACCTCTTGCATTAGCTTTTAGAGTAAATATAAAACACTTATTAGGGAAGTGAAAACTGAATCAGGTATCTGGGGGGTGTTTTTGGATTGTTTTGTTTTTTTCTGGTTTTATTTTTATTCTGCCAAACTGTGTAGAGTAGCTTTGGCTAAAGGACATCAATGTGGACTTTAATGCAAATCTATTGGCAGAATATTATTGTCATGTTGTGAATAAATGGGATGGAGCTGGGTCATTCGATAGGTATTTAATTTGTTAAACTAGCTGTCAGAAAACATAAGTCCATTCACAGGAAATAAAGTATCCAAATGTACTTTTAAGTACAAAGGTTTATTGCTGGATGGTACCCTCAAAGGTACTGCTGCTGTACTGTACCTTCTACTGTGGGTACTAATTAGTACTCTTGCAGATTGTACCTCACTGCTCTTTAATGAATCTAGAGATGGTAAAATGCAGAGGCAAAGTCTAGGGATGCACGATAACTATCAGGCCGATAGCAGGAAATTATTACAGCGTTTTTACGTTTGACAACAGAGAACATGGCGTCGGTGTGTGAGAATTCTTCAAAGTTTCCGAAAAAGACAGTTCCCTGGTTATTTGTAATAACTGTTCCAAACACGTTCCACGAGGAGGGAAAAGTAGAACAAGCTTCAATACTACAAACCCGATCAGTCACCTGAAACATAACCTGCTGCTATAGACACAAAAACCTTAAGGCCAACCACAAAAAAGCCACCGGGACTGACAGACATCCGTGAGGTGTTGGAGACATCCAAGAAATTTGCCAGACGTGACGCATGGATTAAGGCTATAGAAGAAGAGGAAACCAGTGGGGCAATGCTGAGCAGCGTAGCTGCCACGAGACTAGCGAAAGGTACAAAGAAGAAGTTTGGGAAAGGCTGACGTAAAGGAAGTATGAAAGTATGAAAGCAGTGACGTCTGAAATGGACGTATCTATTTATGAACGTAAAACGTAGCATGAACGGGGCTTTGGTGTGGAAGAACCAGAGACCTGATGAGAGAGACAGAATCCCTTTGGTTAAAAACCTTCTGGAGAACTTTCCAGTAATGGACGGCGAGCCTGATTTTCAGCAGGACAGATTCGAGCCTTCAGAATAGTGGACGGGTCTCACAAACATCCACCAAACTGCCCTGGAGAGAGACTAAATATATTTAAGAACTGGCTGTGCTTTTATTTTTCCTCATTACGTGTGCACACAGGTTAATCTTTCTTTATGTTCAAAGACTGTACATTGTGACTATGATGTTCTTTAAACAATTCCATACGTGTTATTGTTGTAAGACTGGGACTGTGTTTTATCATGGTTACTTATTTTCTGGGCTCTTACCGGTACTAAATCTTGTAACATGTAGTTTACATTAACAGTAGGAAGTTTGTTGTTTCCAGACTTGTATCTTAAATGAGTAAATGGTTACACAAGCTAGACTGAATGATAATATCTAATCATGACTTAACCTAAGTTCTTGTCTTGTTGAATAAGAAACAACTTAAGTATTAAGTTGTTGACATTTATTCAAATCTTACATTATTTGAAATGTAAGATTGGAAACATGAAATCATTTTGTTCAAATTGCATCTTCTGTGAACTGAAAAACCACCTAGTTTCACTTTTCTAAGTAAAGAATTGAGGCAACACTCAACAACTGAGGGTTTGTCTGCCATTGGAAAGACTTGGAGTTTCTTCATGTCTTGTGCTGTGACGTAGGAACTATTTTGGGTGGTTTTGTGGTGACAGAAGGTTAACTATAACTGGTTTTCTATCACGGAAGGCTAAATAAAACAGGGCATGTAACCAGTAAAAAGAAATGACTTAATATGATTAAATTAAGACCATTTTGACCTGAATGTTCCTTTTCCATCCAGTTATTGAGACAACGTTGAGTATAAATTGCTGCTTTTTTTGTCTCCATCATCAGTATGCTGTATGGTGTACTGGCTGCTGCACATCATATGTTTTTAGTTAAACTAGACAGTTAGAAAAGCTAAGCAGCAGTAATGGAAACACACATGCAGTAAGGACAATAGCATCTCTATCTGAAGACATCCTCATCCGCCCCCCACTGTGCAGATTGCTACTGGAGGCTACCTTTGCTGGAATGCAGAGAGAAAACACACAAACACACACTGCTGTTTGCCAGGCCAAGACAACTGGCTGCGCACCCCTCGACCAAATGTCCAAACATTCCTCTGTAAAAGTTTCTGTTACTGTCAACAGCAATACAGGAGAGCAGAAACTCTCATGTGGGCCAATTCTCAGACATGTTCTGCTGGAACACTCCACAAAAGAAAAGCAAACTTAGTTTCCATCAAAAATGTGAAAAAGTAAAATCTTTTTCAGACAAAACGGAAAACAAATTCTCTGAAAGAATTCTTTTGTAGGAACATGAAGTGATTTACAGTTTGAAGAAGCTTCTGAATCCTGCCGCTTCTTCTTTTTCCACACTAGATTCATCATTTGTATACAAACGCTCAATCATATGAAGGAATCCTTATCCTGATGGATTGAAGAGGAGTTAGGAATATTCCCACACTAGCAAAGAAATTCATGGTCAGATAAATCAAGTATAGCATATGCAACAAAAGGAAGCATCCACCATGTGCAGGATCTAACAAGCTGCAAATAAATTATCCCAAATCAGTATTTTTCTGAGTTCATGAAGAGTTTGTTGCTCTGCATGAATTTCCTCTTTGGGATCCCGACTCAGAGCTGCTGGCAGTCAGTAAAGCGCTGCTGGTTTCAGTGGTGGAAGATGGTCTGACTGACGGCAGGGTCACTAAGAGGACAAAATGATGGCGATGAAGCCAGCTTTTAAAAAGTATAGACCTCAAGGAAAAATGGATCATAAACAAGAGACAAGGCTTCTTTGTCAATACAACACAGACTGATTTAACCTTTAAAACAGCAAACTGCCAGAAGCCCCAAGTGCTATTATTTTTATTGTCAACTATTTCTCAGGAATGGTAGTGTGTAACTCTGTGGGGTAAACTGTGATCGATGGCTTGGCCTTTAAGTGATCTACAAAAGTTTTCCAGGCATTTATATCCCGTCCAGGAGGTTTAAAATCCAGCCGCAAAGTGTAGCAGTGTTTCCATTACACCTTGGGGGGGTAGGGTCAAGTTAATGTATTTTGATCTTGTTTTCCATACAGTGTCAAGTCACAGCAGAAGTCATTTCCGGCCCCCTTTCCTCTAGAACAGGTTTATACTTTTGCTTAAAAAACTAAACAGTCCGTTATTTATTTGATTTACATGACATCATGTCATAGCTGCTCTTTCTGTCCACAGCAGAGCTCTGCCCTGATGCCACATACAGACATGTGCACACACACACGTCAGTGGACAAAGTGCACATCTGACAACACGTCAAACAGCTGGAAATCAGACATTATAATTATTTATTACACCTGTGTCTGTTACAAGCATGACTGAAAAGTCAAAACAGACAAATTGTTATTTGCATTGCTGTGAACTGGGAGAAACACTGGTGTTTATTCTGACTCCATACAGAATGGAACTTTATTTGTCATTGCAACAAGTGCAACGAAATTACAAAGGAATCACCAACTCTTGGGCCAGTGCAGGTTTTAGATGTTTCCCTGCTGAAATAAATTAAATAGTTCTCCAAAAGCTTGTTGTCAAGCTCTGCACCAGCCTCTTGATGACCCAGTAATCTGAGTCAGGTGTGTTACAGCAGAGAAACATCTAAAACCTGCAGGAAACTTGTCCAATAAGTCCAGAGTTGGTGATCCCTTCTCTATACGGTAAATCCACAATGAGTGATCCATGATAACATAGTGCTTCCCCTACCGTTACATAAGGGAGGCACCATCAATGGCAAGCCCCGTCCTCCCAGGAAGGTCAAGTTCACTTTATTTTACAATGAAACCTTCCCTCAAGACTGGTGAAGCAACAGATGGATGGCCCACCATCCCATAGGAATGGCTGCGACACGAAGCAGCAGAGAGCTCACAGTAGATCATAAAACCACAGATGAAAGTGAGCTGACAGCTCCACAGGGACGGCTGTCAAACACGACAATGGTAGGAACTCGGCACTTACTCATCATAACCACATCTGATGATGCACAAAAATACACTTTAAAAACTGTCACAAAACACATGTGAGCTGACAAGTGGTTTTAAATGACAGAGTGCACTAAAACGTGCCTGTAAGCCAGCAAACATCGACAGGAAACACACAGAACGCCATATATTGTACATAAGACTCTTATTTGTTTATATCTTAGTCTCATTAATCAATGCTGTCTACTCTTAAATAGCTGTATGTAATGTTTGATGAAGAGGGGGGAGTCCTGGGAAAGAAGATGGTTTTAAGTAAACTCCGTCATGGCATGAAATCCCTGTCGAGGCCAAACTCTAGTGTTTCATTCGCTAGTTTACCTTCAGCTGCTGAAGTGGTAGAAACTTTGCATCCATTGTAATGTTTTGCTGGATTTTGCAGCAGCACTAAAACAATGTGGTGCGCTTTCTTTTCTCAGGATGATAGAAGTGAAAAGTCAGAGCAGCCCTGCTTTTTTCTGCTTTCACAGTAAACACATAAATATGTGCAAGCAAAACTGACTGTGCTAGCTGGAAACGTTAGAAACACAAAATAATCAGCTCCATGATGCAGAACTAACATTAAGGGAAAATTTCTGTTTTCTTAAACTTGGGATTTGTTTTTTTTTATATTTAGCGGTCCAAATTTGGAGTTTGTGCAAAGAATAAGATTAAATCGTTGCCTGACTTGTTTATTGGCATAAATCATCTGCATGCACTGACTTGGAGGCAGAAAGCCAACAGGACATCCCTGAAACACCACCACGTACCCCAGAAAACTGATTAATGAGGGAAACTGTAGCAGCAAAGAGCTGTACCTGTTGATTGAATACTTGGAAAATGCATCCATGGATAATTCTAGCTGTGGAACGACACAACTGAATCGAAGTTTTCATTAACAGTTATTTTATGTGCTTAGACATGTACTCTGCTCTGCATAGAGTAGGTAACATGCATTTCTGTTTTTGATGGGTAAATTAAGAAAAAGCTGAATGGAACAGCAAAAAAAAAAAAAATTCCCCTAGGATGTAAAGAAATGTTAACACTTGTTTGATTGTTTTTGCCTGTTTTAAAAAGGCTTGGTGCACTTAGAGGGTACTGAAACAAACTACTGAAACAACTCTACAGATCGTGTCTTCTTCTCAGGTGACTGACTGAATTCTTCCAGTTTCTTTAACCCAGAAATTCACAGATATCTCAAACAGGAGTTTGAAAGTAATACCTCAAAAAGAATTTGTCCATTTTTTTTCTCAACAAGGTAAAAGATCTTACTTCTGGGTCAACCAACTTCTTCTTTGAATTATAACCACCTGCAGCGTAGGCTGTACTGTCATTATAGCTCAGCTTATTAATTCAATTTTAAACTTGTCAATAGAAACATGCTTTTAAACGATCTCTTCAGACTGGCCTCTGTAGTGATTCTGAGTGGAAATGCTAGCTTACATCAGCCAGAATCTATAATGGACAAAGATAACAGAGTACACATTTGATGTGACAGTTGTTTCATAGTTGCTAGTTTAAGTATTTTCAATCAATATTGGACTAATTCCAAATGTTTTAATTTACAATAATTATTTGAGACAAGTTTGTAAAAGATGGAAAAATGGGACCCTGAACAGGAAGAAAAAGAATTTACCAAATCTAAATGAAGCCCAGTTTCTACCAACACATGCGGGACAGGGAACATTTTTTTGTGTTTCCACATGGGAAAACTGGGAAGGGTATCCTAAAATCCAACCTGACCCGTCCTACTTTGTTGGGATCCGTCCCTTGGGGTACCAATCCGACCCAAAAGGTTGGAGCTTGGCACACTGTAATCAGCTGATTGGTTTAAAAAAGCTGTCACTTCCAGGCGACCTGGCATAAAAACAAAGCAACAGACTTTCTTTTTGTTGATTAAATCTCTGTTGAAAATAGAGTTACGAAGCACCGCCAAGAAGAAAGAACACAAACTGTGGAATGACCGCCATTCTCGTTTGTTTCTGAGTCGTGTTTTGGTTGTACTTTAAGGAAGGTGCACTGCGATGCCGTCATGCTGTTACATAGCTGAGGCATCTATCACTATCTGGCTGATCCCCGCCTCTCGGGTAAGGTTACAGCAGGTTGTGGGAAAGCAAGTTTACAGTTAACAAACCATATCTGCACCCTAACCCTCACGTCCAACCCGCACCCGTTGGTGGAAGCGAGGCCTTAAGCCGGCGACGTCTGCGTGCGGTCGGCCACGGAGTAGCTGATGCTGGTGAATTTGCTCTCGAGCGTAGGGGGCGAGCATCATTTTGGTGTTGAGCTGCAGTTCCTCCTCCTAATCTGAAGGTGGCAGCAGAGGTGGTATCGGCCGGTAAACTGAACCAGGTCGGATTTCTTTAGATGGTTCACTTCAGTTTGGTAGGTATTTTCTGTTTTAAAACAACAATGGCGTCCAGTATGGTTCAGTGTCTTTATTAGCTTGTGGAACAAAGAAATTATTTGATCAGCCTCTCACCAACTTGATCCACTGGTTATTGTTTTTAAAAACAGTGGTTACCACACAAATTCAACAAGAAGGTCCAGATATTTGGCAACACGTGATCCCAAACTGACCAATCACAAGGGAGTACCTCCGTAACCGTCTGCGAAGCAGGGGTAGACGTCAGGTCTGGTAGAGGTGCGCGTCGAGACTCTACGGAGCTACACCGAGCCTACGGTGGTGGCGCAGACGCAAACGCCACGCAACCATAAATCCGCCTGCATTGTGTCCTTTAATCAGAAGGCAAAGACTAACTGTGACAGGAGACTAATCATGACAGGAAAACCTGCTACAGCTTCCGCTGCTAGCTGTCTGACTGCAGTATAAACGCCTTACAGGGCAGTGTTGCTGTCATGAAATCAAACTATTGTTGCATTTGTTGATGTGTACTTTAGAGATATCTGATTCAGATATTTGGGTTCAGTGATTTTTATACATAAGGACAGATTTTGCTATGTATACAGATTCCTGCACAAAATCAGATGTTCTTTTCTGTTCTGCTGCTTTTCTGGAAGCTTCATCTCTCCATTGCCCCAATTTTCACCTAAGCATGTTTTTAGGGTTACCTGATGTCTGACCACAAACGTTCTGATAGACCGACTCGCTGAATGGCTGACTGATCAACATCGCTAAAGAATGACTGGCTAACATGTTGAGGAGATAAAACTTTAAACTGGCCATGTCATCACACAGCTGATCATCCGCCACAAACAGCTAGTTTTCTAGTTTTGTGTGTATCAAATCTCCACACCCACTGCGCTTCACGGTAGTAATTAGTTATGCTCCTGGAGGAATGTTGACCAAATGGCTTATATCCCTCTGCTGTCTGAGGCTGCAGAGGCCACCCCTCCCCCCTCCTGCAGCTACACATTCTCAAAAGGCTGTGCACACTCACAAAGTCTTCAAAACATGGCCATCCTGAATGGGCAACAGGCAGTCACATACATGGAAGACTTAAAATGCCCATCCTTTCCTCACAGTTTTGTTTAGAGACAATGTTGAAGGACATTTCTTTTCTTGTTAAATATGAAACAAATTTGTAGGGAGAGGATTTTTATTCACATACAAACTTTTCTAACAATTAGTTTGTAAACCTAAGACATCTACCAAGAACGTAGGGTTTCAACCTGACCTAGGCTGGGAATGCCACAGGATCTACCAGTAGAAGAAAAAGTTGAGGCTTTATGATAAAAAAAATTGTGTAGAGAAGATGGAGAGCTCTTTTCTCCAGATGTTCTGATCTGGTGAACATTTAACACTTCCATAACTAATCACCCATTACCACTCTGAGAGAAAAAAAACATCTAACGACATCTAATTCAGCATCCATCTCGCATCCTTCCTCTTCTCTGAGCTCTCTCCTGTCTGCATTTTTATGAACACGTGAAACAATGACTGCCACAAGTTGTAGACTGGAAACAGCAACAAAACAAAGGGAAGCGTGGCACTATTTCACTCACAAAGGAAACAAAAGCAAATGCACATCATGGAGGATGAAACTAGTGTTCCACGGTTCTACCAACACGATGATGAGTCACTACTAAACCATCATTAAAATGTTTCCAGATGGAAATTGGACTAAAACCAACTGGTTTTGTTGTAGCTAAACCATAATTTGGGGGTGGCATGTAGCTTACCTGGTAGAGTTGCCCCAGATATAGACACTACAGTTCCTCGGTGTTGCCAGCCCAGGTTCCAATCCCCTTTCCTGTCCATTTACCTTACAATAAAGACCACTAGAGCCAACAAAATCTTTTAAAAAAGTGTGCAGTAAAGTACCACTATGTAACTTTCTGACCTTAAAACTCTGCATTTCTGACCCATTTTGTATGGCACAGTGACATTTATTATGTACCTGGAGCTGTAGTTCCAGTCCCGAAGCTGAGAAATCACACTTCACAACTTTTTTTTTTAATGGGGGAAGCGAGGAAAAGAAAGAGAGAAAGGTGACAGAGCAAGAGATGAGACAGAAATTAAGATCAGACTGACTTTTGCTGACTGGAGAGAGCTCAGAGAAGAGGAAGGATGCAAGATGGATGCTGAGTCGACTGAGTCGTTAGAAGGTGCCTCACTGAGCGCTTCTTTAATGCAAGACCAATCAACTTTAACTGGCCTGAACAGTCAATAACAAAAATCTCTTAAAACGCCCATCCTTTGCTCACACACAAGTGGATTTTAACTAGCAACTGGACACAAAATAACCACAGAGCACTATTTGATTGTTTCCTCCTTCAGCATCCCAGTCATATTTTCCCAGGGGTTGTGTTACTGTGTGTGTGTGTGTGTGTGTGTGTTTCCAGATGACTGAGCCAGGCTTTTCCATTACCACGCTGTGGTGAATCTAGATGCAACATGGCCAACATTTACACCACCAACACTGCTGTGACTTCTCAACAGAGTGGCGAAGAGACAGTAGAGGCTTCTTGTCCTAATCCAACACACACACAGAGACACCCTCCAGCACAACACACACCAATAATTGCTGTAGTAATTCAAAGACACGTTTCCTTGTTTCTAGTTGCTCAGCGTGAAGATGATGCAAGGAAATTTTATCCTTATAGCAAAAAGTAATTCATAAGCCACATGATAAACAAGCACAGTGAAATTCTAAGAATGTCCCTTCAGAGAATTGCCATCTTTCATTTCAAGGATTCTCACATCCCACAAACACCCACTGGATCCTATCTGCCCTATACTCAGCCATGTGAAGTGGTCTTAGTCGTCTGTCAACACATGGGCGTTTTTGCCTTGCACTAAATGAAGTAACAGGAACATGAACAGAGCCTCTTTTCGTCGGTAAGCCCCTGGGAACCCCTTTTAGCACCCCTGGGGGAGACCCTTTGACCTATAGACTGCAGAACTCAAATGCTGCATTAGATTAAGTGGAGCTTCTTGTTCATAGACAGTGACAGCTGACAAACTTCAACCGTCAGCGGATATTTACTTTAGTTTTGGACAATAAACTTTTATTCTCTGCAGGAAATGAGGAGAAGACTGTCCCTTCAGATCTAGTTTGTTTTTGTTGTTGTGTTGCTTTGTTTGTTTTTTTACAAGAGTTTACACTAAAACTGCAACAAGTCATGCATGAATGAGAGAAGACTTAACCATAATTAATTTTATGCGCTTTTATAACAACATCATTACAAAACAGTTTTTAAAGTAAATTTACCTGTGCAAATATTGCCCAAAATCATCAATATGAGCATATATATTATGAGAATACTTTGTGAATGAATAGTGGTGCAGTATAGACCCACAATAATCAACTAATAAACATTTTTATGTTGTTTTAGTCCATGCAACTTGCCTTTTTTCATGCATGTGTAAATGTAAACGTTAAGTAATATAGTCTACTCACTTTAGTGATGATGAGTGGCTCCCCGTGTTCAAGCCCTCCTTTCAGTGTGAACCCCCAAGGCGCACCCCCGCTTAACTGGACCTGAATGTGGTGGAAAGAGACGAGCTGCTCAACGGTTTCCATTCTTTCTCAAGCTGGTCCGTTTGCTCCCTTCTTTCTCGGGTTTCCTAGCCAGGCTGGGTCGTTGCTAGCTTAACTGTGCCGGTAGCGGTCCCTCCGTCTCTCCATCCCCTCTCTAGCATCAACAACGAATGGAAGGTGGAAGGACTGTAAGAGTGAGAGGAAGAGGGGGAGGGCAGAAAGTTTTAGCCAAAGTCGAGTTAGCTAAAACTAAAGCCTAGCCACTTGCCACTTCCGGTCAAATCTTTGCCGAAAAAGTGGGCATTAGCATGTTTTGCCACTTCAGTCTTGCTTAAAACATTTGTTAAATTATTTAAATTACTATTTTACGCTATCTAATTAGCTTACTTCTGTAATTTCTCCCAAAACACAGTAAAACAATGGGTTTATTTTAATACCTGTACCGGTGTTACTTTCGTTAACTCGGTGCTGACGCAAACTTTGGGAAAACTTTTCCCGAGCGATTTTCGGCCCCGCCCACTTTTCGAATTGCGGGATTTGATTGACATGATTACAATCCAATGAGAGGGTCCCCTTGACAACCGTTATCCAATAGAATAAGCCACAGGTCACCCGAAGCTGTGTAATACTAATGGCATCAGGCAGCGGTGTACACGTTTGAAACTGAAGACCCGCTACTTTTCAGCAGTTCAGCTCAGTTTAGGTACTGATGACCCATCACCATAAGCTGGCTTTCATTTTCACAATACAGTCCTAGCTGTTTCATGATTTCTAAGTCACATCCAACCCAGCTTAATCCTAAAAATATTTTTAAAGAACACTGTAAAAACTATGGCAAAATTGCTTTTAATAACTTATTATGAGAACAATATAACATCCCAGATAAAGTTCTTGCTCAATGCAGTTTCTGTAATTAATTAAGCAGAATTCCTGTACAGCACAGAAACTAAATTACCCACATGTATTTAATCATAATTTTTTTGCACCTCTGTTAACCATATTTTACATCAGGAAAGGCCAAAACGTCTAACTGATGGTAAGATAAATCAGTGAGAGCAGTTTAAATGCCTTATTAGAGCCAAATTATTTTACTTATTTTTTCTCACGCTGATGAAAATTTTGATAACATTCCTGGTCAGTTAAACTGAGAACAAATAAGCCCTGTTACAAAAGCAAAGACTTCCACCAGTCTGCCCCAAAACTACCTTACTTCATTTTACTGAGTGAAAGTGAAGAATGTTGATCCCGACAGGCCTCCATGCTGATGCTTTGCAGGCCTGCACGAGCACCTTCAAGCACTTCTGCCTACAGGCCAACATCAACATCTGCAATCACGTCCCCACATTTCTAAAGCACCATATTAAGACACATTTAAACAAGAAAACATACATAATCAAACTGTTGTACAAGTCTCTGGGTTGGTAATCAGTTACAGCGAGAGTGTGTGAGAGTGTGTGACAAAGCCCAAACAAAGCTGAATAAAAAAGGCACAAACAAATGTTGTTGTTTTTGTTGTTGATTTCTAAAATGTTTATAAAATGTATTTTCTGCTCTTGTATTTTCTGACATGCTTTTTTTATGTGTTGCCTTTATTGTTCCTTTATGAAATTTAACAATTTCTAATTTTTTAAATCTCGACACGTTCTTTTCTGAAAGGTTGTGTTTTCTAAAATGTTCTTTTTTTATGTTTGTTTCTAAAGTAAGGCCTTTTTCTTTTGTGTTTTTTACTTTTTTTTAAATGCTGCCTTCATCTGTGTTGCATTGACTGTTTTATTCTGAAATTATTTTTTATTTTCATTGTGCTTTCTGAAACATCTTATTTTCTAAAATATTGATTCTGATAACTTGTTTTCTGAAAAAGTTGCCTTTTCTGCTGTGTTTTCTAAAACATTTTGATTTTTTTTTATTCTATTCTTGTATTTTCTGAAATGTTTGTTTTAAAATTTGGTCGTTGTCCATTGTGTTTTCTGTGAATATTTTCTTTCTTTATTTGAAATGTTCTCTATTTACAAGAGCTGCCATCTCTGTTGTTCCTAAAATCATGCCTTTAATATTATTATCTAATTATTTTATTTTTTTTTAGTCACACTCTTCTTTTTAAAATATCTTGTTTTCTGAAATATTGTTTGTTGTTGGGGGTGGGCTGGGGGTTCTTGTGTTTTTGGAAATGATGTGTTTTCTAATTTAGCTAAATAAAAAATATGAGACAAATATGTTTTCTGATTTGCTGGCTTTTTGGTGAAATGTTGTGGCTTGTGTTGTCATGTTTTCTCCAGCAGGTTGGAGAAACTCAGAGAGAAAAAAATGGCAGCATCACAGACAAAGAGAAAGAACTTGTATTCATGCTGAATGCATGTAGCAAAAATAGAGAAATCTGCTCTAAGAAGGAAAGTGTACCAGCATATCGCTCCGTGTTGCTCCTCTTCTTCAGGATGGTTTTTAAGTACTTGTTTTCTTAAACTGTTTGCACAAAAAACAACAAAAACACACACACTCACACAGCCAACAGTTGAAAGAGGTCATTTGAGGAAATTTTTTCCTTGTGCTCCACTGAAATGAAACTATTTAAATGTTTCTGCCTGATTAGCTCTCGCAGCCTCCTACAGGCTGAAGTTTCCCACAGCCTCTCTGCAGACTGAAATGATTGGGACTGTTGATAATCACAGCTGTGGAATGCCACCACATTACAGCACCATTTAACTGAATGTGTGTGTTCACTATCTTTGCATTTGTCAAGGACAAGAAGGAGGCGATAGAGAATCGGAGAAAGGAAGAGAGACATGAACAAGCCCAGACATCTCACTTGTCATCCAGATCACATGGATGTGATTTGGTCAAATCTTTCTCACCACTCCCCCATTCAGAAAGTTTAAACGGCTATATTTGCTTTGGCAGGGTTGCTTTCATGTGAAAACAAGATATGAAAGAATAGGTATAAAAATCTAAAGTTACAAAAAACTGTAATGTCTTTCATGATTTATTTTCATATAGGATGGCCTGTAGGATTCATATAGTAACTTTTTCATTTGTTTGATTTAGAAATGTAAATGGAGTCCAAGTTATTAGAGTAGTAATTAGTTTATATAATTTTGGTGTCTCTATGTCTACTCCTGACCACAAGGTGGCAGCAACGTTCAAAGCTAAGGTTATGTTACAAAAGGAAGACAGAAGCAGTTAGAGTTAAGCTACAACAGGTGTGTCCCAATTCAGGGTCTGCACATTAGTGACGGGATGTTCGGCTCTTTTCAGAGAGCCGGCTCTTTTGGCTCAGCTCCCAAAGAAGAGCCGGCTCTTTTGGCTCCCAAACGGCTCTTAATTTAGCATCATTTTTAGCCCCATAATTTACCTTAACTTCTCAAAAATTAATGGCTAGTGGTTTGAAACGCCTTTTGTGTTCAGCATTTTTATGAGAAGCCTTGCTTTAGTTTAATATTTCATAAAAATCTTATATAGCACAAATGAACTAAAATAGCAAACAAAACAGAACGAGAATCAAACTCAAGAAAGCAGCATTGACGTCCTCAGTGCAGGTTGGCATTCAGAAAAATAAGATGCCACATCTTGGATGGCTGATCCGGTTTCTCCTCTCTATGAGTCGGGTTTGATGACACGACACACTCACGTTCTTTCCTCGCGGCTGTCTGGTGTCTCATAGAGATGTGACGTTCATGAACGAATCGATTCTTTTGAACGACTCTTTAAAATGAACTATGGGAACCGATTCACAGCTGTGAGCCGTTCATTTGTGAGCCATTCTTTTTATATACAAATTTCTGACACTGCCTTCATCAAATCAAATCAAATCACACTTTATTTATAAAGCGCTTTTCATGCCATCAGCAACACAAAGTTCTTTACATGATTAAAAACATAAGAATAAAAACACTCAATGAAATCTTTCACACAGTCACACGCACACACGTATACACAAACATGCCAAGCCCCCCCCACCCCTTCCAGCTAAAAATAACTGAATGAATAAATAAATAAATGAATAAATAAGTAAATAAGAAGTAGCTTGAGTAAAATGAAAATAAAATAAATAATATTTGTGACATCATAGAAGTCTGATGCCCAACACGCTTCATGTGAAGCATCTATGGGCAGAGAGTATTGTTTGGAAACAAATACTGTGAGTTCTGTCCAAAACATTTACTAGAATTTGCTCTGACTGCTCAGGTTTATCCTTTTTTTATCTATATTTTTCCTATAATTATTTAATCTTGTATAGTAGATTTTATATAGGTACATATTTTGATTGTTTGTCATTCTTATATATTGTGAAATTTTGTAAGATATTGTGCAAACGAGCCAGTCTTTTGAATGGCTCTTTGAAAGGAACGGCTCCTCAAGATCCGGCTCCCTTCAAAGAGCCATAAATCCCATCTCTAGGTCTCACTTGCAGTGTAGCGTTGTCTCCTGCCCCCCCTGTTTTTACATAATGGTATGATCCTATATCCTCACATGTGATTGGTTGCCCGTCCATGAGGGCCAATCCAAACAAAGCAGTGCCTTGGGCAGAGCTGGGGCTGAGCGCTGAGAGCTAAGCACAGCATAAGGAAAAAAACTGGGAGCCGGCTCTTCTGATTCACTACTAAGCATCGGCTCTCAGAGCTGGCTCTTTCACGCATGGCACATCACTACTGCACAGTGATCTCAGTTGTCTGCACACCTTTAATTCTGCTTTACATTCGTGAAATGGGATGGCCTACCTAGCCAGCAAGAATTTCCCACAGCAACAACATAGGACTCGTTCTGTTTTGTGGATTTGTTTGCTATTTTTGTTCATTTGTGCTATATAAGATTTTTATTGAAATATTAAACTAAAGTAAGTGGTTTTGTATCAGAATAAATTAACAAAAGAGCAGGCTCTCTGAAAAGAGCCGAACATCCCATCACTGGGGGGGGGGGGGTAACTGGGGTTTTCACCCAGAACTCGGATGGACCACGGCGGAGACATTTATTTATCATATTTGATCCTGTAAATAAATCCTTTCCAACGATGATCCCCGTCTGGTCTGCTGGAGGGAGACTTAAGTCTGTTATACATAACATATGGATGGGTTAACTGATTAAATTTGAACATGCTCCTAAAGTAGCATTAATATTTTTAAAAGTATCTGACATGTAGTTTGTGTTTCAATATTGTCAGCAGATGAGTGTAAACAGACATTTTACTTAACTAAGAGTAGCACTAAGTCAATATGTTTCTACTCAAGTTAGAGAAAAAATATGCCACAAAAAGGCTAACGAAGTAGTAACTGCTTAAAATGTGTTAACATTTGATTAAGTATTGTAAAAAAAAATGTCAGAACAAAGACAAAAAGTATGTTTTGCATATGTTTTGAATTTTTTTTCCACAAAACTTTTTGAAGGAAAGGTAACTGAGTAAAGGTCACTACTTACATTTAGCTGCACCTTTGTCAGTAACATTAAAATGATCTTTTGTTTCTGCTGCTTTGAAATATCTTATGTTTTCTCTGACATCGTTTAGGACTTTTAAGTGTTAACACAGTTGTTATTGTTTTGTGTGTGTATCTATTTCTGTGTTTTGTACGAAGAGTACATTTCTTTAGCGTAGAAATTGTAGGGTTTCCTAGATTACAGACCCAATATTCAATTTAGTGCTGCTGTTTGTTATGCATTGCTAAAACTAGCAAATTACCATTACTGTAAACAGTTTAGTTGATATTGTTGGTGGACGTGTAAAGTAAAGCATTTTTTCCTTTTTCAGAGGCAGGAGCCGTCATTTACCAACACTGGCTGTCAAACCCCAGGTGTGCTCAGTCGGGACACAGCTTCACAGTTTTACTTTTCATATAAGTTTTTATTGAAATTCTCAGTCAGAATAAACAGTAGCAGCACAACATTAAACAGATAAAATTTCAATAAAAGAAAATACAAAATATGCACACATGATATAATAAAAACACTGAAGTTGTGGCACATTACCTTCAAGTAATGTAGTGAGAGAATTCCACATCTTTGATGGCAATGTCAATACTGAAACAATATAACATGTAATTGTGCTAAAATCAGTGCAAACTATGTGCAAATTAGTCAACAAGAGGACCAATGAGCAGATCCAGAAGTCTTCTTTATCTGCTGCAGGCTGTAGACCTCCATGATGACCCAGAGCTTCAGTGGAGAGTCGGTCAGGTGCTGGGAGGACCTGTAGACACACACTGGCAGACAAACAACAACCGTTTACAACCGTGTTCAACCGTTTGCTTTATTTAGCTTCATTTATAAGGATGTTTATATTATTACAGTTTCTGGTTTACAGGCTGACGTGTTAGCTTAAGTAATTATGTTGTATGAACATGTGGTCGGATTATTAGATCATATAAAACTTTTTCTGAGTTATGGAATATAAATATGAAGTTGTTTCTTTTACAACATTGTAATGTACATGAATCCTTTATGCTCAGAGTTTAAATAAGTAAAGAAATCAGACAAAACAAGTAAAGTAACCCTAACCAGCATCATAACTTCACTAACAGCAGGTGAGCTTACCTTTCCAGTGAGACGGTGTCGTGAAGTCCTGCGGTGGAAGTGTGAACAGATCTGCACCCAGACAATCCTGAAATGTCCGTGAGCTTCCAGATATTTGTAGTTTCTGAACTGTTCATACGTGTAAAAACTGATACCATAAACGAGGTAGCTTGTTATGTCCAGCGATGAGGTTGGAGGTAGTAACGTAGCATCGGAGCAAGTTAGGTCACACAAACCGATGGGTAAATCAAATGAGACCTTGCTAAATTCTCAGTGGCTTCAAGATGTTGACTCTTTCTTGAAAGTGGAAATAAATGAATGAATGAATAAATAAATAAATGAAAAAATAAATAAATAAAGGGAGGCATTGGTATGTTTTTTGGCAAGTGGCAACCTTCCATAGATTATTTTACTCTATTTAAGAACATGCTGCCAAGTTAACTTTATTTGTGTTTTCATTTTTTTATTCATCTATTAATTCTTTATTCTTTGTTTTTCAGTTCCATTTTCCCTTTTATGTATTTATTATTTCTTTCAAGAGGAAAACTGTTTGTTTGTTACTGTTGGAAAACTGCATCCAAATAATATGATAGTACTGTAAAACTTGACGTTTCCTCAATGAAAAATAAATCATTATGTATATATATATATATATATATATATATATATATATATATATATATATATATATATGGAGAAAGTATTCAATTGTATTAATAAAAAGAGAAACGTTTGTCTTGCCTGCCTCGTTTGTTTCTACTATCCCATCTCTGGTGTATTACCATCATTTCACCACTAGGCGGCGCCAAAGCAACATAAATAAACTGAGACCTGGTTTTTCTTCATCTCCATGTTATAAAAGATCAGCAGATGACAGATTTTAGCTTGTGTGTTTAAACAGTGAATAGTTGGATGTTGTTCATTTGTTTATTTATGTAGAGCTACAAAATTAAAAATTTAAATTTAAAGTCCTCGATTTTCAAATTTCGCTTTGATGATAACTAAATAACAATCAAGTTAGTCTTTTCTTTATATTAGATTGTTTTTGTTTGTTTGTTTTGTGATTTAAATTTTTATTTGTCAAGGACTATGCACAAAAAATTTTATTTCTGAAAAGACTGTCTCATGGCAGCATCATTAAATATACAGTATGCATGTTGTGCCGTTTGTATTCTTTTATTTGGACATTTTAAAAATCAGTTAAGTTAATCCTGAAACATGTGACATTGGAAATGACTGGATGAACTGATACTCTGAAATCTCCTCTATGTCTTTAAGTGATACAGATACCAATAAACACATTTATTACACATTTTATTTCACACAACAGTGACCAGAACATTTCTGCCCACAGAGAGGTAACAAAGTTTTTTTTGCTTTAGAGTGATTAATGGTCCTTGGACCAGCTCAGACCATCTTACACACACACACACACACACAATAAAAAAAGAAATGTTAAACAAAAGTGATGTAATGAAATGAAAATGCACGTTAGCATGTTTTTTTTAATAAAGGCTGAAACATGAAGCAGGTGTTTGTGTCTTTCTTCCATCTGAGGACGACATTTAAATTTCTAAATGGATCTAAACTCTGCACGCTGCATGATGTGATATTTTTCATCTCTTCTTACTTATTCAAATATTTTTAGAATATTCATTTATTCTGGTTTATTCATTCAAATAGTTTAAGATAAAGAAATCATGTGAAGTTCTACTGGAACCCTGAAAATGTGGAGGCTCGACAAAGTAAACTGATTTAATACATTTAAGTTTGATCATTTTAGACTCTAAATTAAGTTTTAAAAATCCTGATTTAGAAAAAAAAAGTGTTATCTGTCAAAATAATCTATGAAACGTTGCTGAAAGTAAGTGCTGCTAAGATTTTTATTTTCACTGATTTGGAGAATTATATCATCGATTAAAGTGAAAAACAGAATCACTTTTCAACAAGACAAATAGGAGATTTAGTTTAATAAAAAATTCAATCCATCACTGCATGATTTAGAAAAAAAATGTATCTATTTAACTCTGAGTATTTTATTCATTTGAAATTTGTTCATTACATTTTTGGTGATTCTATTAATTTATTAATAATGTAATTTATTAATAATTTTATAAAATAATGGCTGGAAAGCATTAAACCCAGATTCGCTCCTAATTTTTTTATTTTTTATTTATTTTCTTTATTTATTTTACATTATAATTTGCAAATTGTCTCTTTATAATGGTCCATTTCACGTCTGTTTTATTCATATTTGTTTGCAAAGTTTCTTCATGCTTGACTTGGATCAGGCGATACTGGTATTAACCGCCATGTTTACATCTCTGTACTAATGTTTATCAGTGTGTACAGTCCAAAGTAACAAATAAATACAGTATTGTGCAAAAGTCTTGAGCATTTTGCTTCAAACAGACTTTCTTGTACTAATATTTCTGGTCTTAAACAACAACATCGCCAGACTTTGCGAAGCTTTCCTTTGGAAAGTTGCTTCTTTTTCACTCATTTTCAGTCGTGAGTGTACCTGATCATTTAGAAAAATAAACTAGTTTTTTATTATTATTGTTAGTGAACCCACTTTACACTAAACCTGTGTATTCATTAATAAAAAAAAAAGGTCCTTAACTCAAAGGATGCGCCAGCTGTGTCTAAATAAAAATAAACTGTTTTAATTGCATCTTTCCATACTTGGTTATTCGCAGCCTGCTCTGTAGTTGAACTTGTGGAAAAATGCCAAGTATAACAGTTTGAGAGAAAAAATGTATTTTGGCAACAAGAGAGCAAAAATTATTAGTAAACTTGGATCATTGGGGTCAAGCAGATGGATGGATGCGCATGTTTCAATTAATCACTGCACCTATTTGCCTGGTTTTCCAACAGCATCTTCATTGTTACGCATTTTTACGCATGCCATCACGTGGCTTCCCGCGCTCCAGTTGGCTGCTTCCGCACATCCGAGGGGTTAATTGGCGTCATCGTCAATTTCAGCAGGAAGTCAGCTGAAATGTCCAAAATGGCCCGCCGTCAGGTGCGCCTGTAAGTCACGCCCTGCGCCGTGAGGAGGATGGTTGCCAACTATAGCCTCGTTGGTGGAGCTTGCTAGCACCAGAGGTTTTAAAACCAAAACATGACGGCGACCCGCGCCAAATCCAGCTTTCTGCGTGTCTGCGCCCTGACCTTTTTTACCTACCTGTTGTGCTCCACCTGCGCCGGAATGGTGACCGGGCGGAAGACGGCCTCCCGTCACCCGACGCTGAAGCGCAGTCGGCGGAGTCACCAGAGCGCGAAGGACCAAGGAGCGCACCACTGGCCGCTGACGGATGAGCAAAAAGCGGATCAGAATCTGCAGTTTATGCTCAGTTTGTACCGCAGCGCGGCCGAACCGGACGGCAGGCCCAAGCAGCACCGGAAGTTCGGCTCCAACACTGTGCGCCTGCTGAAACCCGCGGCGTCGTCGGTGCGCCTCGTGCCGACGTCAGCAGGTGAAAGAACCACATTTTATTCTTGGAATATGCCCAAAAGTACTTCATGTTTCCTAAAAAAAGCACTTGACAACTATATATATATATATATATATATATATATATATATATATATATATATATATATATATATATGTATATGTATAGCTGCAGCTAAATGATTAATGGTCTGTGTGTGTGTAATCTCTCTGATGGTGGCCCTAAATGTTGTGGCTTTCTTTGACACATGAGAGAATCGGGCTCAACATTTGCATTGCATTTTGCTGTGTATGAGCTTTCTGATGCATTCAAACATCACCGATTGTCCAAATCATTGCAAATTTGTTTCATCCAGGGTTTAAACTATGTTAAGTCTTAGGCAGCTAGTTTAAACTGAAACTAACGCTGATGGTAGAATCAGTTCTTAGAGCAGGAGCTCATGAGCTGCACATCATTAGCCCCTTCAAGAAACTGCGCATTTTATTGAAATGTGTCACTATAGCAATTTGTACAACTGTGTGCATGAAAATTTGTATTTGGTTTCCAAATTGCCTCCAGTGAGATATACTTGATGCCCATAAAAGAAAAGATGGTGTAGGAGCAAGAGGAGGAAACCGAGGCTAAGTATTAGCTCAGATCGCACTTCTACGGTGGCTGCAAAGTACAAAAATCTTCTAAAAGAGACTCTTTATCTTTGTTTTTTATGACTAGTACAGTCTCTTCTCTTCCCTCAGACCTCTGCTACATCTTTACTGTACAGTACAAACTGGACACTCTTCCCTCAGAGCAGCTTGTCAGAGCTTCTTTCGTCCACCTGCGTTCCTCTACCACCTCTACAAGCTCAGACCGCATCCAGGTCGTGGAGCCGCCCCTCTGCCGTGCTCAGATCACCTCGCTAGGAGGCAATAGCCTCGTCACCCTGGAGCCCCATGAGCGGTGGACGGAGACAGACATCACCGCACACATCCGTGCTCACATCCTGCAGGGGAAGGATCAGGGCGAGGGGGGTCATTTGACCCTGACCGCCCAGTATTGGTGCACGGAACCTGGGCTTGGCGAAGAGGACGGCGGCCCCATGTGGTGGTGGACTCCCCATCGAGGGAGGAAACAATGGAGCAGCGAGCCTCACCTGGAAGCCCCCTCTCTTCTTCTGTACCTGGAGGAGGAGAGGGAGGTGAAGGAGTGGATGAAGGACTTGTTTGGGGTGGAAGGGGAAAATGTCATGAGGGAAGCCAGTTGGTGGCATCCAACTATTCGACGTCGCCGCAGCAGCAAACAGAACTCCTCATCGGAGCCAAAAGATCCTTTACTGGACGTTCTGAAAATCGCTCCTCCTGCTTCTTCCTCATCCTCTACCTCTGCCTCCACCTCAGCCGCCATCGCCTCCAACCGACCCAGCTACAGACGCAAAACCAGCAGGCCAAAGAACCGCTGCAAGCTCCACTCGTTCCGCCTGTCGTTCAGCGAGCTTGGCTGGGGCCACTATTTCATCGCCCCACAAGCCTACAACCCTCGATACTGCCAGGGCGACTGCCCCAGGATCCTCCACTACGCCTACCATTCCCCTTATCACGCCATCATCCAGACGCTCATCAACGAGCTGGGCATCGGAGACGTACCTCCTCCATCCTGTGTGCCTTACAAGTACACGCCCATGAGCGTGCTGCTGGTGCACAACAACAAGGTGGACTACAAGGAGATGGAAGACATGGTGGCAGAGTCTTGCACGTGTCGTTAAGGATTCAAGGTGGACCTGAATAACTGAGAAGAGACGGACCCAGCCAGTTTTGTCAGGTCATATATTTGATCCTGGACTTGGAGGATGGTCTGAGCTCAGGACGGAGAGGAAGGAGTTATTGTAGTTTCAGATCTTTACAGTTCCTGTTAAAGCACTTTAAAGGCAATTGCTGTGTATTCTCTTTCTTTTGTTTTGTTTTTTGTCTCCTGTCTTTTAAACCAGACCTGTGTTTCACATCAGGGCTGCAGGTCAACCATAAAAACCTTGAGATGTGCGTAAGAAGGAAGATCTTTTGGATAATGTTACCACTGTTTAAAGCCATGAGCATCTGTAAATGATGAATGATGAAGGGGGGGTATTTTAATAGATGAAGGGTCAGCCATGTTGGATTTCACCATTCAGGTTTTGCAACAGTTACATATTTGCTGTATACGATCTGTACTTTTGCAGTTTGTACGTGTTTATGATAAGAGGGGTCTACTTAAAACCTTGTGCTGCTACTGGCCTGTCTTAAAGAAGAAAAGTTCACAGGAAAGTGGCCAGGTGTGACAATGTTGAATGTTTAGAAAACGGATGTTGTGGGGGGAAAGAATGCAGTTTTTTATTACAAATGAAGATATATAATAAAATAAAATGCATATTTTGTAAAGCCTCATCATTTTGTGGGTTTTGTCTAAAAACAGAGACGTGTCTGAACTTTGATAGACGGACGGGTTTAATTGTACGTCTTCACTGTTTTTCCTTGGAAAAGAACCTGCTGATGTCTTCATGTAGTTTATGCCTCTACTAACCAACTCAGTGGATTCAAAATAAGTTGATAGTGATGGTCTGTTTTGGCCAGTGAAGGCTGGAAAATGGAACATCTGCATATTCAATTCCAGAGAAGAAAATCCAGTTCAGGTTTTAAATCCAAATTATTTCTTTGGTTTTTATTATTTTAATAAAAAGCCTGATTAGTCAGATTTACAATAAAGTACAACTTGTGTGTAACTAATGTGCCAAAGGGGGAAAAAGTGCCAGTCACGGACTCCTGATTGACAACCATGTCCCCAGAATCTGGGACCTAACTCCATTCTCCAGGTTATTCACAGAGAACCTCCAGAATTTGGGAGTGGCGAGAATGGGGTGACCTGCTGTGAGTCCAGACTTCAACCCATTGAATATTCCTGGAATCAGCTTGGACATGTTGGATATGTGACCAACACAACTATGCTGGTTGACCTGGTTGTGCGTGGGATGACATCTCATTCCTCAACGTGACCAGCATGAGGAAGAGGCCAAGCTGCTGTGGCTGTGGTCTTCCTCCCTGACAGTTTAAAATGGATAGAGTGGAAAAATGACTGATGTGTGATGTTATTTTTCCTTACTGTGGGAGAATGTAATCTTCTAATCCACCACAAAATTCAGAACAAATGAATGTTACAGGGGAATTTGGCATATTTTTGGGACACTGTGTTGCTCGTTCCACAGAAGCATGATCCTTACTAGCAATACCTCATTGTAAAGATGAATAATCAGCATTTCCAGTGGTGTATAAAACAACATTATGTGGTATTAAAGGGGAGAAATAAACTGAACTTGAATGTCCTGACTTTTTGTGCTAAGTTTTGTAAAGACTTATGTCCACGGTGGCCAGCTTGTTAAATCTTTAAAACGTTGCTGCACTGTGGTTCCTCTCTTCATGATGTCTTACTTTGAGAGTTTCTTTTTTTCTTTTAAAACACTGACTTTGTAAAACATTTTTCTACATTGGTGTGGGTTCCTGCCCTTCTCTGAGGCAGTGGGTCCCAGCCTATTTTCCCTGAGGACCCCCTTTATGCAACTACCAACAAGCTGAGGTCCCCCCACCTGCCCACTCCGTGTTGAAACCATGTCTGGTTTTCTCTTTCGTTATCTGCTTCCCACCATAAATGATGCGTTCAGGCTGACTCCTTTCCTTTGCTGAGTACGAATCATCTACACCGGCATTGCTCATTAATGAAATGGTGCAAAGTTCGTGTTTTCAGGCTCCCAAAACACTGGTGTCATGTGAATGAAAAAAAAAACCTGGGTAAAAACTCGTCTCTGTGTGGACATGGCCTTAATTTAAACCACACTGGCTCAGAACAGTCAAATCCTCAGGGACCCTCTTGGGGTCCAGGGACCGCAGGTCAGAAACCACTGGTCTAAGGATTTCTGCTGGTACTTTTGCCAAAGCTGACTCGGTTTCTAATGCCTGGAAAAAGATTTTAAATCTTGACTAACTGAAGAGTAAACGTCAAAACTGTAGCGCAGGAGACATAACAAAGGGCAAGGAGGAGAAAGTTTAATCTTTTTCTACACTGAGTTTTTTCATTTTGATTAAAATTATATTAAATATACTTTATCTCATAGAGAAATTGAAATGTTACAGTAATTTTCAGTTATGATAATTATTTTTTCTTAAATATCTAAGAAATCATTTAAAGGTAATTAGGTCTTTAAAAAATTTAAATATAGATTCTTATTTATATTATTATTATTGTTATTATTATTAACATTTTTATGTAAAAAATGTGAGCTCACAAACTAATCCAGATTCAACTGGTCTGATCACTCTTTCAGGGGAACAGTTTGCACCTTGTGAAAACAAGACAGAAATTTATCATATTGCTCCAGAAGAGAAATAAGATATTCAGCTACTACTTTTTCTTTGATATAAATGCTGGTTTGGATATATGGGCTTTGTTCTTTAGCTGAGATGGATCCAAACTGGTTCAACAACAGCTTCTTATAGCCGAATAAAAGAAAAAGCTTTTCTCTGCAATTTAGGGCCCAATGAATCAAAGGCCTAAAAACAGCGAAGCTACAACGGTTTCACGAGGACGTGCAGATCGTTTCATAGTGGCTCACAGAATGCAGACGTCTTGCAAAGAAATTCATAAGAAAGATGAACAGATGCGAGTATTATGGTGAGAAATTACCCTGATATATCTGGTTTTCCTACAACAACAACAAAAAAAAGAGAACACTATTGCCACCATGGGCCAACTGAGTGTTTAAGAGATCAATAAAATACTTAAAGAATCAATATGTGAGCACTATAAACAGACCAAAAATCACTGGATGTTACATGTGTGTCCGTTTTTGCTAACAAAGGATAATTAAAGGGTTACCACATTAAAAATATCTCAGATTCACTCAAAGTTTGCGTGAAATTTCTACCATAACTACATAAGATACCAAAAAAAAGGAGCAGCGCGTCAAGTCCAACAGATGGAGCTCTTCTTTCAGGAATTAAGTTTCCCCAAAAACGTTCAGATATAAAGATATATCAACCATTTGAATTTTAACAGATAAACTTGGGAAATAAACATAGAAGAAGAAACAGGGCAGCCAATGTGCTTTTCCATGGAATCTTTTATTCGTTGTATTTTAATACATCAATGTCTTCCTCTGTGTTGTCCTGGTTTCTGTAATCAAAAAACCAAACTATAATATATAGTTATATGTAACTTCATGCAAAACTTGTCAACAGCAACAAAAGTTAGTTTAAAAAAGAGAAAAAAGAAAAACTATCAAACCAAAATAACCTATAGAAATGCAAACAGTAAAAATAAGGTTGTGAAACTTTACTGCATCAGGTTGTTTTTCTTTTTTCCCTGATATTTTTTTTGTTTGTCTCTTTTTGTTTTAATATATATTTTTTTAAAGTCCATTAATATCATAAACAGTCTCAGCTACAACAGGACATAGCAGCTTTTAATGTAGAGCTGGAGCTTAGTGGAGGACTTTTAGGCAACAATATTGCCAATTAAAGATCAGATTATCATTTTTTACATTTTTCTTTTTATTTAAGTTGCTACATTAAACGCTGCAATTTAATGATCCCTGTGTGAAAATTAGAAGAGTTTATATCATTATGCTGATAATGTGCAGGGGGAGTGTGTGAAATCTTTTTTAAGTACAAATAGATAAAAGTAAAAGTCCTTCATCTCTGTTTGACACCAGCCTTGGACTCATATTTACATATTTATATACAATACTGTGCTTGGGCAACCTGAGAGATGCATCCAGACCTCCTGAGCCAGTGTCCTGCAGGTTTTAGATGTTTCCCTGCTGCAACTCACCTGACTCAAATCATTGAGTCTAGAGGCTTGTGTAGGACTTGACAACAAACTGTAGAGGATTCCATTTTATTTAAGTGTGTTGCAGCAGGGAAACATTCAAAACCAGCATGACACTGCCCCAGGAGATCCAGAGTTGGTGAGCCCTCCTTTGGACCTTCAGTTGGTCCGTCTGTTGTTGGCTAAAACCTCATCAGAAATGGTCTCCATGGAAGGGTGGTTAGCAAGATGACATTCTTAAAGAAGGGAAACAAAGAGAAAAGGCTGAGGTACGCCACATGACACAAGAACTGGACTGAAGATCAGTGGCAACAGGTGTGATGTTGGGGTGTATCTTCCCCAGAGACCAGGGGCATTATTTATCAAACTGTGCATAGCAAAGCAAACTTCAGGTAGTGTCTGCTGAACAAAAAGGAAATGCTGCGCTCTTCTACTTTTAGATTTATAAAAGCCTGCGCACGCACGTCCTACACCTGTTTCCGTTCATAAATCAGAATCAACTCTAAAGCGGGCGCATGTGAGGGAACACCTTGCCACGCCCACATGGTTTCTATAAATGTTCAGGTGGACGCCTGTAATACATATTCATCACAACATTTCCACAATGGCTCAGAAGGGAAAAAGAGGGAAGAAGTGTAATTTTTTGGGGTGTGAGACTGAGATCCTGATGGACCACGTTGACAAGTGTAAAAATGTTTACATGTTTTAACATCAAATGTTTTAACATCTAAGTTTTATTTCACAATGACAGAACATATTTTAGTGGTTGAGCTTCTTATTAAGATCATCTCCCTTTTTTCTGAACATCCTGTTTATTCCCCCAAGCGTGCGCTCTTAGGAGAATTAATATGGAATGTGCGTCTTTATTCCAGCCCCCTTTGCGGGGGCAGCTGCCTAAGCAGGGAAACCCAGACTGCCCTCTCCCCCGCCAAATTCACCAGCTCATCCGGGGGGATCCTGAGACGTTTCCAGGCCAGCCGAGAGATGTAGTTCGTTCAGCGTGTCCTGGGTCTTCCCAGGGGCCTCTTTCCGGTGGGACGTGCCCGGAACACCTCACCAGGGAGGCGTCCAGGAGGCATCCTAACCAGATGCCCGAGCCACCTCATCTGGCTCCTCTCGATGTGGAGGAGCAGCGACTCTACTCTGAGCCCCTCCCAGATTACCGAGCTTTTCACCCTATCTCTAAGGGAGAGCCCGGCATCCCTGCGGAGAAAACTCATTTCAGCCACTTGTATTCACGATTTTGTTCTTTCGGTCACTACCCACAGCTCGTGACCATAGGTGAAGGTAGGAACATAGATCAACCGGTAAATCGAGAGCCTTGGCTCTTGGCTCCGATGTTTGATTATCCAACAGACCCTCCTCTCTAGCACCCCTGAATAGACCTTACCAGGGAGGCTGAGGAGTGTGTGCACACCCTCCGGTCCCCCTTTTTGAAGAGAGGGACCATCCCCCCAGTGTGCCAGTCCAGGGGAACTGTCCCAGATGTCCACGCAATGCTGCAGAGGTGTGTCAGCCAAGACATCCCTACAGCATCCAGAGCCTTAAGGAACTCTGGGCGGACCTCATCCACCCCCAAGGCCCTGCCAAGGAGCTTTTTAACCACCTCAGCGACCTCAGCCCCAGAAATGGGAGAGCCAACACCAGGGTCCCCAGACTCTGCTTCCTCATTGGAAGACGTGTTGGTGGGATTGAGAAGGTCTTCAAAGTATTCCCTCCCAAGTCGAGGTCAGCAGCCCCCCCATCCCCACTGTACACAGTGCTGATGGAGCACTGCTTTCCCCTCCCGAGCTGCCGGATGGTGGACCAGAATCTCCTCGAAGACGTCCGGAAGTCATTCTCCATGGCCTCTCCAAACTCCTCCCATGCCAGTGTATTTGCTTTATCGACCGCCGAAGCTGTGTTCCGCTTAGCCTGCCGATACCCATCAGCTGCCTCTGGAGTCCCACAGGCCAAAAAGGCCTGATAGGACTCCTTCTTCAGCTTGATGGCATCCCTCACTGCTGGTGTCTACCAACGAGTTCAGGGTTTACCACCACGACAGGCACCAATAACCTTGCGGCCACAGCTGCGGCTGGCCGCCTCAACAATAGAGGCACGGAACACAGCCCACTCGGACTCAATGTCCCCTGCCTCACCCGGGACATGGTTGAAGCTCTTCCAGAGATGGGAGTTGAAACTTTCCCAGCAGACCCTGACAGCATGCTTGGGTCTGCCAGGCCTGACCGGCATCCTCCCCCACCATCTGAGCCATCTTACCACCAGGTGGTGATCAGTTGACAGCTCCGCCCCTCACTTCACCTGAGTGTCCAAAACATGCGGCCACAAGTCCAATGATATAACAGAGTCGATCATTGAACTGCGGCCTAGAGTGTCCTGGTGCCAAGTGCACATGTGGACACTCAGGGACACTTAAGATGTTCGTTATGGACAATCCATAATGAGCACAGAAGTCCAACAGCAAAACACCATTCTTATTCAGATCAGGGGGGCCATTCCTCCCAATCACGTCCCTCCAGGTCTCGCTGTCATTGCCCACGTGGGCATAGAAGTCCCCCAGCAGAACGAGGGAGTCCCTGGAAGGAATGCTTTCCAACACCCCCTCCAAGGACTCCAAAAAGGGTGGGTACTCTGAACTGCTGTTTGATGCATAAGCACAGACAACAGTCATGACCCGTCCCCCCACCTGAAGGCGGAGGGAGGCTACCCTTTTGTCCACCGGGGTAAACCCCAACGCACAGGCGCCAAGTTGGGGGGCAATGAGCATGCCCACACCGTCTCGGTGCCTCTCACTGGGAGCAACTCCAGAATGGAAAAGGGTCCAGCCCCTCTCGAGGACAGTGGTTCCAGAGCCCAAGCCATGTGTCGAGGTGAGTCCAATTATATCTAGCCCAAACCGCTCAACCTTGCGCACCAGCTCAGGCTCCTTCCCTGCCAGAGAGGTGACATTCCATGTCCCTAGAGCTAGCTTCTGCAGCCGAGGATCGGACCGCCAGGGTCCCCTCCTCCGGCAGCTGCCCAGCTCACACTGCACCCGACCCCTATGGCCTCTTCTGCAGGTGGTGAGCCCACGGGAGGTGGGGTCCATGTCACCCTTTTGGGCTGAGCCCAACCAAGCCCCATGGGCAAAGGCCCGGCCACCAAGTGCTCGACTCCGTGCCCCACCACCATGCCTGGCTCCAGAGGGGGGCCCAAGTGACCCACGTCCGGGCAAGGGAAACCTGGGTCCATGATTTGTCGTCATCATAGGGGTGTTTTTGAGCCACGCTTCGTCTGCTCCCTCCCCTAGACACCTGTTTGCCATGGGTGACCTGCCAGGGGCATGAAGCCCCTGAAAACATCGCCACAAGAATCATTATTATTATTCATTTATGCAAACAGCTTTAATATCTAACGTGGTGTGAATAATAAGAACCTCAACCACTAACATATGTTCTGTCATTGTGAAACAAAACGTCCATGTTATAAAATCTATCCAGCTAAATAAGGTGACAGTCTGCTGCCAACATTTAGCAGTCAGTGTGAAAAGTAGCTTTGGTCCTTCATTCCAACAGAGCGGGACGTAGACTGGAGGCTGGAGGTCTAGAAGTGATGCAACGCTAATAAAATACACAAGGGGTGGACTTCCTTTTATTTATTTATTTTTACACAATGCTTTTTAAAAAATTGTTGTCCCAATTTCTGTCCAGTCTTTATTTCCCGCAACTCCTTGTTCACCTGGTTAATAGCGGTGATCGTGTCCCTCTGCACCGCCCACCCAGCTGGAGCACCACCCACCCAGCTGGAGCACCGCCCACCCAGCTGGAGTGCCCAGCGAGAAAGAAATATTATTTAATATTAAATAAATTGCTACCAATCTCAGATGTATCTGTACATATTTATTTTATTAATTAAAACAAATCACCAGTATCATTGTTGTAATTTAGCAGACGCTTTTCGCCTGTCTGGGAATCGAACTTCAGCCTCCAGCATCGGAGACGGATGCTCTACCAACTGAGATATCCAACCGTGTATTCTGACTACAGACTACAGAAAACTTGTCTGAGAGGGTTCAGAAAGTGTTGAGTGAAGACAGTCAAACCAAAAATTGCCTTTATAAGTTTTGCAAACCCTTTTATCGCCTTTTATACTGTTATTTATATACGCAACATTTATGTTTGCATATGTTGCAATAAAATACTGCACCTGTTTCTTGTTTTCATGAAAAGAAATGAGGGGTGGCCATAGACCTTTGCACAGTACTCTGCCCGAATGCAAAGGCAAACAAATACACACAAATAACGGCCTTGTGTCATGCTAAGCTGCAACTTATTCACATTAACATGATTACTTCATTAGTCTTTATTGCTCTGTAAAGGCTTTTGATTTTTTTCCATTGCCACAAAAAACGAGTGGACTATTTCATTTCAGTGCATCTATTTAATTTTTAAAGTTTCTAAATATATGAATATGGATTTCATCAGATTTTGCTCTCTACTGCACAAGGTTAGTTCTGGAAACCAACAACTTTACTTTGTAAAGTATTAGCTCTCTGTACAAATCAGTTTAACAAAAAATATATTACGTGAAGGAATTTGCAACAAAGAATTATTCACTGAGCTGCAGGGTGATGTGGTGATTACCACAGCAAAAAGGTCACTGGTTCGAACCTGAGCTGGGGGGGAGGCTCGAACAGTGGCCTTTCTGTATGGAGTCTGCATGAGGGTTTTCTCCATGTACTCTGGCTTCCTCTCTGTGTTGGCCCTGCGATGGACTGGCGACCTGTCCAGGGTGTACCCTACCTCTTGCCTGTGAATTACTGGGTTAGGCTCCAGCCCCCTGGACCCTAAAATGGACTAAGTGATATAGAGAATGAATAAATAATTATTTAATTCAGGCCTTGCCTTACATATTGTAGCATTGCTGGTCTGACACTAACTGTAACAGAAGTGACTGGAAATCCTCGGATCGTTCTCTGACCCCCTCTATTTCCTTAACGGCTTGTGTGTCTTGAGTGTGTTAGGTTTTCATTCTCATCCTAATCTATTTTGTGCTGTTCTAAAATCTCACAGAGGGGCAAATAAATTCCCACACATCAAAGTGTCACATGAGTCATAAAACTAGCTATTACAGAAAGCTTTGGCTTTTGATTTCAATCTTTGGATTGTGGACACAATAAAATGTGTGTGTGTGTCTGTGTATTTGTGCAATAGTGATGAAGTGTGTCAGCAACCAAGTCAAACAGACATGAATCTTTGTATTTACTGTTTTATACACTATGCTGGGAATTACCGAGACTTTCTCTGGACCACAAAGCACTTTTCTTGTTTGACATAAAGGTCAATAAAACATTTGCAAATTGCAAAACAATAAATGACTCAATAGTTGTTTTTTTTTTTTTTTTTTTTGCTTTAGATGCATGCTCATGCTTACTGAAGAATTTAAGAAATTTAACCCACATTTGGTGCCACAATCCATATTCTTTACATAACAGGTAAATTGTGCAATGTGACAAAAACTGAATAGCGCTGAACAGGACTGCTATTTTTTTCTTATTAGAAGATAATATGAACCATGTAATCAAAGAAAAAATGTTATGAGTACCACTCATTGTTTAATAGTGGCTGGATAGCTCAGTTGGCAGGGCATCTGTCTGCCATGCGGGAGATGTGTGTTTGAAACCCATGAATATTAACATCTTCAATAATGGGTCTTAGTCAAGACCTTTCCCTTAAAGCAATTGCATAACTACTTTCAGATGTAAGGTGCTTTGAAGAAAAGCATCTGCTCTGTACTGTAGAACAGTGGCAGGATATGTTCACCTGCTGTAGTAACAGTTGAGAAAACAGTGACAAAGTTGACACCTTTTTAAATTTCCTAATATACGCTGTGCAATGTTTTATAGGTTGAAGTTGTTCTAAATGGTGTAAACGTGCTTTTTAAACTTTTAAACCCAGCATGTGAGCTGCACAGTGGTGTGGTGGTTATCAACACGGTCCCACAGCAAGAAGGTTGCTGGTTTGAGCCGATGCCTTGGGGCAGATTTAAACAGTGGTCTTTCTGTGTGGAGTTTGCATGTCCCCCTGTGTATGCGTGGGTTCTCTCTGGGTACTCTTGCTTCCTCCCACCATACAAAGACTTGCATTTTAGGTGAATTGATCACTCTAAATTCTCCCTAGGAGTGAGTGAGAGTGGTTGTTTGTCTCTCTGTGTTGGCGATGGACTGGTGACCTATCCAGGGTGTATCCTGCCTCCTGCCTGCTAATTGCTGGAATAGGCTCCAGACCCTTGGGACCCTGAATGGGAGTATGTGGTATAGAAATGAATGACCTTGCCTTCGTGTCTATTCTTTCACCATGATTCCACTAGGGTGCACAATAGAGCTCAGACTGGTTAGAATTGCCAAATTTGTAGGGTGTAAATAAAACGCTAAACATGGTGATAATGGAGGAGTTTTAATAAATTGGTAAATTTAAACAGCAGCTGCATTGCAGATGACGTGTTTTAATTGGCTGTCTCTAAAATAAAAGTACACAAGCTTTACAGTAGATGCTGGTATCTGCCGTTTTTTTTTTATTGTATGTTCCTTACCGTTTACTTTAGGCTACGTTACTTGCATCAGAACTCCCAACTTCCTGTTCAGATGGTCGACATTTTTTAATAAAGTTCCTGCTTAATGCAGTAATTTGTAAACTGTGTAAAGCAAAAATCACTACAGGTGGCGTACGTAGGGATACAGAGGGCCAGACTGTTCCAGAAATTAAAAAGAAGTGGTTAGACATTTAAGTGGAAGCAAAAAATCATTCACAGGAGGAGTTTGTGCACAAATAGAGGAAGGGGAACACGTCAGCTCACTCCCACAGATAAGAAGCTGGTGGGGATGGTTGCCGAGTTCCTCCTGAGTGGAGCTGTGACAGAGGCAGAGGGGAGATAAAATGGATCTCTGACAAGCTCTGCACAAGTCTGCTGTGGAACCATTAATTTGAGTCAGGTGTGTTGAAGCAGGGAAACATTGAAAGTCTGCCGGACAGTGGGCCTTGAGGATCGTAGTTGGGCATCCCTGCCATATAGGACAGAATGTTTTTTTAACCCTCACACATGCCTCTGAAATCATGCTTTTACTGCAATAATCAAATTTCACATACACACACAAGCAACGTCTCACATATAAACAAGTGAAAATTCACACACTAAATTCACACATTAAAACCCCATCACACACATACATGACAATCTGTACCCATTTGAATAGGTATTAACAACACTGTATGTGAGAGGTTATATGTGTATGCGTGCGCGCATAGTAGTATAAATGAGAGGTTATGTATGTGTATGTGGTGTCACTATACGTTTTACTATCAAGCCAGATTTAGAATCCACTCTGCACTCTGCACTGGTTGTAGCCCCGCCTCTTATGTGACAAAATTACCTCTCACACAAGGTATTTAAAAGAAAGAATATTGATGGGGGCGCGCAAGATGGCGGCTGACGAGTAGACGCGATTCCCAACTTTCCTCAAACATTCACAAAGAAAAGCATCTAAAACAGCTTTTACAACAGTTGTAATGTCAACTAACTTACTCTCGAAGCGGAAAAGTGAACTTACTCCTGCTGTTTCACCGAAAAAATCTTCCTGTGCAAAGAAAGGGAAAATGGAGAAAGAGACGGCAGACAACATCGTAGCGGCGCTAAAGTCCGCCATTGAGGAACAAGGATGTAGTATTGGAAGATCTATTGAGGAACTGAAAGCATCCATCAACTTTTTGGCAGCTGATGTTCAGGATATCAAAGGTACGCTGCAAATCACTGTTGAAAGAGTTAACAAGACGGAAGAGAAGATACTGGGCTTAGAAAACAAAGTTCAGGAGCTAGCAAGATACAAACGGAGGTGGAATTTACGACTGCGCGGGCTTCCAGAGACGGAGGGAGAAGATGTGAGAGCGCGGCTGATTGAAATCTGTCAGAATGTGGTTCCTCAGTACAAAGACAGGTTTCTGGATGTGATTGACTCCGTCCACAGGCTTGGAAGGAAGACCTCAAATCAAATGTTCCCTCGCGATGTCATTCTGCAGTTCTCGATGAGGCATTTCAGAGACGCCGTGTGGAAACAATCCAAAAACGCGGAGTATTTGAAGCAGAGGAAGATCCGCTTCAAAGAAGATCTCACTCCGGAAGATCGGGAGCTGCGCAAAAGGTTGTGGCCTCAGATAATGAAGGCCCGTGAGGAAAAGAAGATCGCCTTCTTTGTTGGAGGAAAAGCCTTTGTTGACAACAAAGAGATCCATTGAAATCATCATTGAAAGTTTGCAACTTGACCTTAGAATCTGGGCTGCTTTAGCTCACTGCAGCAGGTTAATGTGGTCTGACGGATAGACCCTCGGCTGCAACATGGTGAGGTGTGTCTTTCAATCCGACTTGCATGGTTTTGTGACTTGGAGTTGCACATCCTGTTATGGTGCTAATAATTTGCTTTATTTACGAGGAAAGTTTGGTTGTTTAATAATTGCTAGTTTTCTCAGGCAGTAGATTACTATTTGGTTTATCATTTCAGTTCTAAGATTTCTTTCTGTTAATGCTCGGGGCTTAAGAGACATCACAAAGCGGAAAGCTTTATTTCTTTATGCAAAAAACTTTGATGCAGACTTCTGTTTTATTCAAGAAAGTCACTCGGTGGAAACTGACTACAACTTCTGGAAATCGCAATGGGGAGAAGATCTTTGGATGTCACATGGGAATCAATATTCAGGAGGTACAATGACCCTTAAAAAAAATTTTCAAGGAAAGATTACTTCAGTTCTTGCTGATAAAAATGGACACTTTATTCTTTTGACTGTTTGTTTGTCAAACCAAATGTATCTAGTGGGAAATGTGTATGGGTATAACAATGACAAGGAAAATAAGGAGCTGCTAATTGTCCTAAGTTCACATATTAGGTCTACGATTAAGAGATTTGGTGATGTCAAAATTGTTCTGGGGGGTGATTTTAATGTCACCACGAATGATGAGATTGATCGATTCCCTAGTAGGAAGAAGGAAAATAGCTTTTTGCTTGACTTTATGTCTGTAAATGGGTTGACAGATGCATGGAGGTTAAGTAATCCTAACTGTATAGAATATACGTGGAGCAACAAATCCGGTACCTTTCGATCAAGAATCGACTTCTGGTTGGTCTCAGATTCCATCTTAAGTCTACCATACAATGCTGAAATCATCCCTAGCCCTCTAACTGATCATAAAGCTATAACTCTTGATTTAAACTTATCATCATATTGTCTGACAAAAAAACTAACCCCTGGCTATTGGAAATTAAATAATCAGCTCTTATGTAACGAAACATTAAAAGTTAATATAAAGGAACTAATAGCAGAATACTGGAATTTGGCAAAGAATGAAGAATCTTATAGTAAATATTGGGAGCTCCTAAAATTTGAGTTGCAAAAACTGTTGAGAAGAGCTGGTGCCACTCTTAAAAGAGAAGGAAAAAAAGAGGAACACATTCTGACTACAGAGCTAATTGCTCTGTCTTCAATTTCGCCTGAAAATTTGTCAGAGGAGCAGAAAATACACCTAAACTCCTTGCAACTGAAACTAGACCAACTATATATAAACAAAGCCAAGGGTGCTTTTGTGCGGTCAAGGGCTAAGTGGATAGAAAAGGGCGAACAGAATTCCAGTTACTTCTTCAAATTAGAAAAACATAGACAAACTAGGAATGGATTAAACAAACTGTGTATTGATGGAAAGATGATAGATGATCCAAGAGAAATAGCTACAATATGTGAAAGCTATTTCAAATCTGTGTATGATTCCACACTATCTTACAATGACCTACAGCACTTCTTTGCCGCTATGAGTGATGTACATGTTATTAGTGAAGGAGATAAACTGATGTGCGACAGTCCAATATCTTTGAAAGAGGTGAAGAGAGCAATAAATAAACTCAAATTAAATAAATCTCCGGGGACCGATGGTTTATCCTCTGAATTTTATAAGCAGTCCTCAGAGGAATTAGCTCCTTTTCTCTTAAAGGTTTTTGGTGAAAGTATTGAAAGTGGGTTATTACCTCCCTCCTTATGTCAAGGCTTAATTACTTTAATTCCAAAACCACATAAAGACAGTACAATATTAGATAATTGGCGTCCGGTCTCTCTTTTAAATAATGACTATAAAATCTTTGCAATATGTTTAGCCGAAAAACTTAAGTCAGTCCTTCATTATATTATAGATGAGTCCCAGAATGGCTTCATGTCTAACAGGTATATAATTGACAATATTAGATTGGTACTTGATTTACTAGATTACTCAGATTTAATAGAGGATGACAGCTTTATATTGTTCTTAGACTTTCAAAAAGCATTTGATTCAATTGAACACGAGTTTATGTATGCAGCACTTGCTCTTTTTGGTTTTGGGGAACAGTTCATAAAATCAATAAAAACTCTTTACGCATCTGGTAACAGCTCAATTAAGCTGCCACATGGTACTACAAAAAGATTTGAGTTAAAAAGAGGAATACGTCAGGGTTGTCCGGTCTCTCCATATCTTTTCTTACTCCCAATGCAAATATTGGCCACTTGTATTAATAACAGTGATCTAAAAGGCATCTCTGTAGCAGGGAGGGTTATTACTCTCAGCCAACTAGCAGATGACACTACCCTTTTCTTGCAAAACAGTTCCCAAGTGAAAGTTGCTATAAGAATTTTGAATACGTTTTCCAAAGCTTCTGGTCTGAAACTGAATTTATCCAAATGTGAGTTGTTCCCTATAAAACCAAGCAGTCAATTAGACATTGAAGGAATTCCTGTAAGATCTAAAGTTAAATACCTAGGAGTTAATATTGTCAAAGATGAACATTTGAGAATTAGTGATAACTTTACCCCTCTAATTTCTACTATTAAACAAAGGTTTGATATGTGGATCCAGAGAGATCTCAGTATAACCGGCCGCATCCTACTTTCCAAAGCGGAAGGCCTATCTAGGCTTGTGTATGCCAGCTCTGCTTTAGATGTCCCCAAAGATGTATGCAATACTATTGACAAAGCCCTATTTAATTTCATTTGGAAAAGAAAAGTCCATCAAATTCGCAAAAGTGTGATGACTAACAAATTAAACTCTGGTGGTTTTAATGCTTTAGACTTTTATACTTTACATTCCTCTTTTAAAATAAAGTGGATTAAAAGATACTTGTTAAATCCAAAGTCTTTATGGACATTTATCTCGCACCATGTTTTTGAAGCTTTAGGAGGTCTTCATTTTCTAATAAGATGCAATTACAATATAGACAAAATACCCATCAAATTGTCTAATTTTCACAGGCAGATGCTTCTATCATGGTCCTTAGTCTACAAGCATAACTTTACCCCACATACGTATTACATCTGGAACAATCAGGACATATGCTATAAGCACAAAACACTATATTTGAAAACATGGGTGGAAAATGGTATTCTGCTTGTTAATCAGTTACTCAATAAGGATGGTCATCTATTTACATATTATGAGTTTCTTAAACACTTCAATTTTCCTGTTACTCCCAGAGAATTTGCTATTGTTATTGGTGCCATTCCCTCTGGTGGCAAACTTCTTGTCTCATCTTCACCCAGAACTGCTCCTCCCAAGATCTTGCCAGATATATTTATTGGAAACTCTGAGCACTTTCTTAGTACAAAAACTAATAACAAATGTATAAGAGAACTAATTCAAAGAGATCTGAGCTGTAAACCAGCATCTGTTTTTGTTTGGAATAATGAGTTTTCTGATATAAACTGGAAAAAGGTCTGGTCATTACCAAGAAAATATTTTATTACCAACAAAGTGCGAGAAGTGTCTCTGAAAATTCTCCACAGATGTTATCCTGTTAATGTTTATCTAGCAAGATTTCATAAAAATGTGGAGCATTTCTGTTCCTTCTGTCATAAAGCAGATGAGACAATATGTCATTTGTTTTGGGATTGTCCTTTTTCCCAAATTTTCTGGAATGATATTAATCTGTACCTCAACAGAAAATTGGAGTATCAAATTAACCTGAAGCTTGAATACATATTATTTGGCTGTTTTAATGATCACCTCCCCAACAAAATTCGATTTGTTTTAAATCTCTTCATCCTAATAGCTAAATTTCATATACACTGTAGCAAATTTGCAAAGCAAAAACCAAGTATGTCAGTTTTTCTATGTTATATCAACATATACATGAAATCCTTAAAATGTTGTACGAATCCAAAAGCTGTGAAAACCCAAGCGATTTGGGATATTGCCCCTGAGCTTGTGTTGTAAGATTTGTTGTCATTTGTACTTGTGTTGTAAATACAGTTCAATAAAACTTGAGAAAAAAAAAAAAAAAAAAAAAAAAAAAAAAGAATATTTCTGGCCTTTCTCTCTCATTTAGCTGTTAGCTTAGCTGTCAGTCAGCTGTCACCTTACTTTTCCATCATTTAGCTGTTAGTTTAACTCTGCTGTTAGCTCACCTCTTCCTTAGTTAGCTGGTAGCTTTAGCGCTCCATTAGGTAGTTATTAGCCTAGCTCTCCTCAGCTGGCTGTTAGCTTAGCTTCCTGTCAGAAGTAGTCCTGCTCCTTCAAACTTAGATTGTTCTGGCTTTTCCAATTAGGTTCATACTGTCTTTTCGATTATCAAGTCTTACTTTTCTTTTGTCATGTCAAAGTAAAAACCACTTTTGACTCATCTTTCAGACAAAAAAGAAAATAGACTTGTTCTGACTCTTGTCTAATGTAGGTGAAACATCAACTAGTACATCCCAAAAACATTCAATTTATTTTCCAGATTTCAGTTTGATGTGTAGTGAAACAATAAAACAAACACAAAAGAAAAAAGTGAGCTAACGGAAATTCAGGAAAATTCCTAGTGAAAATACTTCTAAAAATGACGTTAGGGGTTGCCCAACTTAATTTCTGAAAATATATATTTTTTTTACAAGAAAGATAAGATATGAGCTGCTGATGCTGCTGCTGAACTGTCACACATCTGTTATCAGAATCAGACTCAAGGCCACTCCACATTTTGGTGGGCTTTCTGGGTAACCTGTTTCTGTGAACTACAGCCTGCACAGACCACGCGTGGACTAAAAACCAGTCAGATGAGGTCATGTCTGAAACCTCCTTTTGATCCGTTTGCCTACGGGCATTTGGCCAAAGTTTAAAGTTAAAATACCACAGCATGGTCAGACAAAGTATCCTGACCAGGGACTATGAACTGTCACCACTTTATGTGACACTAGATTTGAACCAAGCAATCAGACTGTAAAAAATGCAAGATGACTTCAGACTGCCATGCATGAAACATGAAATGTTGAAAAAAGCACCGCTAATGATTTTACTGCTAAATATTTAAACCAGTTGCAGCAGAGCAACACTTTGCATCTGTCCTGAATTAGCATAGCACTGCATCCAAGGAGGCAGCATGGAGAAATGTTCTTTTTTTTTCTTGTTTCTTTTCCCCGAAACCCTCACTCTGTACAGCTCTGCCAGGATTAACCCGCTGAGTCATACCGGGTGATAAATCATGATGCAGATGTTCTGAGTTTGTGAAGCACAAGATTACTGTCAGTCTCATGGTCTACGATCCTTTCACTGATGAACAACCTTCCTGGAAGTAGCAAAGGAATTTTCCACAGCATCTTTTCATGATCCTGTGTCACTTAGAGCAAATGTACTTTTCTGCTTCATCTGTGTCTGCCACTGTTCCTACAGTGTCTTTAACATATAATCTGTATTTTGGGAAAACAACATAGTCCTTATTCATAGTATATTGTCCCATTTATATATATGTATTTATGACCGTGTTGAAATGTGACTTAATTCACGGGTCTGCACTGGATTGCAATTAAAACTAAGGATTAAATTGTTTGAAGCTTTGAAGTGTGACTTTCAACACAATTGTAATGGCACTAAGGCCTTAGAGATGAAAGTGTTATTCAATGTTAAACCACATATTTATGAACCCCAACCTGTACTATCCAAAATATTTGTATACCCTCTGATGGAGCATACAGTGTAACTGTTTCCTGCACACAGTGTGTGCTGAATATATTTGTTTTTGTTGTTGCTGTTGCTGCTTTGTTTTGTTTTCTAGTTCTGTGGTCATAAGCAAAATCTCTACAGTTGTCAGATGCTATCTTTTTTGCCCTGCAATATTAAAAGTTGTTAAATATTTATCCACTTGGGTTAAACAAATAGTCACATAGCCACAGTTACATTTGTGTAAGCAAAAGCACATTAGCTTTGATTTGAAAGGTTTTGCCTATTAGCATAAAAAAAGAAAAGAATTAGCCATCCTTTCCTGGTCTTGAAATTTTGTGAATACATTCTATACATTCTCAAATGAGCAACACAAAAAACAAAGCCAAAATAACCAGCACCATATTTGGCTCAAATCTAAATGCAGCATACAATATCAGCACTAACATTTCATGCCACCTGTTAAGCACGGTGGTGGAGGATTGATGATTTGGGCTTCTTTTGAGGTCACAGGAGTAGGGGCCTCATGTACAAAAGGTGCGTATGCAGAAAAAAATGTGGCGTACGCTCTTTGTCACAGCAAAGTTCAGATGTATCAAGAGTGAAATGACCATGGAAACATGCGGTGCCTCACGCCAACTTCATGCTGGCGCACGCACGTTTCTACAGCTGTTGATGCTTTGGCAGCACATAGAGGTGATGCTGGGAAACTTATAATAACTACATGTGAAAACAGACACACTAACAAATAATCAATGAATACACCCACGTGTCTGCAATTACATGAGTAGCTATGAAATCTGCATGTTAAAACCAATGGCTGCTTTAGCAGGATTAGAAGACGTTGTAAATGGTGCAGTACGAAGAGAGTGTGTGTTCAGAGACAGAGAGGATTTACTGGCACATAACAACTGGCTCATCAGCTGCTTTAGGTTCCCAAGGGCAATCCTCCTGGAACTGTGTGCAGTGCTGCGGCCGGTCCTGGTGCAACACAGTGAGGAGCCATGCTCTGCCTCTGCCCAAACAGGTGCTGACCACACAGGGGCTCCTAACAACCGGGGGCATTCCAGTCGGAGCTGGCAGACTGTCAATCAACCCTAAGCCGAGCCATGCCAGCCATGTGGGACAGAATTATCCACATGTCAGCCAGGTATATCACATTCCCAGCGTGTGAACATTAAAAACATATAAAAGCACCATCACATGATGAATGGGTATATGTCAGGAAACATTTACATTTAATCAATATACAGATCATCTGTGATGCGCAAATGCAGTTAACCAAGATTGAGGCGAGGTAGCCTGGTTCAACACGACATTCTGAGTAACAGCATGGTTGGTAACAGACTGCACGCTAGCACTGTGCACAATGGGTGGCTTCTTGGTGAGTAAATATATTCATGTTTTGTCCTAAAATGAAACCCTGTGATGTGCATTGAGCATGCACCCCCATATTTACAGCATCATTGATGTTTATTTTTGCTAGTTAAACTACAGCTTAAGGTCTTTCTAATAAGCCCCTGATTGTCTCTATGTGCAAAGTACCTTTTGTTAATAATCCTGCGAATAAAGTGTATAATGTCTCAAGCAGCCTTACCTTTTCCCTCGTGCACACATTCTCTTGCAGTGTTGTTTTTGGAAGCATCTCAGTTTTAGTCTTTCAACAAATTAATTTAGGTTAATAATATGTATTAAAAAGTGGAAATCAAGGTAAATCACTTCATCCCTAATCTGATGTACTTTATCTGATGATAACAGTTATCTTATTATGAGAAATAAACAAAGTACAGCATGTTTATTTTGCAGGATTAATACCTCTCACATTAGCAGCTAATGCTATGACCATGGGCACTGCCATATAAAAAAAAACAAACAAAAACAAACAAAAAACAAACAAAAAAAAACAAATGTTTTTGAAATAACAGGACGTTACGTTACTACATACGATGTACTGCAAAAGAAATCTGATAATGGATTGGAAAACGTAGACACAGTTTTTTTGAGTCACATTTTAGAAGTGCGTGTAAATGTGTCAGATAGGATTATTTAAAATATCTAATTACTCCCTGTTATCTGGTTTTGATTAATCCGATGCCCCTAGTGAATTTTTATTTGTTTTTGTTTTTACTTTGTATTACAGGGCCAAATAAAGACTTCATATTTTGAAAAATTCTTAATTTTCTGTCCATTACTTCTTGGGTCAGGTGATGGTTACGTGTGGATGAAATGAAAAAAAGCTTTAGCAAACACACCTAAACTTCAATCATGGGGGCTAAACTTTGCACGTAGAACTAGCAGGTAAACTGGATCAGCCATCGTTAGTAGCTACTTGCATAAAACGCTGACTTTTTCTAATTTGTGTACTGAAACATCCAGTTTTGAACTTGGAAAATCAGATTTTCACCACACAAATCACATGAAAGTGATCTTTTCCTAATGTAACAAGTTTCCCCAACTTCCTGACTTTACTTTGTTATTTTAATAATTTTCCATTCAACTATTTTAATAATTCTTTACTGAAACTAAAATGGAAAACACACATACACACACACACAAAACAAAAACAAGGACAGATGCTGCTGCAACTTGAGACATGACAATATCAGTATCTGCCAGAACAGCAGGCGAACGACCTCTCAGTCATAGCATGAAATCAGCAGCTTTGTGCCTCCAAGTGAACAGTTTTAAGTCTCTTTCAGTTTGAAATTCACTTTAAATACTTTGTCCAGAACTTTGATGAACATTTAGAAACCTAAAACGAGCATCAGTGATTCGGTCTGGCCTTATTTCTGTTACTCAACACACATAAACACACACTAGTCATGCCAGGATCACACGTACTGTGACAAAGCAGAGAGAAAACAGACCTGTCGTCTTCATGTAACTATCATGTATATGTGGGATTGTAAAGCTGTATTCAGTTAATCTTCACACATGTTGAAGCTTTCTCATGTTTGAAGTGTACTCACATTCTCCATGGCACTGAAAAACGCATTGCTCGACTGTATGGTATCGATGTAGATCTTTACCCTCTGACCCTTTTGAACCGTCCTTGTACTGTTATGTTTTAGCATCACGTGTGCCGTGTGTCTACTCCACCTCATGTTTTAAAGATTAAACAAAGTATGTTTTGCAAAAAGAGGAGATTCATCACTCTCGGCTGAACATGTTTAATGGCCCGATTTATTGAAATGACAGCGTTTTGCAGACATCACATCTCACTTCGGTTGAATAAGAGAGATAAAGAGAGTCACCGTGAGGGGGGGGGGGGACTACATAGCATGGACTGTGACTCCGTCCCTCCCTCATGCTTTCCCTCTATGAGTATATAAAGGAGAGCCCAGCCTTCTTGAGTTAGCTGAGTCAGGCCAATCTGGAGACTTTCATTAGATCTGCAACCAAAAAGTGAACTTCACACGAGGTCCAATCTGACTTAGTGGACAGCTGGTTGAGTCCTCCACTAACTGCTGGAGATCATAGAAGTCGTCTGGTGGCCAAGTTTTGAGGTTTTTAAGAGAGAATTAAAGAAGAAAGGGAAGATCTTAACTCTTTGTACTGGAGTGCAGTGAAAAGATGCAGACGAAAGGCTTCTTCACCCAAAGGAAAGCAGCAGTGGCAATGTGCATTGTGCTATTAATGTTTGCTCAGCAGGTGAGTACACTGTTTAACCGAAGTTGTTTAATTATAGTTCTGCTATTAAAGCAGGGAATGGATATTACAAAAAACATTTTTATATTAAAAAAAAGAAAGAAGTTGGCTTACTTATGAACATTCGAAGATGCAGAAAAAGCTACCAGCTGGTTCTCTGAACAGTATTTTGCATTTTTTACACAAATGTGAGGCTAAAATATTCCACATCTAATGTGTGCCAAAACCCGTTATTAATTAATCCTGTAGTTGTTCATATTCTATTAGGCTCTGTAACCACATATTTTAATGTGCCTTATTGTGTCCATTTGTTTTGACCAGGTTTGTGCAGGACCGGTGCCCCGACAGGCCCAGTCCAGTTCTGACCAGAGTAAAGGTTCAGTGGGGGGACACACCATGTCCACACTGAGAAGGGTGGTTCGGATGACCCCACTGTGGAGGATCATGAGCAGCAAACCATCTGGAGCTTTCTGCCAAAACAACTTTGAATGTTCCACTGGACTTTGCAGGTAAATGCTGGGAAAAATACCCAAAACTATGGGAAATTAACTGATATAACAAACCCCACAAAAAGTAAAAGAAGAAAAGTAAAAAGAAAAAATAAATAAATAAGGACTGACAGTAACTGGCTATATGATATTCTGACTGGCTACAGTAAATAAATTAAAATAGATCTAAATTTAGTCACTTGTGGGGCAAAGTGTCACTGTAATAAGATGAAGACTTGTATGTCTTAACCTTTAGTTGTTCAATGAAATATGAAACAGATGTAATGCTACTAGCTAGCTAAATGGTTAGCATACGTAAAGCAATGTCCCTCCCAATTTCAAATCCCTGCTGGGTGGATCATGTCCCGCATCCGTCATTAACTTAATAAAACACACCGAGTGATAATAGTTAATAAATCTATGATGCTAAATTAGCCACAGTGCTTACTAACTAGCAAAAACAGTATAGAGGTTAAATTTCCAAAGCTAACATTTAGCTTCAGCTAGCAACCTTTTGTAAAGAACTTGGCTATCGGGCTTTCAGTCATATTATTTATGTCAAGTTTATATAATTTTATCCTTTTTATGTCAATTCACCATATTTATTTTTACTTTTACTTTAATAATACATATATTTTCATTAATATTTAATGCTAGATTGTGTTCTTTCCTGCTGCCAAGCTCACTACCATGTGTTTGGCTTCACTGTGAAACAAGCTGATGATTATACAAATTTAAGCAAAACTTTTGATGAAATTAAACATGTGTATTTCTGTGTTTTGTTTTCAGGGCTGGGCACTGCTCAACAAACCAAGGAGAGCCAGCTAAATATTAAACGTCCGAGGACACGACCAGTCTGAGTGTTATCCTGATGGGTTCTGACTGGGATATCAACATATCCACATTTTTTTAATATTCTTTTGTTTTTTTAATCAAAATTTGTATTTATGACTTCCGATATATCTACACAACTACATAATCTATTACAGTTTGCTATTTAGTAAACCACCATAAAATGGGTGCATTTTGGCTGCAAATAACTTTTAGCTCTGATGGTGCAAATTTTAAAGAAAAGAAGCATCTTTGAATCTCAGAGGATGAATATTTCAGGTTACCGTGACCTTGAACTTAACTCCACAAACGACGTAATGGAGTCTGATGTTTAAACAGCTCGGTTTTATTGACCATCCAGCTTTACTGACATGATACGAGAATGAGTAGACAGACAGAAAGTGCAGGGAGCAGGGCAAAGCATGGAGTTTGCACCATTTTACAGCTCTCAAACTTTACATTGCCCCACATCTTTATCTTCTGTTGGCCTTGATAAGTTATCACAAGACTGGTGTTAGGGTAGAAAATTATGATAGAAACACCAAGGAAAGGAAAGAAACAGAAGCAGTGGAGCAGAGGTTACAGATATATTCAAAGGGATGCTCAGGCTACACTTAAAAATGATCTTATTTTACATTTAGGTCTATAATTTTGAGAGTTTAGCTCTCATAGATGTAGGCGCTTTCACACACAATTCAGAATAAATGCAAATTTCTGTAAACATCTTCACAGCATCTTAACTGCATGTACATTTTCTCAGATTATTTATTTTGTCTTTTGAGTTTAAAAAAATGTTCCCATTTTAGTTTCTTTTTTAAATTTTTATTCCCATTTCTTGTTAAAATTCTTTTGTTTAATTTGTCACCTTGACTGTTCAGCTTTTCCAGTGTGGACTGAGTGTACAATGAAGAACAGATTTTAAACATAAAGCTGCACAGTCTCAATGTTTGCACATCTTTTTCCTTAAATTGCAAGGCGGCTCTAAGAATCCGCTTTGACTCACCTGCAGTTTACTTCAAGCACGCGGCAGGTGGTTGCTGATATTTTGTACACTCAGCGTGTCTAAGAAACGTTTGAGTAGGATTGCACTTTCAAACCCAAATTATCTTTGTACTGTGTACTATTTACTGTACTGTGTTAAGTTCGCATAGAGGACGGGAGGAAAAGTGGAATTAAAGCATTGGAAAACAAGAATTCATTGTGTCAGTGGATTCATTTTTATTCTGGTTTTGTTTATGAAATAACAACTGCATTTTGTTCACTATTGTGCAGCTTCATTTTCACTTTGAATAAACTTAGAACATAATGTGATGATTAGAAAACACAAGAATAAGGGTCAACAAACCATTCATTCTGATTTTTGTCAGCTTACTGGTATGTTGTTTATATCTTGTGAACTCTACACAAGATAAATTGTCTTTGTACAGGCTACATAAAATTCCTACAGTAGTTGGGATGTCTTGTTTTTAAACACATATTGATGAATAATTTGCATTTAACTTTGACTGCAGGTCAACACATTGTTACTAATTTGAGTTTTACAGCTCAGTTCTTCGACTTTAAACCTGGAATTTCCTACGATTTGACACATCACATGGCAGATGAAGTTTGTTTAGGTGTCATTATTTTTATCCTTGTCAGGATGTAGAATGACATTAACGTGCCTTGCAGGACAAAGTTAACCCTGTTGGTTTTTTTTCCGGTTTTTTTTTTGGTCTTATGTTAATGGGCAAAATTGTGCTATTTTAAATATAAAACAAAACAAACAAAAAGAAAAAAAAAAAAAACTGGGGATGAGTGCTATCTCAGTGTTTCAAAAAAGAATATATAAAATTAACAGCCACTTTATTAGGTCCACCTTAGTAGTACCAGGTTGGCCCCCTTTTGCCTTTGGAGGTACCTTAATTCTATGCATCCATCCATTATCTATACTGGTTCGTCCAGTAAAGGGTCGCGGGGAAGCTGGAGCCTAACCCAACATTTTAGCAGGTGAGAGGCAGGGTACACCCTGGACAGGTCACCAGTCCACCACAGGCCTTAATTCCTGGTGTCATAAATTCAACAAGGTGTTGGAAACATCACACAGTTGCTGCAGGTTTGTCATGAGAATCTCTCGTTCCACCACATCCCAAAGCTGCTCTACTGGACTGAGATCTGGTGGCTGTGGAGGCCGCTGGAGTCCAGTGAACTCATCGTCATGTTCTAGAAAGCAGGTGGAGATGATCTGAGCTTTGTGACATGGTGCTTTATCCTGCTGGATCAGAAGATGCTCCACTGTGGTCGTAAAGGGCTGGACATGGTCAGCAATATTCAGGTAGGCTGTGGTGCTTAAACCAGGCCACGTTGGTACTAAGGTGTCCTTAGTGTGCCAACAAAAAAATCTCCCTCATCATTGCTCCACCAGCAGCCCGAACTGTTGATACAAGGCAGGATGGGTCCATATTGTCATGTTCATTCATTCGTTTTCTATATCACTCATTCCAATTCAGGGTCACGGAAAGACTATCAGAGGGAGGGTAAACCTTGACAGGTCACCAGTCCATCGCAGGTTCAAGAAAGAGACACAAAGAACCACTCACACTCACACCTATTTAGAATTTATTTAGAGCAAAGTCCACACAACTCCGTATGCATTTAGCCATCTGAAAGCTAAACAGAGGGGATAAAGGGAATAACAGCAGGTTAATTCAGCTGCATTAATGCACACTAATATTTTTTTAAAGATGCAAAGTAATGTAACTGTGGGACATTTGCAAAATACCAAAAAGCTCATTTCAGCATTCAGTAGCTTCAACGTGTTTCAGTGATGTATATAAATGTAGGAGTTATTCAACACCCAGTCACATTATTTTAGGCGTGTCTTATGAAGTCCAGCGTCTCTCCTGCCTCATCGCTTAACATGCTTAACGTATAACCATTGAAGAGATTTTCTGCTGATGTACTCTCATAGATGGAAATACTAACCTGGGAGTTGTTTTGCAGTTTTGTTTGCAGGTCATGATAAATTATTTTATGGTTCTATCATTACTACGAGTAACTGAGTTTATCAGTAATACAATAAATGTGGGAAAGCTGGGAAAAGTGGGAAGCAATATACAGGTCAACAGAAAAAAAGTATAAAGGAGCAACTCCTGCACTTAGTCCATCGTGAAAAGCCAAACATGATACAAGATCCAGGACTGCTGAGCTGCTCAGATCCTGTCAGACAGAATGGGACAAAATTACTCCCAAAAAGTCCAACAACCATCTTTGAAGATCCCAGATGTTTACAGACTGCTGTTAAAAAACAGAGGAGGTGCTATGCAGTGGTAGACATGACCCCATCTCAACTTTACTGTTACCATCAAATTAAAGACGAGTCAGTATTTTTCAAGAAACTGTAAAATGTCTCACTTTCAACATTTGAAATATCTCATACGCAATATGGAAATTATTCCTTTTTGTTTTTAGGTTTTATTTTTCACATCATTCCAGCTTATTTTAAATAGATGTTGTATTCCACCACCACTCTTCCAGCCTCAAAAGTCATCAAAAATGCTATGTAATTGTATTGTATGTATTTTTGTATCTATAGTTCTGTCTGAATAGTATTTTGGCAGTTTTGGGAGATGCAGCAAAAACCAAAACAAACAAACGAAGAAAAAACAAAAGTACTCTGGAAACAGTCATAGTGTTGATAAATAGCTGATGACTCAGCACAACTCTGCTCTCATAAATGTGGATGACATATTGGTTCCAGCTTGGCTTAACATGTGCTGCAGGGTGACGGTTCCTGCACAGCCTGGAGAGCTCGCTGACTCTTATGCTTTACATTTTTTATGCACTGTCACTGTTCAAAAGTCGAGCAGCTGCTGTTATAATGTTCAGTCTTTCACAACAATAAGAACGAGCCAAGTGTGTGAACGGTTATAGTCCTGCTGAAAACTCCCCATAAAGAATTTTCCCATCTTTTCTAGGAAGATCCTAAATACCAGCAAAGATAGAAGTAGTTTATCTTCCCAGTGAACTTTGGCCTGATTATTTTTTACATTTTTTGTTAAACATCAAAGAAGGTGTTATCTATCCTGCTTTTCAGTAAACTGAACAGATTCCTCGAACAGATATCTTAACTATATCTTAAGTACATGTTAAATTCTGTACATTCTTATGGGACACTGTCACAATGGGTCAGTGTGTATTCAACACGATTATCTTAGAAGGTGAAAGTATTTCCCCTAAAAAAGTTTGTTTCCTTATTGTTTTTCACTCAACCTCTGAAAGTATATTCCCCTCTTGTTTATTAATTTTCTTTTAAAGGACACAGTTGAGAAAATGTTGATCAGATGTGAGATTGTAGTGGTTGTTAACCATAAAGGGAAGGGCATGGCCAGGTAGCTTTAAATGAATACTCAGTTGGTACAAAGTGTGCCAAGAAATTATCTCTCACACCATTACACCACCAGCCTGAACCTTTAATACAAGGCAAGATGTTTGGTTTTCAAGAAATCCTGACCCTAACATCTGAATGCTGCAGCTGAAACAGAGACTTAACAGACCAGGCAACGTTTTTCCATCTTCTTTTGTCCAGTTTTGGTGAGTCTGAACGAACTGTAGCCTCAGTCTCCTGTTCTTAGCAGACATGCACCCGGTGTGGTCTTTTCCACAGGCCGAGGATCGAACTGGCAACACTCAGGCTACAAGACGACCACTCTACCCACTGAGCCACGCCGCCCACTCAGTATATCTATATCAATATCTATAAAACAAAGACAAGAATAAAGACAATAAAGAATTGTTATTTCTAGGATAATACACGTTACAATGAAAATGAATGGAAATGTATCCAGAGGAACTTTACTGATGGTAGAATTTCCTTTCATCTCTTTGTTATCTGGTACTGGAAACTGGGTGGGAAGAGCTCGACTGGCCTTCACAGACCGACTGCAAACCAGGTCTGAACAACAGGAGATCACTGACCATGGGTCACTCGTTTGGCCGTCCACACACTCCTATAATGTGATGACATGTGAGAACCACTGGAGCATGTGGAATGAGGAAAATCTGGGTGACTGTAGCCTTTAACTAAGAGACTATCGCATTAAATCAAATACCAGTCATACCAGTTTGTTTCTAAACAGTGTGTACTGTTGCTTCATAGCTTAATGTGTAAAGTTTGTGCTGCTGTGGCCTGATGTTGAACTTGGCCACTGTCTCTGCCATCTGGACAGAAGTCATCTTGCACTCCTGCTGTGTACACACTGTTCTCCATTTAAGTCCTGGCAAACTCACAGTTATACTCCATCCACTGTGTGATGTGCTGGTCTTTAATAACAAACAAAAAGAACAAAACTCACAATGTAGCTGCTTAACTTTTGTTCTGCCATCATGTCAAAAAATGATGTTTTGAGCCTCACACTGACGTCACCTAAAAAAGTTTTTTTTATAAAAGTGTAATTGAATCACCTTCATCTTTTTGTATTATTACTTGGTTCAGGAGCTTAAATCTGGCCAATAAGAACCGTTTGGGTAGTTTAGTAAAAGCTGCTGTGTGTGAACATGTGCACATGTTGAAGTATGCAGTCACAACTCGATATGATCAGGTTTGCACAGAGTCGGTCAGTGTCTATCCCTGTCTGTGTGTTTGCCTTTCTCATGTACATAACCCAGGTCATGTATTTTTGGCCTTGCTAACATGGCCAAACTTTGAACTCTAAACACCATGTTTTAAGGTCCAATATTTCTTCTTTGTGGCAGGAGCTTAGATGCATTAATATATCAAGAAATCAAACTAGTTTTTCTTTGTTTTTATGCCTTTTATCACTGGAACGTACTGTAATGTGTAAGTTGTTGTAACTTGGCAACTCTTTGATTTTGCAGCTGGTTTTGAAATAAATAAAATGAAATTAAGGCAAATTATTAATCCCAAAGGGAAATTGCAAATTGATTTAAAATAGTTTTGATCTCTGCAGCCTTTTGATTTTAAATCTGTTTGTTTCTGCTTCATATTTCTTTCAGATTAATGATCCCACAGTGAATGAATGAATGAATGAATGAATGAAAATGACAATGAAGAATAAAAAATGTTATAGTTTCACTTTAAATTTAAATTACCATTCGGTGGATACCACTCCTATAATCTTGTGTGGGAATCGATGGACCTTTGAGTCCATGGAAAGTTCGGTAATGTTGTGTAATAGGCTAAATACAGCTTAGCTAGCATACAGACCGTTTATCATGCAGTCCTGTCCCGGCAGGAGTCTGAACTTTTACCCTGTTCAAACGTCCATCATGCTGTCATATGCTGCTTAAAATCATACAGAGCACACTGATAATTGTGGAGCAAAGCGTAAAAGTGCTGTTACCAACATCAGTGCAACTAAGACTTTATAATCCTGGTGTGATTTTACTGCCTGTCTCATGAATCATGTCTGTATGGATGGACTTCAAACCACCATTAGTCATGCAGTCCTCATCCAGCTACAACATTTAAACTCAATGTGAAGAAGTTGCATCTACAAAATCAATCATATCAACGTCAAATAAGTTTTTATTTTAAATCAAAAGTTAATGTATTTTGCTAATTTAATTATTATTTCATATCTTATTGTGAATGCTTATGACAGTCTTTGTTTTCTTTTATCTTTTGTGTTTGTGTGTGTGTGTAAAAGCTAATTTAAAAAAAATAATCTGCAGGTCAGTAACACGACTGGGCATAAGAAAAGAAGCATTTTGGAGAAGCTGAGGCTCTCAGATGGAAAGAGGATCAACAATCTGGGTCAAACTCCATCTAAACATTGTGAAACTATTTCAGAAAAATGTTTCTCTGTAAAACATGAAGTGTTTGCAGCTCTCACCACCTACAGCGTATAATGTCATCAAAAGATTTATAGAATCAGGAGAATTCTCTGGACAAGGCTGAAAGTCAGAACTAGATGCTCATGGCCTTGAGGCAGCACTGCATTAAAAACAGACGTGACTCTAGATGCAGGTTAAAGCTCTTAAAGGTTAAAGCAGCAGACATACTTTATGTGAAGACAATCCAGGAATGCTGCTTTCTTCTCTGGAACCAAAGTTAATCTAAAATGGTGAAAACTGTTGTGTGGTTAGATTAATTAAAAAGTGAAATTCATTTTGGAAAGCATGCCCTGTCCTGCAGACTAAAGAGGAGAGGAAGCATCCAGACAACGTCTCTTTCAGGGAAGGCCTTGCAGATTTCAGAAAGACGATGCTGAACCACATCTGCATCCATCAGAGCAGCATGGCTTCACAGGAGAAGAGTCCGGCTGCTGAACTGGCCTGCCTGCAGTCCAGACCTTTCACCAGTACATAATATCTGGAGCATCATGGAAGCAGAAACCCAGCAACCAAGGTCCAGGACCTTTCTCTCCTAGAACTCCAGAAATTGGTCTCCTCACCTCCCAGATGATGTTAAAAGACGAGCGAATGCTACACAAGAGAAGTGCTGCCATCTGATTCTAAATGAGCTCATATTTTACATGAAACGGTAAAATGTCTCAACATCTGACAAGTTCATGTTCTATTGGGAATAAAAGTTTGAGATTTTTTTAAACATTGCATTCTGTGTTTATTTGTTTTTGGGGTTGAATGTTGATTTTTTTTATCCTTTCTTCTTTCCCTTTTGCTCTTTTTGCTATTTTCCATCTTTTTCTGTCCCCTCCGGTCAGGTCCAGCAAGATTACATAGATTCCATGATTCAAAGTAAATAAATAAATAAATGAATCAGATTATGAAGAGGAGCCTTACCCATAGGCCTCCCCTTGGCAGAGCAAATTTGTTCAGCACGATACAGCAACCAGATTATCATTTTGCTGCTATGATGCTGGACAGGACAAGTTAAAAAAAATATATATATCAACCCTCTTTAAATACAATCTTATTGAAATGCAACAAAGAAATATTTTTGTTAACCAAATATATTCCTTTTCTAGAATATATTTCTATTAGTCCCCACTTTAAAAAGCAGTGCATTTAAAGTCCTCCACACAATGATTAAAGTCTTAGTTTTTTTTTTTACCCTAAAATCTAAAATTATTTCCAGGAATACTGTTAACACTCATACAGTGGTGAATTACTGAGGCTGTTTTATATTCATTTTGTAATGTGTCTGTTCTTTTATTTATTATATTTAATATATTAACCTGTTCAAAAGCTGGAGAAAGCAAATGAACTAAAACTCCTTTTATTGTACTTTACATAATAAACTCGTGATCTTGGTACAGACATTAGTATTATACTGAAAAAATAAAGGGAATAAAGCAAACAATAAAGAAATGAAACGTATGCTGAAACAAAAAAGAAGGAAAACATGTTGGGGACTCCAAGATTACTTTTGGTTTTCCTGTTATTCCTTCTTCATGGTTAAAAAGTGATGCAGCCAAGCAGCAGTTTGCATGATAATGTTGTGAATGTGTCGCGCACCATCTGCTGGACGTCTCCACCCAGTCTGCCCGTCTCTCTACTTCCTGAACTCTTTATCTTTCATAGCTTTAAGTGAGATACTCACCCACTTACATTTCCATTCAACAGATGTTGAATAATAATACACAAGAAGCTCATTTTTGACAGGAAGCAGTGAATTTCTTGAGCTTCCAACCACGTAACACCCTTCAATATAAAGTTTATTTATCAGACACTATGAGGTTAATAAAAGAATTCTTAGATTCTAAAACAAAGAAAATATTTCAACAAACAATATATTGATTAAAAAGAAATAATTATTTAATTTAATTAAACAACATACAAGTTTCACTCTTCATGTAAACTGGCTAAATCCATTTATTAAACAACTTGTAATTACTTAAACAAGCAGAACTGGCTTTTACTGTTTTATTACAGAATTAGTTTCCACAGGCAACAAGCGGCTCTGACATCTTTTGTAGCTCACATGGAGTGTTTAAAACACCACAAAATGACTGATGTCAGCTTGTTCTTCACAACTTTCATCCTTTATTCCCACTTCAACAGTTCAGGGTGAGATGTGTTCAAAGTCACGTAAAACAGACGTGTGTGAGAACGAATTGTTTACTGCATTCAAACAAGATCACAAGTCATAAACTCGTCTTCACCGCAATCCAAAGCATCTACAAGCTGAAGGTTTTCAATAGATCAATGTAGTAAAAACTATTAATGCATCAGAAAAAGTTGGTTTATGACGATGTAATTTCCGTCTGCTACGTCAGCATAGTTAAAAAAAAACAAGCATTCCTGAAGAGCAACATTCAATAAATCTGCCACACAAATGTGTCCTCTTTAAGACGTTTCTACATCACCGGCCTTTCATTTTCAGTTAAAAGCTACAAAATAAATAGATTATATATATATATTCTTTTTTTATATATCTCTTCGTTTATACATTGCAGGCTACAGCACGTCAGACTGAAGGTAGACCACCGACACTGAGCTACACTTGCACCATGTACGGTGATAAATCAGGATAAGTTAGAAGAAAATCATGTTATTCAATCAGCGATCACAAATGTAGGTTTTATGGCTGAGAGGAAAACTAAAACACTTTTAGAAGAACGTGACTCAGTAAAATGAGTCGAGGACGGATATGAATGTGTTGCTAAAAGTCTCATGAAGAGGTCAACAGTCTTAGGTTAATATCTTACAGAGCACCTTGAGAAAAACGGCGTTGGGGGGGGGGGGTCATCACATGATGACCCATTTTATATTAGATGACATGTTCCTTTCTTGTCGTATTTATGTTTACTGTTTGTTGTTTTCACTCATACATGCGTGGTCATTTTTATTATTCTGCAGCTGGAATTCGGTCCAAACACATGCATCAGTTTGGAAACAGTCATACAGTCCAGCCAGTTACCTTTTAGTTGGCACCATTAAGCATTCATGTCCTGTTTCATGTTTTAATTTAGATGTTGTGGGTTTTTTGTCAGAACGACAAATGTAGAAGCAGCCTTGCAGCAAGATGACGGAGCTGATGCTGCGCTTTGTTCTGATGAGGAAGCTGCCTTGAGGACAAGACCCTGCGGATGCTGCATAGTGAACCGGCTCCTTTAAATTTAAACTAACTCAGAAAATACAAACAAAATGAAACCTGCTGGTGTAGTTAAAGGTTAACAGCCTGAAAATGCCAACAACACCTCACTCTGCACACACGGTGATCATATAAATCTGATGGTGTCCTCTCACTGCACAGCGCACGATCCACTGGGCAGGAAGTCCTGCACGTACACCGCCACCGCCTTTGTGAGGTAGGTCATGCTCCCAAAGCGGCCGCTGGGGGCGCTGTCGTACAGCAGCCTGCACACTCCTGTGGCTGGGTCCTTTTCCAGGATGTGCTCCTCAGCTCCCAGGTCCTTCTGCAGGAGATGAGAAGAAAAAAACGTGTCTGAATTAGTTGCTAAAATGTGTCTGCTGGTGATTCGAGTTGTGTGTGCTGATGCTGACCTGATCCTTGTAGAACATGTCGTTAGCCAGCTGGACGATCCTCTCCACATGGATGATGGAGCCGATGCTCGGGATCTCCACGTCAGCCAGCATGGTGAGGACCAAGATGGCCTCCACCAGCAGCTGACGGTACTCAGGCTGAGGGACTCGGTTCAGAACGGTTTCCACGTGAACGGAGAACTTTATCTCTCCTGGGGTCATCTAGAGGTGGAAAAAAGATACCAGATGAATATCCGTTCATATCCATGTTCTCTCATTGCTGAAATAAAATGAATCAGGAAGAAAAGTACCGTTTAAAGGGGGAGGAAGAAGAGGAGCTGCTGTTTTATGGTAATTTGTTACTGAGCAGATATGTACCATTTTATCAAGGCCACCTTACTAGTACTGGGTTGGACCCCCTTTATCATCAGAAGCTGCTTAAGAGGTGTCATAGGTTCATCAAGGTGGTGGAAACCTTCCTCAGAGGTTTTGCTCCATAGTGACATGACAGCATCACACAGCGGCTGCATCCATGATGAGAATCTCCCGTTCCACCACATCCCAAAGCTGCTCTACTGGACTGAGATCTGGTGGCTGTGGAGGCCGTTGGAGTCCAGTGAACTCATCGTCATGTTCTAGAAAGCAGGTGGAGATGATCTGAGCTTTGTGACATGGTGCATTATCCTGCTGGAAGTAGCATCAGAAGATGCTCCACTGTGGTCATAAAGGGATGGACATGGTCAGCTACAATACTCAGGTAGGCTGTGCTGGTTAAACACGTTGGCAGAAAGGGACCCAAAGAAAATATATCCCCCACACCATTGTGTGCAGGGTTCACCAGCAGCCTGAAGCGTTGACCCAAGGCAGGATGGATCCATGTTTTCATGATGTTTCCACCAAGTTCTGAGTCGAGCATCTGAATGTGGAGCTGAAATGGAGACTCATCAGACCAGCAACGTTTCTCCATCTTCTATTGTCCAGTGTTGGTGAGTGTGTGTGAATTGTAGCCTCAGTTTCCTGTTCTTAGCTGGAGGAGGCACCCGGTGTGTCTTCTGCTGCTGGAGCCCATCTGCTTCCAGGCTGGACGTGTTGTGTGTTCAGAGATCCTGTTCTGCAGATTTTGGTTGGAACCAGTGCTCTTTGGGTTCCTTTCTATCACCTCCAAACAGCTACTGCTCACAAGATCTTTTCTCTCATCAGACCAATGTAAATCCTAGAGATGGATGTGTGTGAGAAGTTTCTGAAACACTCAAACTGACCATCAGTCACCTTCTTCTTCATTCTGAGGCTCAGTTTAAACTTCAGCAAGTCGTCTTCACCACGTCTACATGACTAAATGTGTTGACTTGCTGCCATGTGATTGGTTGATTAGATATTTGTGTTAACAAGCAGTTGAACTGGTGTATCTAATAAAGTGGCCGGTGAGTGTATTTACAATATTAGAAACGTAGCAGTGTTGGCTAACCTGAGTGATCAGCTCGACTCTGTCCTGGTAATGGCAGATTAAACCTGTTGCTGATCACAGAATTGTTTCTTAGGTTTGTTGGCTGTTGAAGTTTGTGTTTTTCGGGGTGTTTAAGTCATATCTTCTGTAATAAATAAAACCCACCATGAGGACACAAACTTGACTGACAGAAGATGCATCTTTAAAAAGATCCATTAAAACTATTTAATAATGCACTTTTAAATGTTTTCACCGTTATCTCAAAGAAACACTTCGATAATTTAGTTCCTCACTACTTTCTTTTTACATTTTGTGCCAGTAAAGATTGATGCAGAAAACGTGATTAGAGGCATTTTTCTAAAATTTATCTTGGTAAAGATTCTGTTCTAATGGCTAAATTTTGGCTCCTGAAAAGAATGAATGACTGTTACTTGAAGGTAGATGCACATAAAGTAGACATCATCCGTACACCGGAGGTACATTTGGCATTGGACTGGATACAAGTAAAACCTAAAACCCAAGTGTTTGCATTTAAAATATGAGAATGAAATGGACAAAGAAACAGCCTGTAAAACTTTGTTTGCCTCATTTTCATGCAAACAAACAGGAATGTGGCTGATGTCTCACCTCTCTGGTGGTAGAAGATGGAAGAACAAATCCCTCTATGGACAGGCCGTGGCACTGAAACAAGATGGATTCACACAAATATTTTAGTTCATGTTTCCTTTTACCTGATTAAAGCTGCATAAAGTCCGTTATAAACCTAAATCAGTTTTTATGAAGACTTTGTTTTTGTCTGCGCTGGCTTAAAGAAGGCTGCCCAAGTGAATCAGAAACAGAAACAAGACTGGAAAGAAAACTTTTTAAAAAACAAGTTCATACATGTTAAATGACTTTTAAACAGTGTTAAATCTAAAAAACCAAACAGAAAATTTGTCATTTTCAGACCTTCTGCAGGATCTTCCAGACTTTTTGGTAGAAGCCGACAGGCACTCGGTTCAGCGCTCCGTCCAGCCGCCTCCTGCGCAGCCACTGGCCATGCCTGGTATCCTTAGAAACCGGAAAGCTCTCTGGAATATCGAGAGACTCTACCGATGGTGCTCCGTACCTCTGAACAGTGAGGTTGGGGAAAAGAGAAAAGTCACTTTCAGCTCTAATTGCTGGAACAGCGCCCTCTATCTGTTTTGAGGCGCAAAGCAACTTCACCGCAACAAACGCAAACATCGGACACAGGGTGCTTTTCATCATGCCATCGCACTTCCATGACATGAGAGAACTTCCAGTCCATTGGGTTCCCCTTGAGGAACGAGGAGAGGGGAGGTTTCTCTGGGAGCGTAAAGATTGGTAAAACAGATTTTTTTTCCTTTTGAGGTGTGTTTCGTCGAGTGGTGCGACACAGACTGATGATATGGATCTCATCAGAATACGTTTCCTTTAAAGACTGAGCTCATGTTCGTCTTGTGGCATCAACAGAAAATATACCAATCTGTGGTCACAGGCTAATAATGACATAATTAACCTGTAGCCACATGTTCGTTATGCATTAGAAGTTATGGCTGCAGCAGCCATGTAACGCGGATCATTTTTATTAAATTTCATTTTATTATTAAATAAGGACGAATTATAATGATGTACCTGAAACACATCACGCAAACACATCATGATGGGAGTCAAAAAGAAATGCTAGCATCATGAAAAGCACCCATAATGGCTTATTACACGAAGAGTTGTGTGTTCCCCTCAACCTTCTTTCCACCTCATTTGAAAAAACAAACAAACAAACAAACAAACAAAACAAAAAATAAAGAGATAAATCCAGGAATAAATTTTGGATAAATCCAGATGAAAGCAAGTCTTTACCCCAGATTCGGTGCTTTCTATGTCCAGTGACTGAGCTTGCACACCCTGAGAGTCAAAGAACAAAAATAGAAAAGAGGGGAAAGAAAAAACAAACAAAAAGATGGACAAAATGAAAGAGTGTGACATGGGAAAAAACGGAGCGAATGATGGATCCGGTGGAATCGCAGCATGCGTGAATTCAGATCAGGGTGTGAAATGACTGGAGTTAAAGCAAATTACCTGCAGGAATTAAATTCAAGTTATTCTGAAAACAATCAAATATGAGCAAAATTAACAAATCTTTTGTTTTTAAGAGACTTTGTTCTTGATTTCTAAATGAAAAGAAATGGTAGAAAAGTTTCACAACAAATACTGTGTGTTAGCGCACTGAAGCTTTTAGCTTGATTAGGTGAACTCCAGCTGATAAAAAATGAACGATTAGTCAGAAAATGACTTGACTGTTTTAAAGTGTATCTGTGCATCAGCAATTAAAAACCATGGTTAGCTGTAGCTGTGGTGAAAAATGCACATTAAATGCTGTGATTTAGAGTTTTAAAGCAGCCAGAGTGATTTTGCTTAAATTAACACCCATGGATTGCACTCATTGTCATCGTCACCTTACAAGGGGACGTCAGAGGCTGGTCGAGCTGAAATAAAGAAAGAAAATCCTCTCTGTGTGAATAAAAACTAGTTTCTCCTTTTCCAGAGACACAAACCAGGTGCTGGTTGTGGAATAATGCCAGTATGGAAGTGGTTAAGAAGTTTTTCCTTTTCACAGACTGAAGAGTCTGAAGAATTATTCACTCTACATCTGCATCATATATTTTTTTGGTATGCAGTTTTGTGGCCTTGCTTTTCATAGCAGTCCCATCCACAGTCCAATACCACCTGTGTTCCATCTGCATAAATTCAAAAGTCAAACTTATCAGCATAGTTATCGCTGCTGTCTGCAGCTGATAGAAAACAAACTCATTTTTATACAAGCAGGAGCATCAAAGCTAAAAACAAGTCAGCTTAGCAAAATTCAACAAGCTGTGCTTAGCTTGCAGTCCACCCAGTGTGTCCTGGGTCTTCCTCTTTCCGGTGGGACGTGCCCAGAACACCTCACCAGGGAGGCATCCAGGAGGCATCCTAACCAGATGCCCGAGCCACCTCATCTGGCTCCTCTCGATGTGGAGGAGCAGCGGCTCTACTCTGAGCCCCTCCCGGATCACCAAGCTTCTCACCCTATCTCTAAGGGAGAGCCCAGGCACCCTGCAGAGAAAACTCATTTCGGCAGATCTTGTTCTTTCAGTCACTACACACAGCTCCTGACCATAGGTGAGGGTAGGAACGTAGATCAACCGGTAAATTGAGAGCTTTGCCTTTTGGCTCAGCTCCTTCTTCACCACGACAGACCGATGCAGAGTCTACATCACTGCAGACGCCGCACAGATCCACCTGTCCATCTCCCGCTCCATCCTTCCCTCCTTGGAGCAGGACAAACAAACGAACCACCAAAGCAATGCTCCGCTTAGCCTGCCGATACCTATCAAAGGCCCGATAAGACTCCTTCAGCTTGATGGCATCACTCACTGCTCGTGTCCACCACTGAGTTCAGGGATTATCGCCGTGACAGGCACCATCAGCCTTATGGCCACAGCTCCAGGTGGCTGCCTCAACAATAACGGAACACAGCACACTTGGACTTAATGGATCTGCCAGAGATGGGAGGTGAAGCTCTTTCTAAATTTAAAAGAGTTTCTGATTTTAAATTTCTCTTTAATTTATTGACTGAAAAAACAGGAGCAACCAAACCTTTTGAATACGTAGACGTAAACCAATTTTAGAGGGAGGAACAACCAACCAAACAAAATAAAAAGCAAAACAAACAACCCCAAAAATACTAGACCAGCCAGTCACCTGCAGTACCAGAGCTGAAACATCTTCTGACTCCAATAACCAGCCCTTCATCTCACCGTGAGGTTCCTCCGCCACTCAGCACAGGTGGGAGGTCTGCGGTCCAGGCTAACGATAATTTCTTTACACAGAATGTGACTTAACGCCATCAGTTTGTCCTGGATTTCTAATTTCTAACTGATTAATTTACAGCATTAACAAATCCAGTGATGGCTCATGTTTCTTTGTGATCATCATCTTTAACTGATGATTAAATCTACCTGAAAAACAAAAACCAGGGTATAAATACACACACACACACACAGAGAACCTGTTTGAACAGATAAGAAGCTAAAATCAGCTGTAAGAATAAAGTTAGTCTTCTTTTGTTCAGAACTTATTGGTGGCAGAAATGAAAAAAATCTCCATTTTCAAACAATTTCAAACTTTAACCACAAATCTCCCCCAGTGCAGCTCATGCCCCCGATGACTTTTCCCATCAGCACCTGGCAAGGTGAATTAGCACCCAGTTTAACCATCATCACCTTACTCTGGTCCAAGAAAGACAACCTGTGCTCCAGCTGTAAAAACACAGAAGTCATTTAATCAGAGGTTTAAGTCAGCTGATCAGCTGCAGCCTCCTCTTCTTCCTGAAGACTTTACGTCTTAACTAGCCCGGTTATAAAATCGACTTTAAAATGCAACAAATGTCAAATTGTGAAGGAAAAATGATGAAGTTTGGTGCAAGTAGGTGAGCTTTGAGCTTCTTACCATCTTCATGTCACTCTTCAGTTTGCTGATGCCAGCTCTCTCACTTTTTGTAGCACCAACGTTACCGAGGTGATGGATGGAGATGGCAGGGCTGACGCCGGCGTCCACCTCTCTCACTGTGAAAGACAAAACAGAAATCACACACTCCTACTTTGGACACACAGCTAAAACCGCCTCCCTTCATTTCTTTATATTTTGCTTCCAATCAGTCGACTTTCTTGTGATCGGTTCAGGCTTTCTGGGGTCTTTTTCTTTGGACTAGCAGTGTGGGGTCATCTAGACAGAGAATGGGACAAAAGGCAGAAACATTCAAAGAAAAGCTTTGGAAAGTCTTTCAAAAAGCCAGGAGGCCTATTCCTGAAGACTATTTGAAGAAACTACAAGAAAAGGGGACGAAGAGGGCTTAGACCGTACTGAAACGTAAGTTTGATCATATTCACAGGGATAAACAGGATAAACTCCATTTTTGTCTCCTTTCCTATTTATTTACACCAAATTCCCATTTTTCTGGCATTACATAAAGAAATGAGGAGTGGTTCAAGACTTTTGCACAGTACAGTAAAACTATTACACATCCCATGTGTTGCACAGAGTAGAAAAGCTAACAGGGAACACCAGCTGCTGTGTCACAAAGTCCATGTTTGGTTTGGATGTTGCACGAGAGGAGGTCTTACCACTGCGCTGCACTCCAAACTCCTTTCCACTGAGGATATGGTGCAGTAGATTCTTCAGTTCAGATGGACTCAGACTCATCAGACTCTCTGTGGCCTCCTCTCCTACAAACACACACACACACACACACATACATGATCCCTGGTAAATAAAATAAACTTTAACATATAATATGCAGGGTCTGCATCGACGCTGGGCAACTTGGCAAAAAAAACTGATGATGAAAAAGAAACCTTGAATTTTTTATCCCCAGGACTTTCACTGTAACACAAAACATAATAATTAAAATGATTTCTATTTTTGAAATTACAGGTCACTGCTTTGTAGCAACTAATCTGTCACAGCTTTACAAACTTATCCTCCATCCCACCAACAAACCCTCGCCCATGTTTAAAAACTTTTCACCCAACATTTCTGCTCTTTCGTGTTTGCGAACTAGCATGTGCTTGCTTGAAAGAAAAAGCTGTGTTAGCCTCGTGCCGTTGGTAAATGAGCTCAACTGATTCTACCATGACAACAGCCCACATTAGCAAACATCCATCCATCCATCCATTTTCTTCCGCTTATCCGGAGTCGGGTCGTGGGGGCAGCTGCCTAAGCAGGGAAACCCAGACTTCCCGCTCCCGGCCACATTCACCAGCTCATTAGGAGGGATCCCGAGGCGTTCCCAGGCCAGCCGAGAGATGTAGTCCATCAAGTGTGTCCTGGGTCTTCCTCGGGGCCTCTTTCCGGTGGGACGTGCCCGGAACACCTCACCAGTGAGGCGTCCAGGAGGCATCCTAACCAGATGCCCGAGCCACCTCATCTGGCTCCTCTCGATGTGGAGGAGCAGCGGCTCTACTCTGAGCCCCTCCCGGATCACCAAGCTTCTCACCCTATCTCTAAGGGAGAGCCCGGCCACCCTGCGGAGAAAACTCATTTCGGCTGCTTGTATTCGCGATCTTGTTCTTTCGGTCACTACCCACAGCTCGTGACCATAGGTGAGGGTAGGAACGTAGATCGATTGGTAAATCGAGAGCTTTGCCTTTTGGTTCAGCGCCTTCTTCACCACGACAGACGATGCAGAGTCTGCATCACTGCAGACGCCGCACCGATCCGCCTGTCGATCTCCCGCTCCATCCTTCCCTCACTCGTGAACAAGACCCTGAGATACATGAACTTCTCCACTTGGGGCAGGACCTCATTGCCGACCCGGAGAAGGCACTCCACCCTTTTCCGGCTGAGGACCATGGTCTCGGACTTGGATCCCAGCCGCTTCACACTCGGCTGCAAATCGCTCCAGTGAGAGCTGAAGATTACGGCCCGATGAAGCCAACATATCAACATGTTATTACATTATCTTTTGCATGAATGCCCTAAAGTGATCCTATTTCTCAATCTCATAACATCCTATCTTTTCCACATGTTTTTAGACAACAGAATAACTGTGGACTCCCACTTTTCAAGCCCTTTACCAATAATGGTCAGCAGGTGGAGCAGGTGGAGTTTTTCAAATATTTAGGGACTAAACTAGAGCTTCAACATCCTGGTACAACTCAGTCACAACTAAACATAAAACCAACCTCTCCCAGATAAGACAAGCCAGCAATATAATCAGGCCCCCCACTCACAGATCTCTACACTCAGGCAGTTACCAGGACAGCCATAGCCATCACACAGGACCCCACACCCCCATTCACCACCAATCCTTCCAACTTCTACCATCAGGTAGCCGCTACGAAGTCCCCTATCCAGGAAAAACAAACGTAAAAAAACCTTTAATTCCCACTGAACGGTTAAAATCAGTTTTCGTCTTTTTGTGATTAATGTATTTATGTTTTTATGTTCTATGTGTTTTTATCTGGAACATAAACTTTATCTCATCTTATCTTAAAAAGCCGGCTACTTCTGCACATTTTAAAGCATTCACACATTTTAAGGTTTCTAAATGATTCAAACGTGTATTTTTTTCTCTAAACTTTAAAACACTGAAATGTTGGAGAAGTCTTCTTTACGGGCAGACATTTTTGCATGAATTTTAACTGTCTTAAAATATATTGCGAAGCAAATACAAGCCTTCTTCCTCTGATGATGAGGCCTATCATTTACTTCTGATCCGTTTCAGCTGTTCAACGCATATAAAAACCTCCTACTTCCTACAAATACATGCTGTAGCTTATAAATTCTTCTCATCTTCTGTTTCAGCAGTAGAACTTCGGTTTTACTTTTGCTTTTAGATTAATTCAGCTGACAGCGTCGGTGCTGAAGGATGAGGAGATGGATGTGAGAAGAAAGTCAGCAAAAAGACAAAAGAGGATTCAAATAACAAGTCCGAACATCATTTATGCAGTTCCGTTTTGAACTCATCGATCATCTTGGGCAAATTATTGTGTTTTGGATTTAGAAATGTTTCAACAGTATCGTCTACTTCCTGTCTCACCCGAGCAGTTGAGTGACTGAGCCAGTTCAGTCGCCATGACCTGGATGATGAGGCCGATTCGTAGCCTGAACATCTCACTGAACAGGGTGGGCTGAGTCCTGATGCTCATAGCCAGGTACACCATGATCTCCTGATGGGGAAGCAGGAAAAAACACAAGTTGAAGGAGGAATACAGGAGGGGTGATTTAAATGAGATTGCGGAGTATTTTGCCACACCTGAGTGAGAATGGCCACACTGATGTTGCTGTCGCTGGCCTCGTCGATGAGGGCAGCCAGCTGGTCCAGAGGTATCGGAGCAGTAATGGTTTTCTCTCTCGGTTCAGGAGGAAGTCCCACGGTCAGGTGCTTCTGGTGCGCCAGCAAATCAGAGCACGCCTGGTGAGAGATCAAGACCAATCAAGAGTGCTGGAAATGATCGTTCATTCCTCCATTTTTAGTGAAATTTCCTGCGTTCGTCTCCCGTCTGTCTGCTAGACTCCTCTCCAACATCTTCATTTCTGTTTTCAGTCGACTATTTTCTTTGTTTTCACAGAATTTAGTGTCTCTTTTTTAATCTGAGATCAATCCATTTTGATGGAATATGACAAACAGCCAAGCTAGTTATAGGATTATCTGTAAAAACAAACTATTCCCATTTTATTCACTATTTAATAGAAATCCATGAATGATAAACATCAAGCAGTGATCTGTTTGAGCCACTGGATGCCGCCACCTAGCAGGTACACGTTAGCACTTCGTACCGAGTCAAGCTCCTCCACCTTCTTCTTCAGCATGCCTGAAATCATCCTGATGAGGCCCCAGTGTTTGAGATCTCCCACTTTCTCGTACAGGTCAGTGAGCAGAGATCTGACCGTGCTGCCTTTACCCTGCAGCTGAGTGTCCCAGTCCATACCCCTGGCAGAGAGACAAACACAAGACGGAGTAGGTTTGAGTTCTGATTCGTTCGCCAGTTTGCGAGCTTCCTAACTCTGCAATCCCACTTCCAGAACAGTTGTAGAAAATGTAAAGAAAAACAGAACGAGGCCAGTTACAGTTTCCTAAACACATGAGCTCATCTCCGTTTGCTCTTTCGTAACATTTTAATGATGACAGGACGTGTGTCTCACTTGTCTTTGAAGAGGATGTAGAGTATATCCGCCTGGTCCTGGAGATTTTTCGTGTCTTTTAGCAGCTGAACCAAAGCGCTGTAGTCGATGGCTCCGCTGGCGTCTTTGGGGATGCCGCTCTCAACGGTTATCTGCACCTCTGGACCCTGGACAGGACCAAGATGGAGAAATAGATGGAGAGCAAAAGCAGGAGATGAAAGGTTTAATCACTGCGTAGCGTGATTAAAGCGTGATTTAGAGTGAGAGTGAAAGAGAACAACGAGGCATAATAACCTTAGTTTCCTCATGCACAGAGTTTTCTGGGAGATTCAGGTTGAGTGACGGCTGACGAGAACGAAACAGCTTGTTTGGGAGGTACATGTTGACGTCTGACAGAAAGATTATATTATCCTCTCAGAACCCAGAAGATGGTGTGTCATTGTTTACATCGAAGTTCTGGTGAAAATCTGAGTGACTTTCAGATGATTGTTGCACTCACTCTGTATGTTGAGCTCTTGAGCCTTGTTCATCAGAGAAACCATCTCCTTGGTTTTAGTGGCTGCAGCCTTGAATCTACTCAGACCTCCCAGCTGACGTTTGGGCTTCTTGGGAGCAGACTGGGCCAACAGGTGGTCCAAGTACTGGGCAAGGTCGTCGGCTTCTGGGGGGGGAGGCAGGGAGGACAGAATAAAAAGGATGAAGAATGAAAGAAATAAACAAAAATATAGTCTAAAGTAAAACTTCACCTCACATGTTTTTGTTTACTGAAAATAACTACGATATTAAAACTAAAGAAACAGAAATAGATTTCACATCTATATCCATACATAGTCTGTAATCATTGTTTTTATTCTCTGAAGTGCTAACATACGGTCACTGGCCATTTTATTAGGTCTTCTGCTTTTAACACTGATGGCACATGGCAGCAGCTCAATAAATGCCAAAGTAGACGTGGTCAAGACGACTTGCTCAAGTTCAAACTGAGCATCAGAATGAGGAAGAAAGGGGATTTTAGTGATTTTGAATGTAGCATGGTTGGGATGGTTATTTCAGAAACTTCTGATCTACTGGGGTTTTCACACACAACCATCTCTAGAATTTACAGAGAATGGTCTGAAAAAAAGAAAATGTCCAGTGAGCAGCAGCTGTCTGGACCAGAATGATTCGCTGATGTCAGAGGAGAATGCCAGACCGGCTGGAGATCATGGAAAGACAACAGGAAGCCACTGGCTCCAACCAAGGTCTGCAGAACAGCATCTCTGAACACACAACACGTCCAGCCTTGAAGCGGCTGGGTTACAGCACCGGGTGCCTCCTGCCAGCTAAGATTCACACAGACTCACAACAGAAGATGGAGAAACGTTGCTGGTCTGATGAGTCTCAATTTCAGCTCCACATTCAGCTGGTAGGCTCAGAACTTGGTGGAAACATGAAAACATGGATCCATCCTGTCTTGGGTCAACGCTTCAGGCTGCTGCTGGTGTAATGGTGGGGGGAGATTTTCTTGGTTCACTTTGGGCCCCTTAGTACCAACGTGGCCTGGTTTAACCAGCACAGCCTACCCGAGTATTGTTGCTGACCATGTCCATCCCTTTATGACCACAGTGGAGCATCTTCTGATGCTACTTCCAGCAGGATAATGCACCATGTCACAAAGCTCAGATCATCTCCACCTGCTTTCTAGAACATGACGATGAGTTCACTGGACTCCAACGGCCTCCACAGCCACCAGATCTCAGTCCAGTAGAGCAGCTTTGGGATGTGGTGGAACGGGAGATTCTCATCATGGATGCAGCCGACAAACCTGCAGCAACTGTGTGATGCTGTCATGTTAATATGGAGAAAACCTCTGAGGAAGTTTTCCAACTCCAAGAATTAATGTGGTTCTGAATGTAAAAGGGGATCGAACCCAACCGATGAGAGTATATTTACTGTGACAACTCTACTGAGAGGCAGTTTCTCAAACTTCAAGTTTCTTCTAATAATAGAACAAGTTTATCTTTTTTCAGTGGAAACTGAACCATTTCAACACATTTCCTTAAAGCATGTGTGATGAAACAAGATGCATTCAGGAGCACAAAACAGTTATCAGGCAAACTCCTTTAAAACATGCTCGTATATTAGATTTAGCCAGTCATGCACTGAACATGTGCAACACAACCTTAATCCATCCATGCTTTTACCATTCTTCTGTTTCAGTCCATTTGTCATTTAAATGCAGAACAAGCAAAGTTAAATCTCTCGCCTTCATTTTATGTCCCAAACCACCAAAGCTGGCATGCAAATTTCTTTTCTATTAACGGACTGATGGCAAAATGACCCCGCATGGCGTCCCAAAGCACAGAAAGGAAAAGACTGGACAGCAGGAAGGTCAGTGATGAATGTGAGAATGAAACAGGAGGTGGTGATTAATGGGACTCTGCAGCAGGTTACCTTGTTTCACCGTGTGTTTCTGCTGAGGCTGCAGATTATTCATGTTAGACATGTCTTGCTTTTGTGGTTTGTTGAAAGGGGTTAGCTCATTTACATCAGTTAATAATGACGTACAGATATAAATAACTGGAACTAGTGTAAATATGTAAAAAAGAAGAAAAACTGATATTAATACTGTAATATTTGTGTTTAGTGAGTCCTGTGCAGTTCTGCACATCTAAATTACTGTTGGAAAGAACATAAAGGCAAGAAAAGACACATTTTCCTGTACGTTCCCGTTATTATCCACAACGATCACTGATGAGATCTGTATTTTAAAAATGCAATCTACCAGGAATGGTCAAACCAACCATGAAAAAAACAAACGAAAGTCCCCTGCTGGCTTTAACTTCTTATCATATTAAATCCATTTTCTCCACAGCTGGTGTCACCATTCCTCTCCATCATCAATCCATCCTTTATTTCTTACCATCATCACAATGTAATTCATGCACGTATCCATCGCTGTCATCATCATCATCATACTCGTCGCCGTGGCGGCCCATGCTGCCAGAACCCTTACCGTCCAGGAAGCTGAGGTGAGCACAGCAGGAGGTGGTCAGGAACTCTGACAGCTTCCCAGTCTGGATCCTACAAAGCAGGGAGGAAGAAAACTAAATCAAAACAGATGAAGCAGCGAAGCATCACTCTGACGGAGGGGCACGATGGAAGCTGAAAATAGCATTACCTGTTTTAACCAATAAATTAATAAAATATTTTCTCAAATTAGTCAATTTTAAGGTTCGTCTTAAAACCTGAGAAGTTTCTGTCACATGCACAAACCAGCAGATGCTTCCCTGAAGAGAAAAACCTGAAACCTAAGGCTCTGCTTCACATTCAAGGTTTCTCAAGGAGGCCAGCTCTGCAGGAATGGGTTTTTACTTTTTTTTTGTTAACTAAGAGGTTAAAAATACTGCTTTGGGCCTTGTGGTTAATAAGAAATTTTTCATATAGGGAGCCAGAGAAGGGAGGTTAAAACTGGAAAAATATGATCAAACTTGGCTGTGCCAGTTAGTGTGGATCATTTTTGGACTACCAGTTAAAATGGAATTGCTAAGATCAAACCTTGATGACATATATGCATGGACAAGTTTTTTAGCACCTCTTTGAGACAGAATGATCCAGATCTGTGACAGTACTCTACAAATGAACTAAAGCTGCTCTCGATTTCTGCTTAATATGAGAAAGAAAAGATGTTTCTTCTTGTGTGTTCTTCAGAGTTGCATTAGAAGCCAACATGATGATGTTCAAAGTAAGTTCATGCTTTGGCATACTCCGATTGTTAGAATCACTGATTGTTTTAAAATCCAGAACAATGGCATCACAGCTCATCCAGACCTTCACCTCAGAGTTCATTGATAACTAAAGCTGGGTATCATCAGCATAACAATGTTTCTGAAGATGTCGCCCAAACGAAGCTTACATGGTGAAAAACAATATTGGTACAAATTAGGAACCCTGTGGAGCTCCATAACTGACTGATTTGCACATGAAACTGGAATCTTTCTGATTAATAAAATCTAAACCACTTTAAAGCAGCACCCATAATTCTGATGAGATTTTCTATTTGTAGTGTAGTTGTTAAAAGGTACAAGGAGATCATTTGTAACTTTTAACAAATACAGCTTCTTTTCCTTTTTTTGGCTCTAGTGGTCTTTATTTTAATAGTAGCTGGAAAGGAAAGGGGGTCAGAGAGCATGGGAATGTCCAGCAGCAAAGGGCCCCAGGCCGGGATTCGAACCTGGAGCACCTGCCCCGAGGAGGTGTAGCCTGCTCAACCAGTTGGGCTACACATGCCCCAACAAATACAGCTTCAAAAACCTTAAAAAATTAATATGGATATATAATATAAATAAATAAGCATTTAGTTTATTTAAAGCAACATTCACCTTGCTCCTCCATAATATCCATCCTGTAACTTCTTCAGAGTGGCCAAGACAGCAGGATCCAGGTTTGTGTGATCTTCAGCTGGAGCACAGAAACAGTTTTTAAAATGATTTTTACTAGGTTATAAGGTGAATCCAGAAAAGATGTTCAGAAACAGATTGTCACTCCACAGTCTGGGGACCAAAAAAAAAAAAAAGACCGATTCACCTTTAGCTTAACTCCAAAAGCCAGAGCCGATAATCCCGCACAAGTCCCATAATAACCGCCATAAATCGGCACTAGCTGCTGTTCTTCATGAACATGTCTATGTATATAATCCGGTTTCAGCTCCTGTCTGAACCGGTCTTTTTTTCGAGGAAGAATGTGTGGTCCCCAGACTGTGGAGCGAGATGAAACCACAACAGGGCTGACCTTACGGCCTATACAACAGACTGAACGTGTTCGATACTTAGAAAACACGCAGAAGCTGCAGGGACTGTGTTCGAGTCAGCACTCACTCAGCATGGTTTGGGAAATGGGGAAAGTAACCGTCGGTCGCCCAGTTATCCTCCATCTGGATGACAGGTAGGCGATTTCTGTCCTCAGCATCTCTACGATCATCTTGTTGTCCAGCGCCATGTAGAATTGCTGGTGGTCGATGAACTGGGAGTCAAAACAGAGGTGAAGGTCAGAAAACAAAGGTTTTTGTCGTCATAAATGTGAGTTCTAATCAATTTCAGGTTGTATTTAGGTATTTATTTTTTTATTATTTAATTGTATTTAAAGTGTGGAAAGTTAATGGATAAGTTGTCAGGCTCCATTACAACCTACAGTTTCACAAAATGAACAACAGGATACATTAGGATGCCTGAATGTAAGATGCATGGATGTCAACAGGAGCTTACATTAATCGTCTACCAAAATTTAAATTGGCTGCCAGGCAACATACCAACACAGCTGGAAAGATGGACATGTAACATCTCCACTTCTGTCCACATCTTTTTCATGTCGCGGTTCTCCTTCTCCACTTTTAGCTCATTGATTATTTGGTCTCATGTATGATATATATATATATATTTTTGTTTTTTTTTGTTTTTCCTCTAACTTTATTGAAACACAGTGTGTAATACAGACAGCCAGGGCTCTGGGGTGATTGCACCATTAGGCCAAATAAAAAGATGTGTCCAGGTTGTTCACACAGAATGGAAAAGGGTGGCATTGGGAAGCGTTTTAGAACAGCAGCAGTTTCAGACCCCAGAAATGCTGGTTCTGATTAAAAGAAACGTCCAAACTATAAACAACTCTAGCTGAATCACTTAAACTTGTCCCTGTGTGGACAGGGCCTAAGAAATTAAGTTAAAAGAAAAATAAATAAAGGGAAATGACAGATGATAGATATGATATAATCAAAATATCAAATCATATTAGATTTTTTATTTTATTATTTGTGGTAGGAAAGCAAAGCAGTAAACTATAAGCCATACATGATATTTGTAAATGTAATTCCATGTAACTCAAGCCAGCAATCTGTCGAGCTGCCATGATTTAACTGTCAGGCTGGTAAAGAAAAATTTCTATAGATTTCTATAATCTCTGGATGGATTTCTGGAATTTCACAGCAGATATCAACTCTAGTTTCTTACCAACCTGAGGTGTGAATGAGAAGATGGTGTTCCTGATGATGTAGAACTTGGAGGTTCCCAGCACTCCTATTCTCCTGTACGGTCGTCCTGTCAGGCCCAGCCTCGGGTTACGGCCTGAAGTAGGAGAAAAGGGAGGTTTGAAAAGTTCAACACTTTCTACTAACAATTTTCTACTTTGCAAAGTTTCAGCTGAAAGAGACGTGCTTTTATCCCTTTTTTATTTTAAAGTGACTCAAATCTGATGTTTTTCTTTCTTTTGAAATGTTCATAAAACATATTAAACAAATGAAGGTAGTGAACAGTAACTTTGGAAGAATTCTTTTAGATAAGACAGTTTTTTAAGGAGTTGTAATTTGACCTTTTTTGACACGTTTCGAGTGAAACTTCAGTCTTCTTAAGAAAACATCGTCTGACGTGTGTCGTGACATGTCTTTTATCAGCTGATGGTCCCGGAGGCGCGACCAGCCTGGCAATCTGACACCCGATGGTCTTAGCAGGACAGAGTCCCATGTGTGGGATAGCATGAATCCCCTCATCACGGTTGATGGTGAAGACTGAAATTTCAGTCGAAATATGTCAAAAATGGTAAAATACAACTCCTCAAACTCTTTGTCTGATAAAAACAATTCTTACAACCACAACTGGTGAAATCAGCACAGCAGTTTGACTTATTGTTTCTTGACTTAAACACGATGAGGTGATGAGTATTATTGATGAACAGTAAACTGTGTGTGTTCAGTAGGATAAACTACAATAAAAGATGTTTCTAAACAGATGTTTGAGTGTCAGTGGTTACAGGTGCTGGAACTCAGAAGATTTTTTGTATCACAAGATACAGAACAAAGCATGGACATCGGATGGACCAGCAGGGTCGGTAATATTTTATATTTCAATATATAATTTAAAGGATTTGAATATGATAGTTTCTGTCTTTAATAATAGTTTAGTCAAAGCCTCTTTGAAAATTTAACTTTCTTTAGTTTTGATAATAAGTGGGGCAAATGCTGACATTTTAGATCAGCACTTTGGCCACAATAAAAAGGTTTTAGAGTTTTTAGAAGTGAAGATAGTCTTTCTGTTGTGTAGTCAGGAGGGGACTAGATGTGAGTTACATGAGTTAGTGTAAAGAGTACAGTGTGAGATGATCAAACCATCCGGACGTCGTACCGAGTCGAGCATAGATGTGGCTCAGGACTCTGGAGGGCTGCACATGGATGGGATGGATGTCAGCCACTGTCTCCACTTCTATACCATTCTTCAACAGGAGCTCCTTAATCTCATCTGTCTCAGCCAAAACTGACACTAAGAGGAAGAGGAAAAAATGTAATACTGAAAATAAATCAATTTCATCACAAACCCTCTGCAGTGAACTTACCCTGTACGACCACGTCAGGTTTGGGAATGGTGGAGAAACGTCGGTTAAGAGGGTCAATCTCTCCAGGCGCGAGGAAGCCCTGAAAAGAGAAAAAACCAATAAGAACCAAAATGACCAAATACTTAGTTTAATATTTTGTGTCCACACTTCATCTGTGTGTAATCTGACTGCTGATATCATTAAGTACAATTTTACTTTATTAAATTTTTCTCAACCATGGGTTTCTTTTTGTATATTATTTGCAAATTATTTTTACATTATTATTTTTTACAGAATCATACTCCTATTTTCACTCTTTGGTGCCCCTCAATGGCGGCTAATCCAGCATCCATCTTGCATCCTGTCTTTTCTCTGAGTTCTCTCCAGCCTATAAAAGTCAGTCTGATGAGGACTTTTGATGTATCTCTTGCTCAGTTTCTCTTAATTTTCCTCAGCGTTTCATAACCAGTTCTTGTTCGGCTTTTTTTTTTTTCGTCCACTTTTGTCGGTGTTCTGACAGTCAGGACTTCTGTTTCTGCTTTTGTCAGACCCAGCACTAGAGAAAGATTTTTTTTTTTAACCTGTCATGTCCAGCATCATAGCAGCAGAATGATGGTCTGGTTGCTGTGTTGTGCTGAGCAAGTTCGCTTTGCCAAGGCGAGGCTGCGCTTGTCTGCCTCTAGCGCAGCCCAGAGACCCAGGCCATCAGCAGCAAACCTGAGTGAAGGGTCCAGGGCCCCAGGAGCAGTCACCCCCAACGACCGGGCCATACAGCGACTGCAGCCAATGAGCAGCCACCAACCCCAGAAGGCACCCACCCCCCGCATAGTACCCCTACACCCCTCCTGTCCCCGGGCCATACCCTGGCTCCCAGGGCGGCAACCAGACACAGGGCATGCACCAATCCACACCACGGCAGCCCATCCGGGCCGGCCCAGACCCCCGGCACATACGGACCCCACAGCCCCGAAGGGAGAGGGGGCCACCCCCAGGCACCAGAGCCCAGAACCCCCACCTAGCCCGCCCCAGAATAGCCCGGCCACCCGGCCCAGGGCCAACGCCCACTGACCCAAGCATGACCAGTGGCCTCACTCCCCACCACAAGGCGACCCCAACTGCTGGCCCCCACAGTCCCCGACAGGGCCGGACCCAGAGCCGCCCCCACCGCAGAGCAGCCCTAGAGAAAAGATTGACATAAAACAGCGCAGATTACCACCTTAAACCTAACAATCGAGATGACAGGAGAGCTGTGACTCCAGTAAGACTCCTAAGAGTTCCTAAAGACTTCCGTTTTTAGTCTGACTGTGAAAATCGTTTGGTGTGAGCCCAACATGAAGCAGTTTTAAATTAATCAGAGAAATCCGTTTTATTCCTGCCTCAACACACAACCACAAAGAACTGAGTCCCAAAAGGTGACAGCTGTCACTTACAAAAACAGCAACCCCTCCCATCCCCAAAAGATTAAAAATAAAATAAAAATAAAATCTACTTGCAGAGCTAGGTGGCTGCTAAAGTCTTCACTAAATCTATCGCTGCTATGCAGTCTGCAGCTGTGAACATCTAGGGTCGTCTTTCACCTGCCTGGTGAATTAAATCTGAGTGTTTTACTGAAAGCTAATGAAAACATTGCTCACCTCAGCCAAAAGTTTTCCCAGGATGTACAGCGATTGTCCCCATTTCAGGGGGCATTTGCCCATAGGAATCCTCTCTACTGAGTGAGGGTTCATGTACTCCTCTTCCACCTGTTTTAATGTACAAATACATGTCAAGATGAAAAGTTTTCACAGAAATATGTTCAAATAAAATGTATTTATACATGCAGAAATTAATCCTAGATTAATCCTGGAGTCTAAACTGTCTTTAAAAGCACCTTCAAAATAGCTGCTGGCCTCATTCATGTTTGGCATTATGTGTTCTGGGTGATTTGATCACAAGAAAACAGTTTTAAGTGTTAACATCTGCACTTAAAATGTGTCCCGAGTGATCCCTCATCTGCTCTAAAATATAATGAATACAAATTAAATATGTAAACATGAAATAAAGTTATGTTATTGTGTAACAGAGGCAAAATATTGTTGAAAATACATTTTTGAGGTTGTTCATAATGTTATTTAAAATGATATTTAATTAAATGTAAACATCTTGATAATGTAATTCTTTGCACTAAAACAAAAGGAAAAATGAGGAGTTTTCATTATTTTTGGTTATTCTGCTGTCATTTTACTGGTCCAGCCCACAGGAGATTAAAATACATTGAATGTAGCCCCTGAACTAGAATGAAAATTGACACCCCTGGTTTAGGGAACACTTGACTGATAAGTTATTCCACAGGGGGTACGATCCGCCTTGAAGGAATGTGGATAAATGCATCCTGGACAACCTGTGAATGTGGCCTGAGCCCATTTGAAAGGATCTGAATGCGTCCTCAAGCCCTCCTGAGGTCCTTTTGGGCCTGGTTTTAGAGCCGTCTGCTTGTTATCAGATCCTCCAGGGTGCAAACTAACACTAAGTGTGAACAGGGTCTCAGTGTTATCGAGAAGAAAGGATTTACTTTGTCTGGAGGGACGCTGTAGAGCTCAGGTACCAGTCGAATCCCATCTTTCTGTTTGATCAGGATCCCCTCCAGGGCCTCTTGATATTCCTGCACCTGGATTACAGCCAACACTTACCACATGAAAATGCATCCCGGACAACAGGTGCACATACAAACTCCAACAGACTAAATCATGAAAACCCACCTGAAGGTGTGAATTACCTGTTCATGACTGTTGCTAAAAATGCCATCCAGTATGAGGTAGGTCCAGAAAAGAGGCCATTCACACTCAATGTTTTCAAAAAGCTTCAGCTCTGCAGACTCATAATACAGTCTATTCGGATCCTTTAAAGAAGAAACAAAAAAAAACATTAATAATTTATTTAATTTTTTTTTTCTTTTTTAATGGACCATGGTATAAGTGGGATAATGCCCTTCGAGGTGGCCATTATCATATATTAATGGACTTTGCGGAGGCAACCGTCCGACGCGAAGTCCATTAATTTATGATATTGGCCACCTCGTTGGGCATTATCCATTCATTAAAGGTTTCCTTCTATGTAGGAAGGTCAGTTCATATGAAGAGAATCACATCCCATCTACACGGGGAACAGCATATTATTCGTTTCCTAAAGTTTAGGATAAGACAGAAGGATGAGGCCACTCTGACCTAAATTGGACCAAAAAGACAAAGAAAAATATGGCTAAGGAGGACATGTTGGTTTAATTTACTGAAGTTACGTCATGGCAGTTGGTGGGTAGCTGCTGTAAGGATAAACCCATTCCTGATTTCTTTGTTTTTAGAGGTTAAAATTAAATACATTTCTCTACTTCTACTGATGTTTTTAAGTGCATTTAATAATGGTGTGTTACAAGGTGGTGCTTGTACACTGAACTAATCACCATAAACTTATGCTGTCTGGCATACAGCTGCTTCACGGGTAATTCCCCTCAGGAAACAATCAAGCAAGCGCTAAAAACAACCCTATGAAAGCAGCTCGCCCAATAACATTCGCCTGCAAGCTCCTACTGAAAGAATGAGGAGCTGTTTTAAACGGTTGTACTGACCGAAAAGGTTTCCGTGCTCTGAAAACACCTGGTTAGAATATTACACAGTATAAATCAAAAATTGTTTTATAAACATATTTAGTTTATTTGAATTATTTAATTTAATATATAATGTTTAATCTATATAACAAGACATAAATTTTCAAACTATTTTTATAATATATTTAATCTATTTTAATAAATTTAATAATTATATTTTAAAAATTATATGAATAAAGATATAATTTTACATTGTAAATAAAACAATTAGAGACAATAAATTAGATATAAATAAATAATAAAGATATAGTGATAAACCTGCTTTATCACTTCAGTCCATTAACCAGCGGGTGTCTACAGACAGCTCCCACAGCCACAGTAAACACTTTGTGACCCAAACTATTCGCATTCATTCAGCTTCCTGCTTTTTTTTGCTGCTTCTGGCTGCTGGAACAATAAAGGGGAAGAGTTGAAACCTTAAAACAAGACCTTTTTCTCCAAAGAGCCCATGAAGAGTCAGGATCAGCAACACTAAGCAGAATCTCTGAGCAGATGAAACAGACTCATCCACTGCTTTTGATGATTACATAGAATAACACGTCCAGCTCTTATCTGGTACAAGCGTGTGATGTATGAGACTTTATGAGCCTTTTCAGACTTTCTACCTCTTTAGGTGTTCTGTGTCCATCTCTGAGAAACCTGCAGCAACCGTATCGACCCTGAACAGAGAGCAGAAGTTAGCAAAAACACAACGATCTTAAACATTTAACAGGTTTTAAATAGTCTGACTGCATCTGTTAAAAATGTACCATCATCGGTTAAAAGGAGCAACTTTTTGTTCACCTGCAGCACACATCGCCTTGTACTGTGTTTTCCTCTTAATCAAGTTTGATCTCTTTTCTCAGGAAGATACTTTACTTCATATTTACTCATTATACACGTTTAATGACACAAACTAATTTTTCAAGGCATCCCGGAGGGAATTTATTATAATTATATAATATTATATCTTGTAATAAGTAGTAGTTTATTTTCGTGTGCTTTGTTTAAGAAAAGGAAAAAAAAAGGGCATGAAATATGAAATTACGTAAAGATTTCCAGGTTTAAATGCTGCCTTTTCACACTGTCTTTAATATTATTGTTAAAAAAACATCTGGACACTGAAGGATGTGAAATAATATTTTTACATGACCAAATTTTCACAAAGCTTCGTTTTCATAACGAACATTTAATCAAAGCTAATTTTTATTAACAACTCTGATTTTTAAACTACATCAGTGTTGAAGTTCGTAGACCTCCCTCCTTACCTGCAGCTTAGAGATGATCTCCTCCTTCGTCATGTTGACGATGCTCATGTCCTCAACAGCGAAGGCGGGGTACGTGAGGATGGCCAGTACTCCGGCGTCCACCTCTTTAGACATGGACGCTCTGGGTAACATGGACGTCAGGATGGACTAATAAGGGGATGAAACAAAACGTGGGGATGATTTGGACGACAAATATGGCAAAACGTATTTTCTACAAGAGCAGGTGATTATACATGTGTGCACCTGGCAGTGCTGTATGTCATCAGCCAGCGCATGGACCACAGATCCAGGTCCTCCTTTTGCTCCGAACAGGTTGAGCTCGTCCAGCGCCTCCAGAGCTGCCTGGAGGACAAAGTATCACAGTTTGATCAAGTATACATCCTGGAGTTGTGGTGTCTACATTTTAAGTAAAAGCTGCAACAAGTGTTAATGTGTGTCATCCAAGTTCACGCTGAAGCTAATTCATTCAGTGCTGCTGTTATGAATGCTAATAAATGCAGGTCGTTAACAGTGACAGTCACATCCTGCAGCAGTGCCTGTTTCCAGTGCCTGAAATTAATCTCTGAGTATGCTCAATGCACCGAGTACTGCGAGTACTGTGTTATTTCTGAGTGAGGAGCCATTCTCAGAAGACCACAGAGAACCTGACACCTCCTGACCCACCACTGCCGACCAAGGACGGCCGCAGAGTCCAACAAAGTTAGAACCAGGCAACCGGATGCTAAGGCTTCAAAATGGCAGGACGATTTTCCAGTCCAAAGAAGCAAAAGAGTAAAGCTTTAATTAAAATACATTAAAGGCTGTGGATTTAAACAGACTTTGATCAATTTAAAAACAAACAAAAATATAAATAAATAAAACTCTAGAAAAGAAAAAAACTAATTTACTAATTTAACTAATTGTTAGCCCTTCAAACAAGAGAAATAAAATAAAATAATTTTTTTCTGACTGCTGCATTTATCTGGACACACAGCTGCTGCTGAACTTCCAGAACCAAAACAAAGCCGTCTCATCTGATCCAGACTTGGAGGGAGTGTGGGTCATCTAAATGTCAGCGTAAAGGCCGCTGCAGTGACTGGGCACCATCCACCATGCCAGAGATATTTACTGGAGCAGCTGTTCTGCCTGTACGCTGAGAGGCTCAGCTCTCACTCAGGCTGCTTCTCACTGTCCTCCTCAGCCTGGAAAACACCACATGACTTTATTTGCTGACGTATTAACCTTGGCCGTGCCTATAGAGCTGGCGTTAATCTCAGTGATGCCCTGGTTGGTTTTGTCTCCTCTTTCCCACATCCCATAATCCTGCAGAAAAAAGCAAAGAGTAAAGCTAACATAACTTCTTTGGGTCATTTCAACCTTTAGGGGTGAATGAATGAGAACTTACAGCAACTTTATAAGCTGCCTCAATGTAGAACATGAGATTCTGAACCACGTCCACCTCATCCTGGGTGTAGATGATATGAAGACCTGTCACACAGAGAAGAGCAGGAACATTCATTCATATTAAGCTAGAATTTTAATCATAAACACATAAAAAACAGGTGAACTACTTAATTAAACTGATTTAATTCTTAATTGTTTTATTTTCATGTAAACCTCAGAGGAACTCTCTCATACCGGATGCCGTCATCTGAGCGAGAAAGAGCAGGAAGAGTGAGGTGGCATCAACCTGCAGATGACCCCACTGGTCGTCCCCGACGACAGTGGCACAGGTCCTGGTGTTGTACTTAGCATGCAGCGAGTCTGAGGTACTTCGGCTGTATTTAAACTTCTCCACCTTGTCTAGCTGTGGAGGTGAAGGTGGGTAAAGATGGTGAAGAAAACATGTAAATCATCACTTATAAATCATCCATCCATTCATTTTCTGACGCTTATCCGGAGTCTGGTCGCCGGGCAGCTGCCTAAGCAGGGAAACCCAGACTTCCCTCTCCCCAGCCACATTCACCAGCTTGTTTGCCAGCCGAGAGATGCAGTCCCTCCAGTGTGTCCTGGGTCTTCCCCGGGGCCTCTGGGACGTGCCAGGAACACCTCACCAGGGAGGCGTCCAGGAGGCATCCTAACCAGATGCCCGAGCCACCTCATCTGGCTCCTCTTGATGTGGAGGAGCAGCGGCTCTACTCTGAGCCCGGAGCACAGAGCTTCTCACCCTATCTTTAAGGGAGAGCCCGGCCACCCTGCAGAGAAAACCCATTTCGGCTGCTTGTATTCGCGATCTCCTGACTGTTTGCGTGATTAGTTCTGGGGTTAAAAATCTAATCGGACCTGGAAATGATCAGTGTTTGCAATGCACAGTTATAACTAGCTTAAATTTAAGTGGTAATCACAATCGGTATTAGTATTCTCCTTTTTATTCAACTTTTTCATCTATTTAAAATTTTCTCCTCTAACATTTTTATTTAATTCTACTTGTTACTCATGCCACACTATAAATCTGAACTTGGCATTATCTGAACTTGGCATTATCTCAGTGAAAGAACCTTATTTTAAGCATGTTGCTGCTTTGTCTTGAACAGAATCCACCAAAACCCACTTTCATCCTCCTTATTTATGAAGATTCTGACAGTTTTCCAGCCTTACACTTAGAGGATGCTGAAGGATGACTCAAATGATATAACACACAATCATCGAATCTTGTTCACAGTCCATCCCAGTGAACTGTAACAGGATTTGGTACTCAGGCTTGGCAAGTACTCAAATGTAAGTACTCAAGCCTAACTGATTCATCGACTGGCCGATTATAGCCCTTTTCAAAAGTCGGTTGGAGTTTTGTAGATTAAACGCTGATATATTCTTTATTTCTGATATAAAGGTAAATGTTAAGTGTCAGAGTCGTGCAAAATGATGTTTGTCCACTATATGAAGCTCGGACTCCAATCAATCCTTAGCGAGGCAGCACTACAGGGCCGGGCAGAGGGGACAGGTTCGATTAAGAACGACTCATCATGTCTCCAGTTTTAGTTTGATACCGTTTGCCATGTGCCATGATAGCGACCCGTGCTTCATTGCATCTGTGATGCTTTTCATTTATGTTGCGTTGCTAAAGTTGTGCTAACCTAGTTTAAGTTACTCACCGTCGGTTTATGTTCACAAAAACATTGCTGTGGCATGCCAGCCTCGCACAGAGTTAGCCAACAGCTTCCAAGCCAGTAAGTAACTGCAGAAATAACGTTAAGGGTACAAAGTATTTGAGAGTACAGAACAAGCGTTCATCACTCCATCAGCTTCGTGTCGAGACACATTTAAGGAGGAGCGATGCGAATGCAGAAAGGAGGAGGAAAAGTTAAAATGATGAACATTGCTCTCTGTGTTTAGGAACTGTCATGATGTCATGTGACTCTTTAGTTTTACTTTATCAGAAAATACTACAACGTGACTCACCGTGTTATTGTGGCGTAACATAAATGCCAGACTATTTGTGACCATTATATGTTTAAAATGCAACTCTGCCAAAGAAGACATGTTTTAACATCTGGGAAAAGCGTCTAGTTTTTATTTTGGTTCATATGACTCATTACTTCATGGCCAAGAAAAAACTGAGTACAGAGAAAATGTGATTTAATGTTAAACGGCATCAGAGGGCTACAGAAAAACTGTCCTGACAGTAACTTAATTCATTATATTGCTTATATATAGCATAGCCCTGTGGTCTAAATATAAATATAAATGTATTAGTACAAGTGGTAGCTATATTAATGTATGCTCCATAGAAAGAAAAACTCATAACACAAATTTAAAATAAATAAGTTATTTTATTCATACTTTTTTTAATGAATCGGCTGATTAATCTGTTATCTGAGTTTTTTTTCTGCCAAATATTGGAATCGGCATCGGCTTCAAAAAATAAATCTACATTGGACGGGCACTAGAAAGTACTTGTACTCGGTTTGTAAAAATGTGGTATCGGTGCTTCTCTAGAGCAGGTTTGTCAGTTTAAACCAGTAATCTACTTATCTAGCATAACTAACCCTAAAACTAACTAAAGTAAGAAAATTCAGACATCTTACCTGCCTCATGATGCATTGGAGGACACCTCTCATTAGCTTGACTACACTCTACAGAGAAGGACATGGTTAAACATTTTAACATCATGCTTCTTTGAGAAAAAACACAAGGCTCTACATTAATGTTTTCATTTAGTACCTGCTCCAGCTCGTAGGCCTTGGCCTTGTCCTCGTCCCTGTCGGCGTTCTTCCTGTAGGCCAGGCTGAGGGCCCACACAGAGATGATGCTGTAAACATTGTCTCTGATCCAGGCGTCTGGCATTTCTGTGCTGCCCGGAAGAAGACCCGTCACTGGATCCTGGAAAACAGTTCAGACTGAACCTCAGCACCGTCACTGTACAGTGTGACATGTACGTGTTGGTTATAAATGCTTTTCATTCAACAGATGAAGAATATAGTAAGATTGCTGTAGACACAACAATGGTTCATCCTTTGAGTTTGGGTCCTTTTTATTATGACTGACTTATTCACAGATCAGTGTAAAGACTGGAATAAATATTTTTTTTAATGGACCCGCAAGTATTGGATCTAAATTAATTAAAATACTGTGGTTGTTTAATTCAAATTTAAAAATTTAACACAGTTATTTCAAGCCATTAAAAAAATAAAAGAATTTTCTGTAGTAGCAGTAGTGCAGGAATCACCAAATGTGGCCCTTTGAGCCACCGTCCTGCACGTTTTACTTTTTACCTGAAGCAATATACCTGAGTCAAAACTGATAGTTTTGTTCACTAATTTACTTGTGTTCAATTGGAATAGGTTACAAATCAAATTAAATTTGATTTTTAAAGCGCTTTTCATGACAAAAAGCAACACAAAGTGCTTTACATACTAAAAACTATATGCATAATAACATAAAACAAGCCTTTACACAACAAAGTACACACACACACACACACAACAATGCAAGTACACTTGAGTAGAAGTTCACAAGTACGCCCCCATTTCTCCCTCCCTCTCTATTCTACCCAAACAAGACCTCTAGCCCTTTTTTTATGTTTCTTAATCAAATGTAGGTATAGAAATACTAGAAAAATAAGCATCTGGCTTGATGCTGCTGTGAGAAAACAATATTTTGGGGATCCATCCACACCCGGAGCCCACCCACCCATGACCACAGCGAGCACCATCACAGGAAGCCCTGATCAAGTTTGGCCATGGTCCCTACCACAGCCATAGGGCTGCAGTGCAGGACCTCCAGCTATCCAGACAGGACATACACTGCAACAAAAACCCTGCAGACCGAGCAGGCAGAGCCCCTGTCAAGTAAACCTAAAAACAACAACAGACAAAAGCAGTCTGTTAAGTTTAAAAGAGACATAAAAACAATGTACTGAAATACAACTAAATTTAAAAAGATTAAAACACAAATAAATAAAGAAAAAATAATAGAACAAATAAGCAACCACAAAAAAGATTCAGCTACAAGCTAAGCTAAAAAGGTAGATCTTGAGCATCTTTTTAAAAACTAGTCTCTGCAGCCCTGAGGCCCTCTGTCAGCTGTTCCACAGACGAGGACCATAGCGGTGGAATGAGGCCTCGACGTAGGTTTTCATCCTGCCTTTAGGAAGAAATTAAAAAGCCAGTACCAGAGAATATTAGGGTCTGCGAGGGCTCATAATTTAAAAGAAGGTCAGATAAATAAGAAACCTCAATACCATTAAGACATTTTATAAATGACTAAAAGAACCAAAGAATCAATACTGAAACGCACAGGGAGCCATGGAAATGATGAAATGTGTTCCCGCCCTTTGGTCCTTGTCAGAACTTGTGCTGCTGAGTTTTGGAGCAAGGTTGAAAATACTCTTTTTGGGAAGACCAGAGAGCAGGGCATTACAGGAATCTATTCTACTAGAAATAAAAGCATGCATCAGAATCTCCGTGCTGGCAAGAGAGAGAAGTGGGTGGACTCTGGCGATGTTTATCAGATGGTAAAATCCTGTCTTTGTGGCATTTCTAATGTGTGGAATAAAATCCAGCTTGGAGTCTAAAGGAAAACACCCAAATTGCTCAGCCACTGAGAAGGTTTAAAGGGAAATATTTAGGCAAAATAATTCTTGCTTGTCTTCAGGACCAATCAGTCCCAGCGCCAGGACAGAGTACCAGGGGGGCAATTGATCGCTGTGAGCCCCAATTAACAAATTAAATTGGACTTTATTAGAGGACAAATTCCAGTTTAATAATTCAATATTTGACCCATGCCAAAGCAGATTAGGTACAGAATACAATTTTAAAAAAAAAATAAATAAAGAAAAGACTTCTGCCAACACTTCCTCAGCAGATGTGAGATGTAACAGGACAGATTTAACAGAAAACAGAACATTTCATTTATGAATAGCAAAGTCAATCTATTCATTTCCAGTGATCAGACTTTAGAATTAAATGACAGACTCTCAGGTCGAGATCAGTTCATCAAAAAACCTAAACAAAAACATTATGAGATGTTTGGATCCATGGATCAAATTTTACACAAAACAAACGCTCAGCACAGTGCAGATCGCAGATTAAGCTGAAGATCTGTGCTGTTACAAAATGCTGGTAGATAAAGGCGGAGTATGGATTTTAAATTCCTCAAATATTATAATGCAGTCTTCTAAGCAGACTAGGCGGATTATTCTTTACAATTATATGACTTGTGACTTGACTTGGACTTGAAAACAGGACTTGTGGACATGTCTGCTGCTGGCTGCTGAGGAGGTCAGTGAAAAAAGCCAGCCAGATCCTGATGGATGCAGACCTCCCATCACATCTTCTTCTGGATGCAGATTTCTGGTGCTGAGATGCAGGACGAACACACTGAATGATTATTTATGTTGTTAACTGATGTATTTGTTGTCTTTTCATAAATGTTTTTTTTCTCCTGGCTGTGAAAATAATTACCCTTTGGGCACAACAAAAGTTCTTGAAACAAACATCCTTTAAAAGACTAAGAAATGTCAAAATTCAGTTAAGATTTTTGTCAACTTATTTCACGACGCATGTCCTAAGCAGTGGTCAGTGTGACATTAACATCCTCACTAAAAACTGAATGATCTTTGTTTTATAGTCCACTTCCTGTAATTGTTCCGCTTGCAGCAGACAGAGACCTGTGTTTGTAGGTGGACCAAGTCCGCTACTTTGATTCAAATCACAGTCGGTTAGCATAGTCACTTTACCCCAGACGGAGTGGCCTTACCGAGCAAACGGACTAAAATTCGAATCATAAAGGCTGGTGTGAATGGGCCCTTAATGAGGAAGAATAATGTGGCCTCCTGGCTGTGGGAAAGCTCTGCTCTAAGTGAGCAAATCTGATCCATCTGAGCAGTGAAGTGGAGACAAAGACCAGCTGGCTAAGCAGCCACTTGGGATGGATTCAAAACATGACCTCACTCAGTTCATCCACTTTCATATCTCCAGTTTCTATTGTTTACAAGACAACAAACTGAGTCAGATAAATAAAAAATTGACATCCTGAATCTCTGGAGCCAGTGTGTGTGTGTTTGCTCCTCATGGGTTTTCAGTTTAGCTGTGAAGATATATTTATATACATGAAGGAAACAGTCCCAATATGCCGTCCTAAATGTGTTTTTGTATGTTTTTGTATCCATTTGTTCAGGTGACATTTTATTAAACACCTGCACGGATGCAATCCAACCCATCGGCTCTGATTTCAATTTTACTTTTAAAAGCTTCTTCCAGTTTCATTTTATGTTGATGTCGAAAAGGTAATAACTAGGGCTGGGACTTTAACGCAATAATTACGATTAATTAATTACCAAAAAATGAATGCGTTTAAAAAAATTAACAAATTTAATCGCAGTTTGCATTCCAAACAATGCGGAACTGATTTTGGTACACTGATTAAATAGTGACACACACTTTTTCTGGTATTATTGGAGGTTTTTGGACGTCAAAGCACATTTAGGTTATGTCCACATGGAACCAAAGCCGGTTCAGGTGTGCAAACGGTGGCAAAAACTAGTAGAAAGGCTTCCACATCCCCACGACAACGTTGTAGTACATACAACAAGGCTGTGGGGGGAGCTAAAGAGTAACACTCCAAAGCTAGAGCAGGACAATGCATGCGCAGTTAAAGGCTCACTGCGCGTTGCAGGAAGTTCACATTGGAAGCAGAGAAGAAACTGAGGATTCACTGCGAAGCAAAAGAGAAACTTTCTTTGGACTAATGAAGAAGTTGAGCTTCTTCTTCAAAAAATGCTTGACTGCAAAGCATAAAAAACTTGAGAAAGTGTGTATTGGAAATCGGCGCATGTTCGTCACACTGACGTCATATCTTCGAGTTGTGTGGCTTCGCTGTCCACACAGTACCGCAGACGGTAGAGGACTCAAACCGATCCACTCTGCTACCTGGCTTCAGACATGGTTGGTTTCATGGAGGCTCATCCCTCTGCTTCGTGGGAATGAAAGGGTGGTTTGCTAAAATACTTTTGCGGTTTTGCTGCAATCTGCCGTCATGTGGACGGCCCCTTACGAGCGGTGCTTCCGCAGGCCCATCCCCCATGCACTAGCGCTCACAGCTGCAGTCTGAGCATAAAACCTTTAATTCAGCTCCAGGACCACACTGAAAAAAAACGTGGAAAGCTGCTGCTCGTGGATCCCACCCTGATATACCGTCAAATATTGATGCCTATTAATGAAAAGTATGGAGGAAAACATTTAAAAAGTTAAAAGTATTGTAACATGTCATAGACTCTTCAGAAAACAGCTGGAGCTGTTAGTTAAAGAACTTAAAATGACACTTTAACTAGGTCTGCTCACTTTGAGCCAGGGAAATTTTCTATTTCTTTTTCTTCTCTTTACAACTTATATGCAATTAAATGCATTTTTCCAGACATTACTAGAGCTTACGTTTACAATAATAATGTCTGTGTCTATTATTTGATTAAGTCATCTACTAAAATCCATTTAAATTAAAAATGTTGGGACAAATGTTGTTATGCGATTAATCAAGATTAATAAATTAAAAAGCCTGTAATTAATTAGATAAAACTTTTAATCGAGTCCCACCTCTAGTGAGGGTGTGCTGACATCCACACTTTTCCCGGTGAGATGGTTTCACACTCCTCCTCTCCATTTCCTGTTGTTCTGTGAATAAGGACAGCTGTGGGTGATCAGCTGATCGGGTTTTCCGTCTTGTTGCTTTTGTTTATCGTTCCGCTGGGAGAAACTAGCAGTTCATGGTTTACAGAGTCACATATTTAACCCACAGGACTCTTTCTGGCAGGAACCTTCTCTAACACAGTAGTTGACAGGCAGTAGAAAGGATCTGTACTTTAGGTATGCAGGGGCGGGTCTAAACAAGTTTTGGTGGGGGCCCAGGCCCAAGCATTGACCAGGTAAAGGGGGTCAAAAATAAGACTTTTTTTTTAGTTCTAGATTTAAATGAATTTACAGAAACTAAGAAACATCTGTTTGATTTTAAAGGTAAAATATTACAGAGTACTTTACAAAAAAATAAAATGTAAACATTGTGCATGGCAGCTCTTCCTTTACAAGATTGTTGGATGTACTGAATTTTATTTTCATCGTCGTCCCCTTTGTTCATGACTGTGAGATGAACTCTCTGGCCTGTCAAACTCAAGCTGCACATGAACACACACACACACACAAAAATCTCCAAAAACTTTCCAAAATGGCAGCAAAATACAAAAGTGGTTCTATTCTGAAACTTTTTAAAATTAAAGCAATGAATAGTTGGTTATATTTCGCTACAGAAATCAAATTTGTGGTGTCTGAAACGGTATCAGTCATGCAAGATGCCATATTTCAACACAGTATAAAAGTGTTGCCCAGTCTCTGGACACACGCTTGTCTCAGATAGATAAAAAAAAGACAACGAGCACAAGCCCTGAAGTCAGAGGTCCATGTTTAACTTGCTTTTATGAAAAAAGATGTTCTGTTCTCTGTTGCAAAAAGGAGAAAGAACATTTAGGAATCTGGACTGTAGGAGAGACCTATGCCACCATAAATACATGACGTTTACTATTTCCAATTCAGAACCTTCGTTCCTCAAAGACCATTTGTATCACAGAAGTTTGAGAAAGGCTGTTCCATTTCAAATGGAGACAGAAAAAATGTCCCCTTTACCTTTAGCCCTTTACCTGGGCTATGAAGAGTACACCGGAGGATCCTTCATGGCTGAGCATACTCCAAGATTCATTAGGCAGCAAAAAATAAATAAATAAATAAATAATAAAGAACCAATCAAAGATGGTGGCTGACAGTGAATATGAAGTCACAGACACAAAAAAACATGTTTACAAATTCTGAAATCCCATTAATGTGCACAGATGTAACACAGTGGAAAACCTTCCTCTATCCTACGACTGTCTTTGACTGTTACTGGAATCAAATCTGGACTTGTTCATATATCTAACTGCACCGTCAAGACATGAAAAAAATTTCACTTAGACTTTTCCTGTTATCATTTGTACGTACTTTTCCAAATATATATCTGATAAAATATGGTAACAGTGCAGACCTTAGTAAATAAAAAAAAAAAATATCAGAAATAATTTAATCATTTTAAATATTTTTATTAAAAATATTCAGGAGATTAAAAATGTGTGTGTGTGTGTAGGGGTGGAGGGGGGCGGGGGGAGGGATTTTTCTTTTTCAGTATCAAATAACTTCTAAACGGCTGGATAGCAGAACGTCCGTCTTCCATGTGGGAGAGTTCGATCCCCCGGGGGCCAAATATTAGCACCTTCCAGTTGGGTCCTTGGGCAAGACCCCTACTGCTACTGCCTAACCACTGTAAGTCGCTTTGGATAAAAGCGTCTGCTAAATGCCTGCAATGTAAACATAATCTAATTTTATTTCTACTGAAACATTTTAGAAGCAGGAAAGAAGTAAATAAACCTAAAAAAAAAAATCAGTTGAAATAAAATATCTTTAGAAAATGTTGGAAAAGTCCTTATCAGAAAATGAGAGAACATTTTGTGGCAATTGTCCCTAGGGGTTCTTTGATGTGCAGCAGAAATTTCTAATAAATAAATAAATAAAAAGCCAAGTCATTAGGGGGGAAATGTGACATGGCATCAAAACTTAAAATCATAAGTAAAAATAGTAGTTGGAATAGAGGTTTGGACAATTACAATGTCCCACAAACCTGATAAAAGTTTTAACATAATTTTTTTCTGGTAAATGAACCGATTCATATCCTGCTGCACCACTTTTCAGACCACATACTCCTGATCAGGTCATAGCTCGTATAAAGTGACATAAATACTGCAGACAGTTTTGAGCACAAGTGTGTTTGAGAGAACCACAGCCTTGCGAAATATGAACTTACCTCACTTTCTGCCTGCATAAACATTAGTTGTGACTAAACTGGCTGCACTGCCTGCAAGTATGACAGCTACACGGTTATAGTTAACTATACTGTTAACTGTACTTTATTAACTATTTGAACCTCTTTATAAAAAGAACATTAAAATAAAAAACATGTAAAATACGTTTAAACACTCACTTGGTGCCGGAGGATAGTTTGTTGCACTACCCGGGCATAGTTGTCCAGTTTAACGCCAGAGTTGCTCCTACTTCTCATGCTGACAAGTAAACGTTTGACTTCAGGCGGTTTCCAGTAGAAAAAAACTTAAACTCTCTAAATCCTGAACAGAAAAGTCATGTCGTCTGTGCTTTTTCAAACCATGAGAGCCGAGAAGGCGACTAGTTTAAGAGCAACCAGGAAAGCTACAACCTGGCTGCAATGAAAACAATCAGACGACTAGAGACCGACAGGAGGTGAAACATGAACTGCGGCGACCCAGTCACCGGAAGCAGCAGCAGGGATACCGGAAGTGCAGACACGATACATTTACAGTAAAGGAACTCAGAAACTACCAACTTAGCGACATATTATGACGTTAGGGATATTCATCTTTTTGGAAGAGTAAAGAATATCTAAAATACAGTAAAACCTTTAAAGGTCAACTTGGTTTTTTCTAAGCTTTTGAATGCACATGTACAACTTCTCAGTGTGTAAGTATTTATTCTACAATATGCTGTTCTTTAACAAGCTAATTACCCCCCCCCCCCACTCCCCCACCAGAAAATAAATAAATAAATAATGAGAGTCAAAAGTCTCATTTGAACAATGATTTTTGACCCCAGTTATTTATTTTTTTATAACTTTTTTTTTTACCCAAGTCTCATCTGTCCAAAGATAACAGTGTTCTACACTAAAAGAAAAACATGTTGTAGTGACCCCCTAAAAATGCAGATTGAAATGCACACCTGTATTAAAGAAAATAAATGAATCACAATCATTTTAAACAGTCATTGTTTAAATAAAACCACCCTACATTCCTAGGTCTAATTATATTCTGTTTCATAATCGTAAAGGCAATTTTCTAGTAAAATCTGGTATGCAAAACATAAGGCTTGCGTGAAAAGACTACAAGCAATCCCACGATGCATCTCTGTTCTCGTCCGTTGCTGTTTAAACACCGTGCGAGCGCAGAGAATTATCTACTATTAATCTACTATTAGACTCTATCTTTTCTTAGTATTAAAATATTCATACTACCATAGTTTTGATTAGATAACTGCCACACTATCGTGCAAATATACTATTTAATTTACCGAAGTTACACAGCCTCTACAGACAAATTAAACCGACCTTTACGCTACACCGAGGGGGAATGTTGATGGTGTAACACCAGTGTTGAAACGAGGGAGTTGCTCGCGTTTCTTTCCTTCAAATTTGTTTTTAGCACAGGTCTCTTTTAAATAATTTATTGATTCAACGTAAATGAGTAACAGAAGAAACAGCGATGATGGCAGCAGCAGTAAGCGGAGGGTCGCGTATGTTTACAGCCCAGAGTACATCGAGACTTGCGATACTTTATCCAAAGTACCAAACCGGGTGAGTTGGTTTGAATGAGAAACCTTTCCCGACTTTTTAATGATCAGGTCGTCTTTAACTCGAGAGACTTTCTTTTTGCCGTTCACAGGCGAGTATGGTCCACTCACTGATAGAAGCCTATGGACTCCTGGAGCAGATGAGGTGGGTTGCTGGTGTGTGGGGTGGAGAAATAACTGCAAACAGAGAGCCTGTACGATACAGAAGCTTTTCTGTGATCAGTGTGACCACTTACTCTTTTTCTGGGTTTGTCGTGTATTTTTGCAGTATATAGGTTATGATTAGCATCAGTATGATTTACATACAATGGTGCTTGCGAGATCACACAAGTCCTCAAAGCAGATAAACAAAACCCACATATACACTCCTCACAAAAATGTTGTATGTTGTCAGAATGTACCTTAATGCACTTTTGCCTTTACAGGCGGATTTAATTAAACTTTCCCTAAACTTTTGAATGCTCGTGTACAACTGTTCAGTGTTTAAGTATTTATTGCACAACACACTGTTCATTAAGAAGCTGAATAACCACATAGAAGAAGTGTCTGAACCATGAGACGACCTCTAAATGTTCAATATCAATGACAATTCAACTTGTGTCTGCTGGAAGTAGACTGTTGAAAGTCTACTTCATTATGTTCACATTTTCACTTCATCAGACCAAGACGCCACCTAAAACATGACAGGTTATGGACACATTTACTTTATTATTATTATTATTATTGTATACCCACCACTGTTTTTGGCTTTTCTTTTAATAAATGTTTTGAAATTAAGGAATTACCATTACATAATATTATACTTAAATATTGTACAATCAAACTATAATATGTGTGTAGCATGAACCTTTTACATTTTCTGTATTTTGTGCTATTTACTTTTAAATCAGCATCTTCAAGTATTTCTACCAAAAACTGGATTCCAATACAATCTCATCTCATTCTGCTTTATAAATTCAAGAAAACGACAGTCTAGCAGAGGGCGAAAAACAGCTTTGAACTGAAAGGAATGACGGCAAACTCAACATTCATAGTCATCATGACAGCCATAGGAGTCATGCAAAATTCAACTTAAATGGTGAGAAGCAAAGATCTCAGGCTGAGGTTTGAAAAACACCACAGGAACTGAACGGTAGAAGACTAGAGTCACGTCTTTTTTCCACGTTTAATGTTCAGTTAAGGTGTTTATGGTTAGATGGAGAGCTGGAGCGGCCTATGAGCACTGACTGTTAAATACAGAGGAAGATCAGTGATGATCCTCCTTCAGTAAGACTGGAATCAGGCAGTTGTGTCTTTGTGAAGGATTCATTAATAAAGCCACATACCAGATTATGTTAGAAACACATTTACTTCATTATGCTAAGACTGTGTTCCCCCACTCAGAGGATTAGAGGAGGACAATCCTCCAGGCCACACAGCCTGAACCAAGGTCTGGATGGAGGATCACCACATCAAGAGCCTGTCATGGCCAGCTCCATCTCCAGATCTGAACCCTGTCGAAAACCTCTGGAATGACACAAAAGGAAGATGGATGGTCACAAACCATCAAGCAAAGCTGAGCGGTTAGATTTTTTTACAGGAGCAGAAGGTTGATCAGCAGCACTGATTTATTCAAACATGCAAATTAAAATTCACAAAATAAGGCCAAAAGAGTCTGATGAGATTGGAAATCACTGTTTGGTCTGAGCATCTTTATGCTTCAAGTAGTCTTCAGTAATAGTTCTCTAGACCAGGGGTTCCCAAACTTTTCCATGCCAAGGCTCCCAAAACAGCATTAGCTTCTGGCCGAGGAGGTGAGGAGGAATCTGGGAGTGACAGACAGCGTGGGACACTAGAGTCTCATATCGCAGGCAATCATGGCCAATTTCTGAATGACTGTAAAGCCAAACCTGATGTATGCTCCATCATAGTTTAGGATGTTGCTTGGCCATGAGTTTTTAGGTTTTTTTTGTGACAGAGTCCTCCACGGTGGGGTTGTTAGTCTGCTCCTTTGTTGTCCATTTTGCACTAGCTAGCTACAGAGAAGCCTGACCAGTAACAGGCTGCTCCTCCCCAAGAGTAGGACCAACCGGCTCAGAGACTCCTTTGTCCCCCGAGCCATCAAACTGTACAACTCTGCATTAGGCAGGAGGGGGAGAAGGAGGGGGAGAGGGAGGTGTGCAGTCCGCCTGATACAACACATGCACAATAACCCATACAAACAGTTGCTATAACTTATACGTGCAATAGTGAACTGGGAATCTGTACCACCTCTACTGTGTGCAACACTTGTTTATATTATATTATTTTATTTAACTTATCTTATTATTATTTATTGCATTCTATTTATACTTTTCTTGCACCTTATTGCCTCTATTTTACTTTATACCTGTATATATTATGTCTTGTGCTTATCCTGCTTTACTGTTGGTGTTGTATTGCTGCTGGTACCCAAATTTCCCCTAGGACTCTCCAAAGGGATTAATAAAGTATTTCTATTCTATTCTATACATGCTAGCTCGAGGAGCAGAGCAGCCTGATAACTGGCAGGTCTACACAGATTTTGATGCCATTATGTCAAATTCGCTCCTGAACTTGGTGCTTTTTTTTTCTTAGCTTCTCTCTAATTTTCTGAGTCCCCCCTAGCACCACCTGACAGCCCCCCAGGGGTCCACAGCCCCCACTTTGAAAACCACCGCTCTAGACTTTTAACAACTTTGCCAAAGCTGTTCTTTGGACATTTGCTACCTTTTTTGTCCATTTTCTGTCAGGATGATTCCACACTTCTTCAGTAATGTTGAGGGCCAGGCTGTGGGGAGGATTCATCACTCCATCAGACCTGTTGTCACAGGTTTTCAGTCCAGTTCTTGTGTCATTTGGCATACCTCAGCCCTTTCTCCCAGTGTCCCTCCCTTAAGAATGACTTTTTGACAGCCATTCTTCATCACTGCATCTGCTCTAGATATTTCACCGAGGCCTGCCACTTCTTCTTTTGTCCTCAGCTCATTCAGTTTCCTCACACAGCAACCATGCTGAGACATGCAGCGTTTCCAGCCAGCGCCTCCGTAGAAATCACCTTGTTGGTGCAGAAATGTTATTTTAATTTTTAAAAAGTTCAGTCGCCTTTTGTAAAATTCATGTTGTTTTCTTGCTTTTTATCAGCGTTGTTAAACCTCATGTGGCCACCACTGAGGAAATGGCCAAGTTCCACACAGACTCCTACCTGGAGCATCTTCACAAGATCAGCCAGGACGGAGACAACGATGATCCTCAGTCAGTGGACTATGGTCTTGGTGAGAAAAGCAAACTACTCATAATTTTAAAAGTGTGATGTAAAGTCCCTGTTAGAGTGCATGTTTAACACTGTGATTGCTTTTGTAGTGAAAAAGAATGTGTAGGAAAAGCCTCAGTGCCTCTGATTTGGTCTTTTAATTGTTGATCCAAATCTGGCATAAAAACTGAAATGGAAGGACTTGGCCACCAGGGGGCAGTGTAACACTGAGTTAGAATAAAAAGAAAATTATAAGTCTGTATTTGTCCTGTCTGTTATATTTACGCTTTTTTTCCTTCTTCAGTCAGCCGTGCATTTATAAAAGTGAGGTATTTTCTTTTGACAGACTCTAAGGATCTTGCCATCGTTTGTGTTTACTGACTGGACCATCTGAGGGTCCATCAGCTGCTGGGGTTAATGATTCTATCTGTAGTCCAGTCCTCAAGTTCACCCTGTTTGTTTTCATTTCCTTGACTCATTCCCCATCTTTGTCTCTCCCTCTCTCCTTCCCTTTCGCTGTCGTCAACCCTCCTCTCTTTGTTGTCAACTCTTCCCACTGCTGCTTCCTCCTTTTGTCTTGAGCACACTTCTCCAGTTCATCCTTCCGACTTGTTACAAAAGCAGTTTTCCACCTTCTCCTGCATCAAGACATTTACCTCCCTTTCCTCTTAACCATCACGGAACTTTTCCAAGCTGGTTGTTTGCAATCAGCTTCTATTCTCTATTGAATAAGGCATTAGATCACATGTAGTATACAGAATATATTTTCTGTTGTGCAGAGCTACTGAATTCTGTTGAGGTGTACTTGGGGTCTCAGCCAATCTTTCGAAATGTCATTATTTGCCCTTCATAGCTCTCACTTTATGTTCTTCTTCTTCCAGGATACGATTGTCCAATTGTGGAGGGCATATTTGACTATGCAGCAGCAGTAGGGGGCGCTACGCTGACAGCAGCTCAGTGTCTGCTGGACCAAAAGTGTGAAGTGGCCATCAACTGGGCAGGAGGGTGGCATCATGCCAAGAAGTAAGACAGTCCGCTCACACACACAGACTAGGCCTGAATAACATGGAAAAGAAATCCAAGTGTGATTTTTCAGACCAATATTGTGTTTTTGTTTGCGATTTAATCTTTAAATTCCAGCTTCTCTTTAATGTTCATTTTTTTACACAAGATGGTGGATTACCTCATGAAATGACTTCAAAATATAAACTGTTTCACCTCGATGCCACACACACACACACACGCAGAGAAACGTGTGTGCATGCGCAGGTGTGGACGCTCCAACCAGCAGATATGTTGGTTCATCCACCCGAAAATTAGACAGAAATCCTGTTTTTTTTCTGTGAAGGTGAAGACGGAAACACGCGTTATGCTGAGAACTTCATGTCCATCACGGAGGCTCAGCTGGACAAACCAAATCTTCATCATTGTAGAAATTTCTTAGTTGTATTACAACTTAAAACGGACCCAATGTTCTTTGTAGATTTGAAAACATGGACACATGTGAGATCTGAACTCTGTGAATATTTAGAGCACCTCCGCTCAGTAAAACGACTTTATTCACGTCAACAGGAGATTTCAGAAGTTGGACTGTGTTCAGTCCTTTTGTGTTTTTGTCAGTGTTTCAATCATTTGTGGAAAACTGGACTGATGAGGTTTAAAAATGTGACTTCACAGCTGAGTTTAGATGTTTCATCTAAACGTGTAGCCTACCTCGTCTTTTTAATGTGTCAGCAAACAGGCATCAGGGTGAGTGATCCAAACTTTCTCATCAGTTTTACACACTCGGTGTTTCTGCCTCCTGCCTGTCACCAGCCGTGAGACGGAGGATAATGAAACCGTGGAAGCCGCAGGTCTGAAACCTGGATGAGGGCCGTGTGACCGGAAACAGGCTCTTTTGCAATTTGCTAATTGAAACTTTTTAAATTTTGATATAAAAACGATGAATCTTTCAGCCTCACCATAGCCTGCTGGGAAGATGGGATTTCTTTATTTTCTGTGTCTAACTTCCTCCCAGATGATTAACTCCAGATTGTTTGAGAAACTTTTTATGATCACAGTTGTCAAAGATTGCAGCCCAGAAACTTCCCGGACACAACAAACATGAATAATGTTATACAGCTATACACCACCACACACCTCTACTGGGTCATGGAACAGCTGGGGGTTAAGGGCCTTGCTCAGGGGCCCACAGTAGTTCACCTCAGTTACCAGCTTGGGGACTTGAACCCAGATACTCCAGACCCAAGCCCACCTTTGTAATAACCTTTAATAAAAATATCTTGCTTTAGTTTAGTCAGGCTGCACAGTGGTGTGGTGGTCAGCACCACAGCCTCACAGCTGATTCGAATCTCGGCTGGGGGGTGGTTCGAACCTTGAGGTTGGTGGCCTTTCTGTGTGGAGTTTGCATGTTCTCCCCGTGTATGCGTGGATTCTCTCCGGGTTCTCCGGCTTCCTCCCACCCACTCTAAATTCTCCCTAGGAGTGAGTGTGAATGGTTAGACCAGGATGAAGATGGTCCTCCACTGTTTCCTGTCTGTTTGCCTTCACAGGGATGAAGCTTCGGGTTTCTGTTATGTGAACGACGCTGTGCTGGGAATCCTCAGACTGAGAGAGAAGTACGAGAGGGTGCTCTATGTGGATGTTGACCTGCATCACGGAGATGGTACCCACACACATCATATTTCCTTATCATGTTCAATATATTTGCCTTTCTTTTCTTACTAAAATAGTTTTAATACAGGTGCACAAATCTGGATTTTTCTCCTCCTCCTGCAGGTGTGGAAGACGCCTTCAGCTTCACATCCAAAGTCATGACTGTTTCTGTTCACAAGTTTTCTCCTGGATTCTTCCCGGGTCAGTCCCTGTAGATGTTTCAGAAATGATGTTTTCGTCTGACACTCTGAGTCATGAGCGTGTTTAATGAAATCTGTTAAGGCACGGGGGATGTTTGCGACACGGGGCTGGGGAAAGGCCGCTGGTACGCCGTGAACGTCCCGCTTGAGGACGGCATCAAGGATGACCGATACTACCAAGTTTTTACCAGGTACACACAATCGCACACACACACACACTCTGAAAGTAATTCCCAGTGCAACTTTATGAGTCGTTTTCCTTAAAGACCCCATTTTCTTAAAGGTCAGGGTTGTTTGTAGAGGTGTAAACAAATGCAGCTTCAGCGTGTTATTAAGGGCACTTAAACCGGGACATCCTTCCATTGTGACCGATTTGAAGGATTTTTTTCTAAGGACTCAAAAATGCACGTCTTGATTCTTAAGAATAAAAAATAACTTTTAAGACAGTTACATCTGACTTGTGATTGCTGGAACTGCCTGTTTTTGTCCATTACTGGTCATCCTATAAGTATCACTTAAGATTTTTTCATCATCTTCTGTCACTAATGAGTTTAAGGTCTCCCGCAGACATCGCAGCAGAAGACAGAAGGTAAATCAGGAGAGACATAAAAGACAAACTAATAAACTAAAAGGAAGACTTGGAGTTCACATTTCTGTCTGGCTCATCAGCCACCGGTGTCATTAACAGAGACATGCAATAGAAGCACTGTCAGAACTAGTGATGGGATGTTCGGCTCTTTTCAGAGAGCCGGCTCTTTTGGCTCGGCTCCCAGCGAAGAGCCGGCTCTTTTGGCTCGGCTCCCAGCGAAGAGCCGGCTCTTTTGGCTCCCGAACAGCTATTAATTTAGCATCTTTTTTAGCCCCATAATTTACCTTAACTTCTCAAAAATTAATGAATTGTGTTTTTTACGAGAAGCCTTATATTTTCCTCCTGTTGTGCATTTATTCTGACACAAAACTACTTACTTTTGTTTAATATTTCAACAAAAACAGCAAACAAATCCACAAAACAGAACGAGAATCAAACTCAAGAAAGCAGCACTAATGTCCTCAGTGCAGGTTGGCATTCAGAAAAATAAGATGCCAGTCACACAATTCCTCCAACTTCTGCATCTCTTCTGGATCTCCATAAAGTCTCTGGATGTGTGCGCAGCATTCCTCATTCCTCACATTGTCAAAAGTCTAGGAATGAAATGTCAGACATGAGTTGACTGTGTTGAAGATGGAAAACCAGTACGATTTGCTCGTTGTTGTGCTCGCTCACTGGGCTAAGTGTCATTAGCAGTACAAGCTGAGAACAATGCGTTACGCTTGACTTTGCATGTATGTGATGCATTCACTGACACATATGTTATAATGTGTTTATAAACTTTTTATTACTGCATGTAAAACAGCCATGTTGGACTTTGAGATCAGGACTGGTTAAATTTTTACAACCAGCACATCTCAGGCATTCAGGATGGAGAAGAATGTCATAGACAAGTCAAATATCAATGAAAGAAAATTTAAATTATGATGATTATGGCATACAGATAGTAAAAATCCAAAATTTACTGTCTCAGAAAATTAGAATATTGTAGGAAAAATTCCCCTATGGAAAGTCATAGTTAAATGGCCATTATTAGTTTTCTGTGGCTTTTCATGTAGCCTTCACAAACACAAACTATTCTCTAGCCGTCCCCTCAACATGCTTCCCAGCAATAAAACTAACTGAATTTCACTCTCTCTTTCACACACACACACACAATTTTACCGTCACAGACGCCTGTATTTCCGCATCAATATTTCCATCAACTTTCTTTCAAGTGATAAACAGGCGTGTGTGTGGAGGGACTGCGAGCGAGCAGAGCTGCCGCCTATGTTTATATAATGTTATTGGGCTTCCAGTAACGTTACTAGTAGTTGTGAGTTGTAGAGGACTGGAATGTTTATTACAACTTCTTTTTCTCCTCGCTGCCATGTGTGTGAGCACTGTGCATGCACACAGCTTTCACTGCTGATTGGCTGTTACCCGTGCCGTGCCTGTAGCCAGTCAAATGGTACTGAGTGGGAAAACGCTTAAAACAGAGTAGTGTGCAGAGACAGAGGTGCAGCTGCATCTCAGCAAAAATAACCCAGTTTTAAATTAATCTCTTATCAGCCGTCAGATTAGGCAAAAGGCTGATAATCGGTCTATCCCTAGTCCTTTTGCCCCGGAGGGTAAAACATTTCTGAGGGTTTCGTAACTGTGCTGCTCTGGTTTGTTACCTCCACTATCAGTGAAAAACTTACATTTTCCTCCTTTCGCCTCCAAACTGACAAATAGGACGAGGTGACTATGCCTGGGTGAAGCTGCAGCTAGCTTCAGGGTGAGCTCCCTTCACTTTACCCTGCAGGGGTGAACTAGAAGAGCTGTGTGGTGTTTATTGCTAAAGCTTGAAGCAAAACATTTACCACTAAACTGGAGTTTTCTTACAGTGACTTTCTCTGCTCTGACTCAGAACTGCGCTGTGACAGACCAGACGTCTCCCTCTTTCCTCTCTAACTCGGCCTTAAAGAGGCCTCGCTTACTCAGAAAAAAAAAAAAAAAGAAGTTATGTCTAGTGGACGATGGCATGGCCTAAAGATCACAGATCAGTATGTAATACAAATCCATCACTTGAGATTTTAAAAACATAGAGAAAACTTCAGAATGTGACAGTGTGAAGGACTGTGCTGTAATGCGATGAGGACACAGGAAATTCTGACTGTGATGCTGAACAATTTTGGTGCCTCTCAGTTTTTACCAAGTGAAAGATTGAGGCACAATAGTCAGCCAATATAAGATACTTAGCCTGCAGTCCTGTTTAAACTTTTTTAACTCAAGAAAACTTTGGGTCAGGTGTCTTGAATGGCTGGTATTTGTGCAAATGAGACAAACTTGAACAAAGAGGGGGTGTTTGATTTATTCTGACTCCACACTGACATGCATCACGAGGGAGCAATAATATTTTCATTGTCAACTTGCTCTGCAGTGTGATGCAGGAAGTGCGGGCACAGTTCAACCCGGAGGCCGTAGTGATGCAGCTGGGTGCCGACACCATGGCGGGTGATCCCATGTGCTCCTTCAACATGACCCCAGTGGGGGTGGGCAAATGTCTGCAGTATGTCCTGCAGTGGCAGCTACCGGCACTGCTGCTGGGAGGAGGTACTCTTCATGTCTTCATATTTGCAGCTGATGCTGTGTTTTATAGGTTGTTGGTATAGGCATGCACTTACATACTGATACTTAATGGATTAAAATATTCCAAATGAATTGTGGATAGCAGCCCGTGTCCTTTGTGTGTGTTTGTATTTACTTTGAATCTCTGTGAGCTCTCACACACAGCGCCCTGTTCCAAACTCCTCAGCTCTTGGCCAGATGATAGCTACTAATTATACGACACAATGAAGCCATTTTACTCAACTACAATCAGACCTCTCTTCCTTTCTCTACCTCGCTCTCTGTCCTACATACTTTCTCTCTGCGTTATAGTCTCCTCACTCCTCGGTTCATGTCATTCTCTTGATTTTACTCAAGCCAGTCACTTCATCCTTTACTCTGTCATTGTTTTGTGGTGGTAACTTTGGGTTTGATGTTAACTACACCAGGTGTCGGCAACAAAATTTGGTCCAGGGCCAAATACTTTCTGGCTAACTGTGTAGTGGCTAAAATTACATCTTCATTCAGCAAAATCTGTCTTTTTTCTTCTAAACAAAAAAATGTCCATATCTGTACTATTATATACACATTTGTAATTCAATAAATGTAATAAATATGAGGAAGACAACGATATATATATATATTTATATATACATATATATATATACATATGTATAAATATTTGTGAAACTTATGACTTTTTTATGATATGGGTGTTCCATACACAAGAGTTTTTTTTACTTTGTTGTATTTTTAACATTCTGTGGGCTGTAGTATCTTTTATTTTATAGTGGGTAGATGAGATAGTGGGTCTGAGAGACTTCGGGATCAAACCTGAGCTGGCGACGTTAATGGGGGTGGTTGCTTTTTTTACGTGAACTAAATACTTCGCCCACAAGCTCATTCAGTAAAAACAAAAGCAGTTATTTTATTTTCCCTGTCTTTCTGTTTGTTTTGCTCCTGAAGCAACATTTCTGTGAGGGTTTAGTAACGGTGCTGTTCTGATCTGTTGCCTCCATTATCAGTTAAAACTCCGACAGAAACAGCTGGCAAACTTTCCAAACCGAGCTCAGGAGCCGGAGGAGAGGGGAGTAACTAGCTTCAGGCTTAGCTCCCTTCACTTTACCCAGCAGTGGTGAAGCAGACTCTGCTGGAACTAGCAGAGCTGTGTGGTGTTTATTGCTAAAGCTAGTAGCAAACATCCAGTGCTCAATAGGAAGTTTCTAACAGTGACTTCCTCTGCTCTGTCTTAGAACTGCAATTTGCACTACACTCACAAATCTGAAGTTAAAAATCCAAATTTTTCTGTATTTCATTGTCACTTTGTCAGCTTCACAAACTTAACTGAAATGAATCTCTTTTAAGGAACCTGCAGTCACAAACTTGTTTCCCTCTCCTTTTATCTTTCCCACCAGGAGGTTATAACCTGGCTAACACTGCTCGTTGTTGGACGTACTTGACGTCGGCTGTGCTGGGAAGGACTCTGTCCTCTGAAATTCCCGATCATGAGGTACGGCAGGATTCAACAAACACACACTCTGTCTCACACAGCCACTGTAACTCCCATTTACATATTCCCACATGAACACAAATGTTCTCATTCATCGGTTTTCTCGCACACACACACACACTCGAGAAAACCCGTATGCTGAGTCACTTGTCTAATCAAAGATGTGTGTTTCTCAATAAAGGGGTTTGTTTCCAGGTGAGTCAGACAGGTAGCGGTGTTGACAATCCCTCTCTGTCTGCTGCGTTAAACAGAGGCTCCTCTCAGTCCAGCTGATTAGGCACCAAGGTCAGTTTTTTATACTGAAAAGTGTAAAAGTGGACTAAAGGAAAGACCCACAATAAGTTGCAGAAAATCTAATATGAAGCTAACTAGTTAAATAAATAAATCTGTTCTCTTTCCTGTTTTGTTACCCTAGTAAAACATTTCCTTTGGGACTGTTTTAATATGATTTTAAAACAACACATTAGCTCAACATGACCCATGTAAACACCTCAGCTGGAGTTTAATCTGGTTCATTAAGTCACAGTACCGTTTCTAAAATGTAAATTATCAACAAAATATTGCTGGTCATTTAAAAAGCACATTTAACTGATCAGTGGAAGCTAATGTTGGAAAAAATACCAATACCACGGTATCAATGGAAGCTCCCCTTCTGATTTCAGATTCTATTGGAGTTGCGTTGACTGTTGTTAGTGGTTGAGGAATCACAGTGTTTTGAGTCATGCATATCACTTCCTGTAACCAGCAACATGGTTGGTTTTGAAGTAGCACTGCATAAGTTCTCCACCTTAAAACTCCATGCTTCTGACTTGTTTTGATGAAACACTGACATTTGCTATGCACCTTCTTGGAGACGATGCTCTGCAGCGTCCTGGGGCAGAGAAACTACACTTTGCAATGTTACAGCTGTGTTTTGCTTTAGAACAGCGTGTCATGCGCTAGCAACGTCACATCAACACACTGGCAGTTTTTAACGTCACCACAGACGATTCATCAAAGAAACCCAAGAGGACGTTATCAAAGGAAGCGAGAAAAAGAAACTGAGAAAGTGACAAGAGATAGAAGCAGAGTCCATATCGGACTGACTTTTACTGGCTGGATAGATTTCAGAGAAGAGACAGGATGCAATGTTGAATTGCTGTAAATTACTGTAGGGGTTGCTAAAGTGTCTTGCTCTTTCATTTCCTCTTTTTTTCCTTCTGATAATGTCATCTTGCATTTGTTTGTGCGGTGCCTTAAAGTGAAGCACAACTGTCACGTGATGCCCCAGGCTGGAGCACATCGTTGTAAAGTGTAGTTGCTCAGCCTCGGGATGCTGCAGGGCAACAACATAATAAAGGCTGGTGTGCCATCAGAAAGAGTTTTAATATACAAATCTTATCTAGAGTTGTTATAAAATGTTTGTGGATTTCTCCACCAATTGCTGTTATGTACAATTTGAGATTTCTCCTTTAGCATATACATAATTTGCAAATTGCTCTTTGTTGAAATACCAGTAATTTGTAAATACTTACAAATATCTTTTCATCTATAACCAAACTGGATTTTGGATCTTTCCACAATATACAGCACTACACTACTATAATTGTAAGAAGTGCCACAGTTTATACCTTTATTTTATCTGGCTAAAGGCTGCAACCACTACTGACTGGACAAGGGTCCTATAGGTTAGTCCGATTTCCGCAGGAGCCAGTTCCCCTCTAGCCCAAGTTCTGGATCCACTGCTGGATGGAAAGCATGGAAGCTTTGGTTCAGCTGACCCTAAGGGACATATCTATAGAGCCACATGGTGTGAGCAGAGCTACAGTTGACTGTTCAAGTGGACGTGAAAACCAGACACAACCTCAGTGCATGCAACATGGGTCTGTGAAGCCATCATTAATGCTGAACCACATATACAGGTTTTATAACGACGTCTCTCTCTCTTTCTGGGATTAATAAAGAGTTTTTCTTTTCATTAGATATGGGGTTAAAGTGGCTATCAAATGATGGTTATCTGTTTTTGTTTACATTTGGCACAAGAATCCTACTTTCATGGAGACATAATTTTCAAATATATCCATCTTCTTTTCAAATAGAAATCAGTAAAACCATCTGTCTCACTTGTTCTATTGTCACGAAGACAAAGAGTCTCTTTTCTCCAGTGACTCAGTTTTGGACCTAACTTGGTCAAATGTAATGAATCTCTGTAAGAGCCTGTATGTTTGTGTTTGTGTGTGTGTGTGTGTGTGTGTTTGTGTGTGTGTGTGTGTGTGTTCTGACTGAGATGAAGGTGGCCCTTGTTTCTCCTCATCAGCTTTCAATGACCCTGAATAGCCTTTGACCTCATTAAGGAGCACTCACTGAAAACAAAGCAACTATCAGTGCAGACAGCTGCCGTAGATGATGAAGCACACGAACATAATCTTCTCCTTGAGTTGAAAAATGAAGAAACATCTTGGCTGCTTGGATATTAAAGTGTTCTTGTGTGTTTTTTTTCTGAGGGAAGTTGTGTCTTTTTCAGGTGAATTTCTGCAGAAGCACTAACCCTACAGATTTGTGTGTGTGTGTAAACCGTGTTTGTGTATCAGTCTGTGCCCCATAAGAGGGGCATTTATCCACAATGACCAAGCAAAGCTGAAGTCCCAGTGACATGGGGAACAAATACTACCTTTGTACCCCTGTGTGTGTGTGTGTGTGTGTGTGTGTGTGTCTCAACCCGCCTGCTCTACTGTAGACCACATGAATACAAACATTCATTACCATCAGATAATGTACTGACCTGTTTTATAGCGTTTTCGTGCGTTTCATTGGATCATAAATTGCTGCCAGTGTGGAGGAAACAACTGTTATTCGAGTGGGAAACTTCTGAAGTGTTTTTTTAATAAAAAAAGTACTTAAATGGGACAGCAGTGGCTTAGGTTTTAGAGCGGGTGTCCAGTTATTGGAAGATTGGCGGTTCGATTCCCACTCCCCCAGTTATCCGTCGTCGTGTCCTTGAGCAAGACCCTTCACCCTCCTTGCCTCCAGTGTTGGCATCTCTGGTGAATGAATGTGGGTGAATGTTTGGTGGTGGTCGGAGAGGTCGTAGGTGCGGACTGGCAGCCATGCTTCCGTCAGCCTGCCCCAGGGCAGCTGTGGCTACACAAGTAGCTCACCATCACTGGGTACGAGTGAGGAGTGGATGGATAATGGATACACAAATTTAAAGCGCTTTGGGTGCTTTGAAAACTGCTATAAAAATCTAATCCATTATTATTATTATTATTATTAAATATAAACAAAATAATTTGTATTTTATGTGCTCCTGCTTTTCAGATAAATTCAACCAACAACCCCCAAACCTCAACAGCAGCCACAATAAATACTTTTTATTTATTGGTCTGATTTGGATCTAAATATTTGGTTAAAAGTGTTTGTTTTAAATGACTTTAAATGTTTGCTTTCTGGAGTGTACAAACACAACTAAACAAATTAAAAATAGTAGTCTAAAGTACACAAACATCAGTCAAACCTGACCAGTCACATCAACAATGGTGCTGTAATATTCACTGATTACCAGACAAAATATTACACAGCAGATAACACACACAATGGCCCTGCTTGTGTTACGCTTATTATACTTCAATATCTAATAACAACACAAGTAGAAACTGGCCTCTGTAGCTTGAACCAAGAGTCGAGCCCCTGGGTTGAAAGTCATCAGCCTTCTCTGTTGACGCGTATTGTTTGTTAGTGGGTAGCTGATGTTGACTGACCCTTCATTGTTTGATAACGGCGGCGCATATCTGCGTGTGCATCGAAGGGCAGCAGCATGGGGCGTACTAAGAATAGCCACACAAATCAAGGTTATTTATGAAGCGTTTCTGATGAGGCCTACATTTTTGAAAGGGAAAAAGAGAACTGGTTTTGCTGTTGTTGGAACATTAGCTTGTAAGAGTTGATGTTAACATGCTTGTTTTGTCCAAGCAGTGACACGAAGAATTTAGATTAATTGTCTTTGTACAGTACATTATTTCATACCCTTTTTATTCAACATTTGCTTTACAGGGAAATTTAAAGTTATGATGCCTAATGTAATCTAAATGTAATGCCTTTAACTTTTTTTAGATTAAGTTAGTTTTTGTTACTGTTTTGAAACCTGAACTTGTCCTAATAGTCTAAAGTTGGAATAAAATAGTAAAGAAAAAAGGTAGTATTTGTATATGTATGCACCCTTTTTGCTGTGAGGTAGATAAAGATTAAGTCCACCTGGGTGCAATCTGTAACAGGACTCCAGTTTATATAAACCTGTTGTGAAAACCTGTGAGTCTGCTGTAGCAGTACAGACTCTGAGGTACCACTGAGGAAGCAGTACAATAAAGACCAAGGAGCCCTCCACAAGGGTCAGGGACAAAGTTTTGGAAAAATACAGACTAGGTTTGAGTTACTTAAAAAACATCCAAAACTTTGTATGTCTCTTTGAGCACCATTAGCTCTGTTTTTAGAAAAGGAAAAGAGCATGACCTCTTAATAAACCAGCTAACAAACCTCGTTAGTCAAGCAGGAGCATATTTCAAAGAGGCCAGAAGTAACAGTGTGAATGCGCCCTAAGATTTCCATCCACAGTGAAGCATGGTGGAGGCAACGTCATGCTGTGGGGATCATTCACCTCATCGAACAGACAAAGATCCAATGGCTAGAAGTGAAAAAGTTTGAGAGACTTAAGCTTTAGAAAGTGTTAGCATTGTGTGTGAATAAATTAAAATTTTTGAATTGTTTTAATAAAACCAATCATAGTGAATCTAAATTTAGTAAATGATCTGTTTCTCAGAGGAATCCAGCAGGTTGATCTGCAAAACATGTAGTAATTGAAGTAATATATATCAATATTAATATTTACATAGTTTCTTCCCCATTTAACACCCGGATGTAATTTCAGAAACATTTACTGCTTATCTGGGAAGCATAAAACAAAATCAAAACCAAGGAAAAGGTTAATATTACTGGAACAAAATTTCACTTATGATAGCTAACCAGTAAAATAAGCAAATAACATACAGCTAAAATTAGAAATTTATCCGGAGTTGCCCCACAGCTTGCTTGAATTCCCCTCATCTTTTTGTGTGAGCAGAAGTTAATACAAATGTGTGTCTGTCTCAGAGCCACACAGGAAGGGAGGACGTTTTTGGTCCCAGATTGGCAGCGGGGAAGTGTCCCGCCTCTTTACTTCCTTCTTCCTCTTTTCCTGTCTGCAACCACTTCCCCTCCTGCCCCTCGCTGCCGTCAGGGACGTGCCGGCTCCCAGAGTCATTGGCTCAATCACAGGAAACATCACCAGTCAATAATGTGTGTTTGTGTGCGTGAGAGACCATGAGGGAACATGTGAGTTTCGAAAATGACAAATAATAAAGCTGATTATTTTGTTACACAGTATTCTGTGCTATTGTGATGAATGAACGTTGGGATTGTGTCAAATAATCTGAGTTTCTTGTATGTTCTCCGTTTATGCAGCCAGGACTTTGTCCCATTTGTCTTTTTAATGCTGGTATATTTTTCAAGTTCATGGAAAGGCGGGATGCTTTCTTAAGCCCACTGGCTGCATATTCATAAACCCTGAATATCACTATAGGAGGGCGTTAAACCATGTACAGAAAACAACACGTTCCAAGCAGGAGAGAGATAATGGATGTTTTGCTCTATATTCCCAAAACCTTATGCATGATGAATAGATTTCACAGCATTAACTTGGTACCTTTTGGATGGATTGTGCTCTGTCTGCAGTCCATATATTTAAAATGTATGAATACAGTGGACTAAAGCAGACCATCAGATGAGATATACGTCTTCAGCAGCACGGCAAAATCCAGTATCCCACGTTTGCTTTTAACTTGCCTAGTTTTTTTCAAAAGTTCACAAATGGTATTTGTAGAGTACTATGCCTTTTAAAGGAAAACTGTCAGATGGATCTAAAAGAGACGGATTGATCAAAGAGTATGGAGGGTGAGTAAGAGTCCAGATGTTGAGGGAGTGAGGTGTACGTGCACTATGCAACTGATTTGGGCATCGGGCTGTTTTTCCTTCTTGAAAACATTTATTAGATAGACGCTTGATTGCTGACGCAGTCCATTTGTTTTCCAAGACATTTTCCCCGCCGCTGTGTAGCTCGGCATCCTTCATAGCTGGAGCTCCTGCAGATCGCTGTAAAAACAAACATGCTGGTGCACACACACACACACACACACACACAACACTGCTGTCCACAGATGGGCTCATGCACACTAAAACATTCCCAGGTTTTTTCATGGGCATGTTGCTGTTACATATATAAAAACTTAACTCACACTTTTATGAAAATGTCTAAACCTGACAAAAACTGATGTAGATGTATTACAAATTGTGCTTTTCAGACCTAAATAAACAAGATTATTTCAACTCCCACAGCAGGTGGAGCAAATTTATTTATTAGTCACCTTATTACCGTCACCCTGCCTAACAACAATAAGGTATTGCTCCTCTGCTCTTTTTTGTGTTGATGCTTTTAGCTTTAATACTTTAGCTTTGCTCTAGAGTAGAGAATAATATGGTTTATTATGAACTGAAACTAATAGTTATCTTGGGTTATTTTTAGGGCTGTCAAAAATAACGCGTTAACGGCGGTAACTAATTTATGCAATTGTGTTAATATTTTTAACGCAGTTGACGCATGTGCGGCATGACAAACCCCATACGTCCGCCATTTTTCTGTTATGATAGCGGGACGTGGAGAGGCACGATGGAAAAAATGAGTCGACAGACTCTATGGATGGATTTGAGAATAAACACAACATTAATGGAGCAACCCATGGTTGTCGCCTCCATGGAGAATGACGGTGTTTTAACACACACTTTTCCCGGTGCGAGGGTTCAACACCCACATTTTACCAGTAATTTCTTCTCTTTTTTTGTAACTTATCCTGCGTTTTGCACAAATGTGTCTGCTCTTTCGGCTCTCTGGTAGTTTCATCTCCTTTTTACATCGGGTATGTGTGCATCGCGTTCCGGATGTGCTGCAGCTTCATTCCGACCTGTGGTGGGTCAGTCCACACCGGGAGCATGCCAGATGCGGAGCTCCTGTGAGTGCAGTCCGCCTAGCTGGATCCAGGAGATCACGAAATCACAGGAGAACTAGAGAACCTTGTGATTGTTCCAGGATAAATGTCTCGTCGTCCATAATGAAAAAAAAAAAAACAAGCATTGAGACACCCTGACCGACTAATGACACGGTTTACACGGTTCAGTGAGCACAAATCTGCACGGGGGCTTTTATTTTGAAAATTACCGGAAGCTTTTACACTGCTCCTGTGTCTAATTTTCTGTCTGCCCCTATCTGAACTGCTGAGTTTGATGCATTCTGTATGTGTGCTCTGTCAAAAATTACCTCTGCGCATATATTTAGTGGAGAGCGCGACATGGTGCTTCTGGACGCTTATGACATGCACCGCGGCGCGTCCGGTGTGAACCAAACTAAAACAGCCGTCGATAGCTGCAGAGGCTGCAGCACAGCCGTGACGCACCGCACACGGAAATTGGCGGTCGGTGTTTGTGCAGCAGCTGCTTTCTCTCCTCATCTTGTTCCGTGAATCGTGACAGCTGTTGGTAATCAGCTGATCAGCTTCTCTCGTTCAGCTGAGAAGGAGGAATCTAGAAGTTAATGGTTCACACTGGACTTATTTACCCAAAAGTTTTGGTTTTCTCAGGACCTTTTAACACAGTAGTAGGCTGGTGGTAGGCATATAGGTGTGTGTATACTTCAGCGGTGCAGGGGCAGGTCTAGAAAGGTTTTGATGGGGGGCCAGGCAGGAGCACTGACCAGGAAAAGGGGGGCATAATGAGACCTTTTTTTAGGTCTAGATTTAATGAAAAATTTAACTGATTATTACAACTAAAGTGATCATCTAATGTAAAAAGTGAAGTAAAACAAGCAGCCAATGATCTATTTTGTCAACATGTGCTTACTTTGGGTGATGCTGCTGTAGGACTTTTATCACTGCTGCACAAACACTCACACTTCAGTAATAAAAGAAAGACTGTTTTCAGCCATGTCATCAGTTTTATCAGAGTTTCTTCATCAATGTTGGCTTTTTAACTTCAGTCGTCACATCTTTTGGTTTTAGGACAGAAATGATCACCATGGAGACGGTTGGTGAGATGATGCTGGATGAATTCTGAATTATGATCTAGATGATTTAGAACAACATACATTTTGAAGTACATTACATGCTGCATTTACTGACCCTGGGACATCTGACGTTTATCCAAGGGAAGGTCAGGTTACAGAAAATATTTATATTTTCTGGTGCAGTGTCTTCATGAGCTTGTGGAAACAAACCGATGCACTAGCATGTGTGAGGGTGTGCCCATTTGCTGCTGCTTACTCTTTAGTTTGGTGGAGGACAAATTCTAAAATCTTCTAAAATCTTCAATGCTGCTACCACTTTTGGACCATTGTCATAAACATTAGCGTTGACTTTCTGTGGTGGAATGTCAAACTTTGCAAAAACATCTCCAAGCCACTCTGCAATATTTGTCTGTGATGAGCATGATTAAAATGTCGTCTGTGTATTAAAGATTAAAATGTTAATGTAAGCGCACATGCAGTCTTCCTTTTTCTTCAGTCAGTGTTTCTCATACAACTTATAACAAGCAGTGATTAATGGGCAGCAGGTCTATGTTAAGGACCATGGTAAATAACCAAAGACCTTTCCCTATTCATCTGTCTGAGTGTCTCTACCCGAGACACCGGAGCCAGTCAGCGGGGATTTTCCGTCTTTTGACCTTGCCCAGGTGACGTCGTCGCACATTGTGATCTATCTTTACTCTACATCGTTTTCCCTCTATCATCTTAACATAATTGGTGCTTGTCTTTTTCTGCACCTCAGCCCCTATTAATACTGAATTAATTATATTAATGTATTTGGAGGGTCTACACTTCCCTCTCCCTCGCCTCCTCTATGTCTCCTCTCCGACAGTCATCCAAACCAAACAAGCCACCAGCAGGAGACTGTGTGTGTGTTTTTGTATGTTGCTGGACAGCAGGAGACAGAGCACTGGGTTCATGGGAATACAGTGAATTTGTGTGTGTGTGTGTGTGTGTGTCTGCATATAACTACTCCCATGTTGAGACCGGAGGTAAGACACAGAAACTCATCTGACTTAATTAAAAGCAGACTCACACACATTAAAACAGGGCTTTTTCTTTGTGCATAGGCATTTGTCGATGATTAATCACAGTAAACACACACATCTATGGACAAACTCATACCTTTACCTGCATTTACTGCTGCGCACACACACACACACACACACACACACACACACACTTTCATGCATTCCCTCTGTCTGACTCACGAAGTGGGCCTATTAAACAAAGACAGAGTGGTCTTTGTCTCCAAATATGCAGAAGTATACTCTTGTTGCATGTTGGCTGATTTCTGCTGTGTGTATGTGTGTGTGCTTGTTGCCAAAAAACTTTCTAAAGTCTTTTCTGATGACGTCCATCTAATCCACTGAAGAGTTGAATACAAGATACCCCTGTCTTTGCAAACTTAAATAGGTAGCTCATCCTTCTTTTCTCTCACTGTTACCTTTAATATTTTAGAATTCGTGGTTGGTTATAACTTTTTTTGTGCTTTTTCAGTCTTATAGTCATTAGAAGGATAGTCCACTGAGTATAACTCCTCATTCCTGTCAGTTTCACCCTTCTGTCTTAGATTTCAGTCACCTTGGCTTGTTCAGCACGTTCTGCTGAGTTTTCAGAGTGCAAGGTTTTAACAACAGTTTCTGCAAACTGACTGACGCACTTGTGGTCAGACCTGGCCTCATAGTTTGTTTTGCTCTCATGGCACAGAGTTACAGCCCCAAAATCTTCCTGGAAGGTTTTTGTTCCCTTTTTTTCTCTTCATCTGACATGCCCAGGTTTGAACTTTTGCGTGAACCCACTCTCTGGATTTCTACCTGTTTCTTTTTGTTTTTATGTTGGCTGCAGTCTAACTCTGCATGAAAGGCTTAGAGACTTTGGCATTTGCTGAAATGATCTGGAGTTTTTTTTCTTCTCATTCTTGAAGCCCAGGCGGTCTCATGTAAAGTTTGATTGATTTGTGGTTCATCTTCTTTGTTCTGCATTGTATATTCTTTTCGTAGAAGGAACAAGTTTGGTGGGTTCGTGTTTTTAATTGGGCCAGTGCAACTCTCAAACATCCTGAGTTTGGACAATATAAATAACATGTGGCCATCTGATTCTGTTCTTCGTTGCAGGAATGGCAGTGTTAATAAATCAAATGCTTTGATCTAGTGTAAAATATTCTAACAAATACTGGATGAATTTTTTTGCAGATATTCACTGATTTCCTGAGCTGTTCTCACAATGTTCAGATTTGTGTTTTTTTTTTTTTTTTTTTTTTGATTGCTATAAAAATGATATTAAAGGTGACAATCAACATTGTGTTTCATTTTACACCATCACCACTTAAACCTTTAAGCAACTAAATAAAGGGACTCTCTTCTCCCCTTTAAGCAAACCACACACACCAGGTGTCATATGAAAGCAGAGACTCTGCTGATTATAAAGACGTCTACTGTGACTTTGTCTTTGTTCGAAATGAATCATGAAAGTCCTGATAGTTTCCGTGAAGATGAGGAGGTTTATAGTGAAATATTCACTCTTCCTATGATACTTTGGGTTCACTTCATTCAGGATCTTCATGGTGTTTCTAAGGTGATTTGAGGAATCTGATCATTAATACAAGCGTCAACGATCAACACTGACAGATAGATTCCTGGAATATTTACCTGTGTAACACCTCTACTAAAACATCTGTGAAAATCTTTTGTTTTTTGTACAGTTCCTCATCAGACTATACGTTAATAATTCCTCTCCTCTGGTTTTTACTGTGCTTTTGTTTGGAGGAGGTAACGTTTACATTTTCTACTGTGTTCCAGGTGAATTTGCAAAGTTACACATATCTTGATTCAGACACTTCTTTAGTAATCTCACGTCTCAGCTTTAATTTTATTGTTTTTCTAACCAATGACTCACTTTGTTTAAATTTGTTTGTGTACCTAAACGATGCCTGGGTCAGTTTCACTCTTCATGTATTTAACATTCAAACCCAGCATGACATTTTCTAAAACTCAGACAGAAATGATGAGTACTTCTACGCTGGACTGCGGTGACTCCAGTGTTGTGATCTGATCTGTGGATGCATTTTATGTGTTAGTTTTTTACAGAATATGGACCAGACTACTCCATCGAGATCAGTCCGAGCTGTAGACCAGACCGCAATGACAGCAAACACCTGGACCAGGTCATCACCACCATCAAAGGTATGTGTAACGTTTCTTTGTTCAGCGGATGCACAGGTGGATCTGTGTGTTTGTGTGTGTGTTTGGGTGTGGAGTATAAACAGGTGTGTTTCGTGTTCAACTGAACCTTCGCTCACCTGTGGCCCTTTAGTCTCTGTATGGTTTCTTTAATGTGTTTTCATGTGTCTGTTCTTGTTTCCAAGCATCTATGTCTTGGATAAAAGTGCGGCTTCTTTATTCTTTTGTTCCCTCTCTGTGGTTCTCCACATCCTTTTGTGTGTGTGTGTGTGAGAGAACTAGAATATGCCCAGTTTGTGTGACCTATTTTACCTACAACCTCTCATTCAGAGTCTGGGTCTCGGTACATGTGTTATTTATCTTTTTCCATCGCTGACTGTATGTGCCTTTATGTTCAGACTGTACACTCATCTTTGTGTGTGTGTGTTTGCACATTTGTGGTTAAGTGTAAAGCTGGGCCTTTGGTCTAAGTGTTGACAGCCCACAGGTCCCAGGAGAAATCCTGCCACAGGGTGAAGCTAAGGCAAAAAGTTGAGTGGCAGGAGAACAACTGTAAGGCGGTGAGGAAACTAAAACGCTGACAAACACATGAAAGGGCTGAGTTCATTTTCAGTCACGATCACGAGAGGAAGAGAAGTAATTTGTAGAAAATCTGGTTTGTAGAGGTGTTAACCACAAACTGACAGGATCTACTCCTAACTTCCTGTTGTGAGTTAAATATGTGCGTGAACTGATTGTTTTTAAGTGAAGGAATGAAGGTGTACTCGGTGAAATCACTCCTGGATATGTAGTTTTTAAAAAATGTACACTACCAGTAAAAAAAAAAAAAAAGGTTGGAGACATTTTCCATTATTCCATTATTATTTACAGAGACTCCACTGAGTAAAACAACCCTTATAACTTCATCAGGACATAAAAAATGACGTTTTTCTACCCTCTGTGCTTTCACAGCTCAGTGTAGCTGTTATATTATGATTTAGTCATTATAACGTGCCATATTCCCGCTGTAATGCTGTGATATAGGTAGCTACCTGTTACAGCTGCAGAGGTCTTTGTGAATACAAGATTCAACAGAGATGATTTTAATGTTAATGTTCCCTTGTTTATTAAGCCTATAAGGAAATTATATGTATGAAACTTTCCCTGCCAGCTGTTTGTGTTGGTGTCCATCCATGGCAGCAGCCCACTGGTAGCTCTTTATCACAGACACGGTTGACATGTGGGCTGATTTTAGTACACGGAAGTAAACATAAACACCTTGATAAAGTTGATCATTAAGTTTGTCAGACTCCATTATAACCTACGCTTTCCCAAAAATAAACAGTAGCCTATATTCTCACGAATGAGTGAATTTTAACAGATGTTAGGATGTCAAAAGAGTTTACATTAAATTACTTAAGGTAAGTTAAATCAGTTGCCAGGCAACATAACAATGCAATGACAACCAGGTTTTACTCTAAATCAATGATTCACTTTTTTTTTTTTTTTTTTTTGGCACAAAACACTCTGCAAGCTGGAGGTTGGTGCCAGAATACTTTAAGTCCTGAAATTAAACATCCATTACAACAGCTGCTGAATAAAAGAACAGCTTCACTAGCTTGGTAAAAAAAAATCTGAGCTTGCTGAGCTTTTTCACACACCTACTGCTCGGCGTGAGCGACCTGCTCAAGCAGGTGCACGTAGCCGTTCAATGTGTTGGCTGAGGTAGTGAAGAAGTTCCAGATAGCTGATCCTTTCTCTTGCTCCACTTTGAAAACAAATGTGAACCTCCATGTGGCATGTTGTTAGCGCACGATGTCACTCAAAGCATACAGCATATAATTACAATAAATAGATCTGCACCTATGGATCAGGTCCATTGTCACCGATACCTGATCTTGAAATTTAATCAGTTTTGGTACAGATACCAATAACGGATCGATGCATCCCTTTGTGCAACAATCCTTTTAAAAGCTAAGGAAAAAAGTTAAGAAAAAGTAAAGAAATAAAAGTTAAAAGTTTGAAACAGTATGCAAAGATCGTTGAAAAATTAGCTTGGTAACCATCTGCTGTACATGAAATAATCAGGTTAATGGTTTAGGTTAAACATAAAATGACTGATACAGAAGGTAGAAATAATACCCTGAGATTAGTCGACCAATCTGAAATCTTTAGCACTCCCACCTGAAGGTTCGGGGTAATCTCAAAAGTGAAGGTTAAGTCCATGGTTAAGTCAGTTTCTCCACTAGGGGGCAGTGCTAAGTTCAGAGTTCACACCCACGATCCAACGTCAGTTTCAGACGCCGTTTAGCAGCGGTAATGCATCGCTATGAAGTTGTTTCCAACCACCCAAGACGACATAAACATTCGCGTACGTTTGTTGTGCTCATCTTCATTCTCCTTCTTTTTTGTTCCCTTCCTGATTATCTTCTTCTTCTCTGTTTTATTCTTTCTTTCTTTCTTTCTTTCTTTCTTTCTTTCTTTCTTTCTTTCTTTCTTTCTTTCTTTTTTTTATCAGTAGAACCCCCACCATTCCAGTATCCTGTAGATAATGATAATGATTTATTGAATCGAACGTCGACAGCTCAGTAATGATCGCACACCGGGTCATACTGGCATCGATGCAGCTCCAGTAGAGGAACCATGCATTCAGTGGGGCCATGTCCAAAATGTTATAAAACACCACAACAGGCCATCTTTTGGTTGCAGCTAGAGATGAATGCTGCCTCGGCATCTTGTCAAAGACCTGGTCCCATTGTAGTAAGAGGAGCTGA